>NC_083341.1:132751481-133090393 GCF_019175385.1 Lycium barbarum
GCCTCAATTATCATTACTAGAAAATTGCCAATTTCCGATAGATATATCCGATGATATGCATTAGAATATGGCTTATCGGTGACAATTTTGATTTATCGGTAATATTTTCGATTGATTTGTAGTCAGAAAACCTTACTGATAAGTCAAATTCCGACGAGACATCTATCGAGAATTAACGCTCTTGTTGTGAAACGTTAAAAGAGTGTATAGGAATAACCAAAAAAACTTACTATTAAGGGACCAAAATTACATATATATTTCATCTCATTGAAGGTTAAATGTACTTAATTAGATATCACAAGAACTAAGAATATATCATTAATTATTTAAATGGTTCAAAAATATTATAATCCAGATATACTTATCATAAATACATAATGTTGAAATGATAGTATTTAGTTGTTGCAAACATGAACTCACAAGTTACAAGTGTTATAGGACCAAACCAAAACAAGTTACAAGTGGTATCAATAGACAATATATATACTCAAATTTCTTGCAACTAGATCTGCTCCAATAGGATGGGGTTGTTACTCCCTTAACTAGGGGCTTCGACTTTTAGTCATGGGTATAGAAAAATAATTGGTAGGAAGTGCTTCTCCTGAGTGAGCCCCACGCGACGCAAATTCGGAATAGTTGGACTCCAAGGTGGTACTAGACATCGGATGAGAAACCAAAAAAAAAAAAAAATTCAACTAGTTTGAACACGATAATGACCATCATTTATTCCATGGATACAACATTTTAGTTGACTGATCAACAAACTATGTTCCCTTTTGCTTCTACAAACTTAATTCTCCACCGCCTAAAAATTAGAATAGTATTACATTCTTGAAAGTGAAATGACAAATATGAAAAGTGAACCTAAAAGTCATAATACCAATTGTGTGCGATGTGAATAAAAGTTGCGTATACATGCATAAAGAGATATTAGTTTAGTAGGAGGTATTTATAGAGGCGGATTTTAAATTTAAAGTTTATGAATTTTAAATTCTAACTCTTTTAAGTTACTGAGTTTCTAATTAATGATGTGTACATATTAAACAATATTTTTACGCTAAATGCGAAGTTTGGACCAAATACATTGGATTCCGCCAAATCCATTTGTTTTACTCTACATCTGACTCTGGGTACTTGGAGCTATATCAAGTGTATGGATTATGATAAAGGGTGGTGTGGTGGCCAATTTATGCACAACTCGTTAATTCACTTGGTACATGTAAGATACTAAGTTCTGTGGAAACTATATATCTTCTATTCGATCTTGCCTCTGGATACATTGAGCTATATAATCAAGTATATGAATTTTTTATGATAATGGTGATGTCTGAATCAATTTGTGTATGACTTGTATTGAGTAATTCACTTGGTACATGTTATGTATCACCAGCACAAGTTATACCACATCTATAGACATCTATTATGTTTGTTATGAATTCAATTAGATTTTGTATTTTTGACACATTATGCGAGTATAGATATTTCTTAAAAATCAAACCAAAACTATCCGAAAGAATTGTACTACCACGTTTCACATGATATGACTTCACCTTTATTAGAAGTTATGTGGATCTTTTAGTTCCACATGTGTATTTTCAGCCAATTGAATGAGACCATTCTTTTGATTAAGAATTTCTTCATGCCTTTATTGCTTACTTTGATATTCTTTTTGTCCACAATCCACATATATCCTTTCTCCACTCCAAGCTAAAAACTAAAGACAAAAAGTTTGTCAAATCATTCAAGAAATATAGGCCCTCTCTTCTAGCCATTTGTAGGAAATTCTAGCCCTTACAATAAAAAGATGTAACAATTCATGGAATAATTTGATGCTCTTAAAAATAAGGATGAGAAAAAGTAGAACTGAATCGTACTACTGAAGAGGAGAAAGACATACTATAAAAAAAATTGCCTTTTTTCTTTGTTTATAAGTCATGTGATTTTCAATCACATAAGGACCACTACTACTTGATGTTGTGCATAGCATAAAGGTTTTTCTGAAATCATTTGTAGTTTTTTTTTTTTTTTTTTTTTTTGAGAAAACACTATCTTTACCTTCAATATTTTGTTTGGGTTAGAAATAGCTATTGGGCCGGGTTCATCTATAAGGGATGCTAATTAGCCCATTAGCTCAATATTTTATCGTCCTCCTAATCTTTAGTGTATGAATACACCATTATGAATGTTGCAAAAATAAGTTTTCCCGTGTTAAAACGACGACTAAGGTTTACAAAGAAAGACTCTGTGCATCTTCCTAGAGAAGATTTTTATGTTATGGAAACATGGGATCCATCTGCTTCGCGAGGATTCCCGATGACTAGTGACACGCGTCATGATTGCTGCAGATCTGCTTCCACTAAGAAAAAAATCCATAAATCGCCAAAACTAATATATACCAACTAATTCGACGCACTACAAGAAAAAATATAGCTGGCAACACAATTATTTTTGTTGTCGTAGATTGATTATTGTAGCAAAAAATACTTTTGACAACAATTTTTTTTTTGTTGCATAGACTTTTCCCAACGGCTGTTATTGCAACAACGTGCAACAACTTTTTTTTTTTGTTGCCAAAAGTACTTTTTGTAACAATAACCAATCCTATGGCAACAAAATTAAATTCTTTGGCAACAAAAAAGTTCTTTGCCAACAATAAAACTAAGATATTATCAAATATTAAATTTTTTATTGTCATTTCTATTCTTTCTTGCGGTGACTGTTTGTTTTCATAAGACCAGTGCTGCCCATACTAACTTTGGCACATCTTGATTATCTAATAGGGTATTTGCACCAGCCCGTATTTAGTAACCTTGCCCATTTAGAATGTTAGCCTGATAAAAAGAAATTACCTAATATTTATTTTTTGATTTTTCGGAATAGAGTTCATGATCTTTACTCTCATACAGGGGCGAATTTATGTATAAAATATGGATCACGTGAATCCATGATCACCCGTCTAAACTTGGTTAATTATATATATATATAATCCTTATAATATAACTAATATTAACGGAAGGAGTACATGATTAAATAAGATCAAGTGGAGCATTGGTTATGTGTTGGGGTTTAATCTCGTAAGGTTGCGGGATTGAACCCTACTAAATGCATTTTTGCTATCTTTTTTTTTTTTTTTTAAATTCTAAGCAGCCTTAACGTTAATGGTGAACCCATCCTCTCATACCACTCGTATTTATTCATTCAAAATTGGTATCTGCTTTGTTAACTTGATACATGAATATTTTCTTGAGGTGAGACCGTTTCATATCTTGACTCAAGACTTGGATTACGTACATGCATGGATGAGCCAATTGTTGGGCTATTTAAGTCGGTTAATTTATAATATGGTGTGATATTGTTTGCGTCGAACTTAAGTTGCATGATCTTTAAAAAAAATCACACCATTAAGAACATTAATACATTTTATATGTAACATTTTTTTATTAATCTTTAGCACTATTTCTTACTAGGTAGTATTAGCACTATCTTGTTCTTCGATTTATGTTACCAACTGCGTTTTTTGTGCTTCGGTCATCGCATTATTTCGTTGTCGTTACTGTTCTCTTTTTTGAATGTTACGTATTGCTTTCCGTATTAGTTGTCATGTCTCCTTCATTTCCGTATTATCTTTTTCATGCTGCTTTGAAATGTTTTACTTGAGCCAAGGGTCTACGAGAAACAACCTCTCTATCTCTACGAGCTAAGGGTAAGGTCTGCGTCCACTCTACTCTCCCCAGACCCCACCTATGAAATTACACTAGATATATTGTCGTTGAATACTACTAATATTATTCATCAATATTGAATTTTATTGACAATAATTCATGACAGTATACTAATTAGCCCACTTGCTTTGAGGTTATTAATTTCAATCAGAAATCATGCCAAATTTTGAGTAGCCGAGGATTATACAAGTGAGTTAAAAGTGGAAGGAATCAGAAATACATTAATACATTGTGGATTTCCAAGGTGTTAACCACTTGGCCTATATAAATTCTTCACCAACTACCTGACTCTTGTAGTCCTTAGCTTTTTGCACTTACCAGCCAAAAAAATCCTTTTCTTTTACAGAAAATATCATTCCCGTTTTGATGTTAGGTTGAAAATTGCCTACCATAACAAAAATGAAGATGATGTAAATGGATTGTACACATATACACACTTTATGTTTTAAGTTCAACACACTGACTGTTAAAAATACTTGCACAATCAAATAATTTATAAGGTTATTACAGATAAACATCTATGATACTATTAATTGATAACCTAATAGAAGAAGTGACTAACATGCTATAACTGATAAAATTACATTCACTTCTTATGGATTCATTGAGAATGATTCTGATCTAGTTCATGGCCTATTAGAAGTAGAAGCCGCTCTCTTCAAAGACAGAAAAAAGTTGCGGTCAGTTTTAAAATGATTGAGTAGCATTGCTTCTTCGGCCCGAATCGAGGAATCCCTTGAATATGATACAAAAGTGCACATTGTGAAACCTTTTATAATCATTGTATATGACTTGAAAATTCAGATGGGTCAGATCCAAACATGGATCAAAGTCTCTGGGCCTAGAGAAGATGTTGTAGGGGGGAAATTGGTCCTACTGGGAGTCTGGGATAATATAATTTCAACCATCATATGAGGGTTGGGTCAATGGTGTATGGATCCATTAATTTCTCAGGTAATGGGCTGTACCCTTAAGTGGGTTGGGCTACAGCATTGAATTTGACTATGCTCTACCCTTAGTTAAGGAAACAGTTGGAGCATAAGGGGTAAGGCCCAATTTATTTCCATTTAATTGAAGTTTGAATCTTCATAATTCGTATGTCAACTTCTTATTTGAATCTTCATAATTCGTATGTCAACTTCTTAAGTGCATTTGTCTCCATCACAATCACTTGTTAACTCTTAAATAATATGAAGCATTCAATTTTTTATTTTTCATAACTGTAATGTTCAGGCCAGCTTACGCATCCGAAGCATTCAAATTTTACAGTATTAAAATCATTGAAACATTGCTTAAAGTTAATGCAAATATAACATTTTATTTATTACAATTTCCGAGCACCACGACCTCTACAACCTACGATCACTAGCAACAACCTTTACCATCAGCTTTCACCAACCACCCCTATCACCAATTTTCACGGTAACATCATACCATTATCAACCATTCCTACCATCAGCTTTCACCACACAATCACAATTGTCAACCATACCATCACCAACGACCCCTACCATCGACACAATCACAATCGTCAACCCTCACTGCCAAACCATCACAACCAACAGCGCCAATATTAAGATATTCACTTAAAGATTCAGGCTTTGCCACTATTTATTTATGAGATATATTTTTACCAAAATCATGATATTCATAGTGAATACTGCAAAAAATATACAAGTATTCTGTGAGATAATCGAAGTGGTAAAGAATTGACCATAGAACTAGTTACATTAAAGAAGAGGTCCGGGGGTGGTGGGGGTACCAAAATGACTAGGGCTGTTCACGGTTTTGGTTAAAACCAAAACCAAATCGAAAATTTAACCAAACCGAATAAAAAAACCGACATTTGTTTTGATTTGTTTTTAATTTTAAAAACCGATAATATTTGGTTTGGTTATGGTTTTATTAAAAAATAACCGAATAAATAACCAAACCAAACCGATAAATTATATACATAAATTTTATAATTATTTATATGTATAATATCAGTTTTTCATAAATAATTATAAATATTTTATACCTTTTAATCATTAATTTGATTTTTGGTCTATTTATTTCACATGATTGTTTAAGACCCATGTTTTTAAAAATATGTCCAAGCTCATGTTTTTAAGACTTTTAACTCTTTAAGTGTTAAGTGTAAACCTACTAACGGAAGCTCACGTTAGAGTCTAATGTCTTTAACTTAAATTTTTAGCCTTCCTTTGTCAGCCATTTGATTTTAGGTTGTTTCTTTTTTTTTCCGAATTTATACCTTTCTTTTTTCTTGTCTAAATGAGTCCTAAACTTCTAATATTTTTCATATGAAAAGGACAGAGGTTGTAGATTTGAAGGTTCTTATAGAAGATACTTCAGTAACATCAGCATTTGCTGCAACTCAAGCATATGGTAATGCCCTAATACTTCTTTCGTGGGTAATCCTCCTAAAAAATAGAAAAGAACAACTTGTAGTCGAGACCTTAGCCTTGGGGATAATGATAGAAAAATATTTGAAGTTTGGGATCATTACATAAAGTTTTTTTAATAAAATGGGAGAATTGAGGGCAAAATGCAAGTACTGCCCCAAAGTTTAGGATCATTACACAATTTTTTTTTATTTCATATATTTTAATTTTAATTTTAGGGAGTCTTTATGTTTAATTAATATGTATGTTTGTAGCAATGCTCTACTTTATTTCCAGGTATGTGTATTAAGATGACAAAAATGGTGCAGCCACTACTAAGTTAGTTTTTAGCTCTATATGTAATAGTTTAGTAACTTTGGGTAATTTTAGTACTACACTATCACTAATAGTGAAAATGTTTCTACGATGTATGTCCCACCTTAAACTATAAATAAAAGTTATCGTTTGAACAAAAAAAAAAAAAACATGTCTTTTTAAACTTTTTAATGTTTTACTGATGAGTCTCTCATGGCTGCTAGTCATAAACCGAAAAATCGAACCAAACCTAACCAAACCGACAATACCAAACCGGTGGTTATTATTTTATTTGGTTTGATTATGGTTTTAGACATTTAAAAACCGACTAAATTGATTTGGTTATAATTTTAATCAATAACCGATCCAAACTGAACCATGAACACCCCTAAAAATGACCAATCCACTTGTTGGAAAGTGTACCTGTACAGTATGTCCTACTTTCAACTACCAGTAATATTAACTTTATTACAAGACACAAATACACACTCCCTAGCATTTCTATAATTTTGGTGGTCCATTAGGTGATATAACTTCACAGCAACCGCGTGATTTGCGCGGGCCCATCCACCCAACAACCATTTCCCATATTTATATTTGCAGTAAAGTCCACCAAAAGATACTGTGTCAAACACAAACCAAATTCTTAAACTACCTTTGCATTGCCCAATGTCACACCTTGTCTGTTCAAACTCCCATTTTAATACTCACCACCATGTCTAAGTAGACTACATAGTTCCTCAAACCCATAAAAAATGACCTTGTAATAAGACAGTCTTCCAGTATTATAATAACAACAGAGTCTATTTTCTAACGTTTAGTTCAAATTTTTTTCTTTGATACCGACTGATCATCCTCTATAACATCATGCTACAGCAACCAAAAAAAATGTGTCTTGCACGCCCAAATATAATCTCAAACTGAAACTGACATTCTCAATTTCAACGAGAACGTGAATATATACCAAATATCTCAAAAAGACTCAAAACACAATAACAAGAACGTGATTCCATGAGCCCTCAAACAACTCACATACTACCCATATGTATCAAGTATGTAAACCAAATTCTTGTAACCTTTGCATTGCCCAATGTCACACATGACACACCCTGTCTGTTCAAATTCCCATTTTAATACTCAACATCATGCCTAAAAGTGGACTATATTGCTCAAAACCATAAAAACACAGACCTTATAATAAAACATATTCTTCCCCTACTTAATAAAAATACGAACTACTAATATAAAGAGAATTATACAACAAGATAGAATTGTAGTAGTAGCAAAGAAAATACGAATAAACATCATAAAGATTGAGGACCTAAAACACTCCTCATCCCACAGACCATATTACTTCAATCCCCACATTACAAAATACTCTAAAAACCACTTCATTCATCAGTCACATAACGGAACAACTACCAGGATTCTTATCACTAAACACATGAGAATTTGTGGCAGATTGATCAGCAGCAGCAGCAGCACCAGAATTGTAATAATAAGGATCAATATATGAAGTGTATGGAACTTGACCACCATAATTATTACTATCGTTATAGTAATAACCAGTAGCTGGAGGAATGAAAGGTGACCTATTGTAAGCAATCTGAGGTGGTGGTTGTTGTTGCATAGCATGGCGGTTTGGAAAATTCATTAGCATTGGCGAAGGATTATACTGTTGTTGTTGCGCCCCACCATTGTTCATGTTCATTAGCATTGAAGCAGAAGGATTATGACCACCTTGTATAACATTATTTGGATGAACTTGAAATCCTCCACCACCATTGTCATTAGTAGTAATCCCATTCCCATTATTGTTATTCCCATGAAAACCAGCAAGATTCATCATTGCATTTATGTCATTTCCTCCCATTCCCCTTTTCGCCGCCTCACCAAGATTGACATTGTTCATGTTCATTTTCATAGCAGCCATTGTTCTTGGGTCAATGTTGGGACCTCCAGGATTCGCCCTCATTGGCATATTCTGAATAGGGCCCGTTTTCTTCCCATTGCCCACATTATTCGAGTTGGCGATATTGTTGTTGTTGTTTACTTTACCATTGACCATACCTGCTGCCATAGCTTTCTTCGCATTATTGTCTGCTTCTACTTGTCTCATTAGAGCCATTTGTCTTGCTTGATCTTGCCTCACAAACCTCATCTCTTCCTCAGGGTAACCATCGTCCTCATCCTCCTCATCGAGATAATCGAGTTCCTCGGGCACAAGGTTGAACTTTTGCTGGTTCTTGAGTATACCAACTTGCTGCTTTTGATTTTTGTTGTTCTTGTTGTTATCTTTGATGCAGTTGGGGTTTTGTTTCGGACTTTGATGATTAGTATTCTGAGACCAAAGCTCAGCATGCTTACCAGCCTTGATTAATTTTTTAATTAAAGTTGCAGAATCCACACTACCAGAAACAGTCACTTTTTGCTGCTCAGAGTCTATTGTTACTTGATAAACACCTATGACATAAAAGGGCAAAATCAAACACGAGAAACATTTACAACCAGCAATTAAATAAAAAACAAAAAGGCACATAATGTAAATGCATCAAACATCATAAAGTTCTAGTCTTTCCATGACATACAACCAGCAAGAAAAGTAGTTAGTGTACACCAGAAAAAAATATGAGAAAAGCTATAATCTTTAAATTCTCAAATTAGTGAAAAAAGTGACAAAAAACAAGCATTTTAAAATTTAATTAAACCCGAAAAGGCTAAGGAAAGTAAAAGTTCGTTAAACATTATCAAGGTCTAGACTCTTTTCATAACTTGAATACTTAAAGAAACAAGAATCATCAATTACTTACTACTGTATTCCAAAATGCAAGGAAAAGTAGTTAGTGAACATCATAAAGAACAGAAGACACATGCTCAAACTTTCAAGAATGGAACTGAGAAAAAGCTACAATCTTAACATAATCTCAAAATAGTGAAAATTAAAAGACAAGCATGTTCAAAATTAATTAAACCCAAAAAGGCTAAGGAAAGTAAAAAGTTCATTAAACACCATCAAGTTCTAGTCTTTTCATGACATGAATACATCATGAAACAAAAAGCACTCAATTAATTACTATTTCATCCCAAAAGGCAAGGAAAAGTAGATAATGAACACCAGAGAAAAAAACAGAACACATGTACATGCTCAAACTTTCAAGAATGGAACTGAGAAAAAGCTACAATCTTTACAACAATCTCAAAATAGTTAAAAAATGTAATAATAAAATTGAGTGAAATGACAAAAGTAACCACCTTCAATTTATGACATGAGTCCTTAATGAAACAATAATCACTGAATTAATTAATATTTCATCCCAAAAGGAAAGGAAAAGTAGTAAGTGAACACCATAAAAAAAAAATAGAACACATGCTTAAACTTTCAAGAAATTGAGTAAAGCTACAAACTTTACACAATCTCAAAATAGTGCAAAAAGTAAAGATAAAAGTAAGCACCTTCAATTCTTTGAAGGAGTTTCTTCACTTTCTGCTTGCACCCATCACAATGTATGTTCACTCTGAGCACACAGGTCTAAAAAACAAGAAAATGGGCTTAAAAAACTATTAACAAAACAAAGGGTTAAAAACTAAAAAGTGAAACAAACAAGCACATAACTTTAGATAAAAACAGCAAAAACCAACTTTTCTTAACATATTGTTTCTTGAAAAAGAGAGAGGCCAAAATACCTGGATCTTGAGTAGCTTAAAGTCTTCATCTTTAGTCATTTCTCAAAGTTTTTCCTTCTACAAAAGGAACAGTAAATTATAAACACAAAGCTACAAATACATATATACTAGTATAAAATAAGCAAAATGTGGGAGGGGTATAACTTTTAAAGACTATATAAGTATCAACACTAGCAAATAAACAGCACCAAGATTCTTTCTTTTTCACTATTCTTCAGTTAAACTCAGAAAAAAAAAAAGTAATAAGAGCAAATGAGGATGTCTCTTAAAAAGGAAAGAGACATTTCTAAAAACAAAACAAATGCAAACACAAAAAGAAGAATGAAAAAATATTCAAGACTCCACTACTTACAGAGAAAAGTGGAGGAAAAGGAGAAGTGTAGACTGAAGCAAAGCAGCAGTATAGTGTATTAGCTTTAAGTCTGAATTGTGAAATGATGTGATTTAACGTTAAATACTGTGAAAAAGAAGAGAAAAAAATTATTAGTATTATTGTTTTTTTTAATTATTTAAATGAAGAACAGTGACTTGACAGGCTGACTTCTATCCCTGTCCTCTTTGTCACATGCCATATCTATCTAACTCTATGATATATACACACTTTCCCCAATACCTCAATTTTCTTGAATTCTTTTTTGTTTTTTTGGAAATGAGTTTGTGTGTATTTGAGTGTGTGAGTGTGTGCACAACGGCTCTTTGTATTTGAGTGTGTAAAATGTGAATGTTGCATAATTTTGCAAAAGTCCAAATTTCAGAGGGATTTGTTTTTGTTGTTATTGTTGGCTCTTTTCCCTTCACTTTCTGTTTCACAAAGGTTACCTTGATTTTCTCCTAATTCGGTGTTCGATACTCATTTTAGACACGATTAATATAAAATCGAGTAGGTAAGAGGATAAACGCTCTCTAAGGACGACTCTATTTTAAGGAATCAAATGCGAGATATTGGATTAAGGATGGAATTTTTTTGTTTCCCACTTGAGGTGTGATTCTCGTTTTAAGGCGCAACTAATACAAATTTGCTCGGAAGTCCACATAGACATACAATGATTTCTACCAACAGGAATTTCATTTTCGGGGTTTAAACCCAACATTTCTATTAAAAAAATGGAGCAATATTTAACTTTACCACAACTTTTGGTGACAAAAGGTAAGATGATTCATGTAAGTCAAACTGATGAATTTGTAATCTTATTGTTGATATTTCAATACACTTACTTTAGAGAAAATAAAAGTCACGCATTGAAAGCTGACAAAACACAATTAATTCGGATTCACGTCGATTAGATTCACACAATGAGTAAAACGCTTATTTCTTTAATATGACCTTATTTTAAATATACTCAAGTGAAATATTATGTTTGGAGTCAAAGTTTACTTGATGTGAATGATGAAATTTTGATCATTTCTCATTTTCTTTTTTCACAACTTTCATCCCAGTTTGGCCCTATAAAAGGAGGGCATTTCTCTCCATTTGAAAACACACCAACTTGAAAAAAAATTAGTTGAGTTTGCGTTCTTCTATAGAGAGTATTTGTACGAGAGTTGTGTTGAGAAACACTTGTGAGAACCCTTTATTTGAGTGATCTTGTGAGGTTATTCTCTTGATGTTTTGGGATATTAGAGTATTTGAGTGATCTCCTCTTTGGTTGTAGATGTAGGTCAAGTTGACCGAACCACACTAAATCTTTGTCTCCTATTATCTTTGTTATTATATTTAATTGGCTGCTTTGTCTAATTTCTGCACTATCTCGGACTCCCAATCCTAACAAATTGATATCAGAGCCTAGTTAATCCGGATTTTGTTCTAGTAGTCATTATGACCAATAGCGAAGATTTATGTTCAAAAATTTGACCAAAGTACAAACTTCGATATGTGGCAGCTAAAAATGGAAGCTATCCTGGTTCAGGATGGTTCAGATATAGTGTTGCAAGGAAAGGGGAACAAATCAGAAAAATGAAGTTTGTCAGTCCCTTGATAAAAGGGCGAGATCTAGTATTATACTAAATCTCTCTGATGATGTATTACGTGAAGTAGCTTCGGAGACTACTGCTAAAGGCATATGGGAAGACATAGTACATAATAGACTTCACTTGAAGCAGAAGTCTACACATTTCATATGGATGAAAGTGGAGGTGGAGTTCTTGAAGTTTCTCAATGTGCACTTATGGTTAGGAAGGCATGTGAGTTTGGGACATTGTATACGTTGTTGAGATTTGCTGATATAGGCATTGCTATTGTTTCGACATCAGACGGAGATCCATCTGATTCTGATATCATGAAATTGTGAAATTTGCCCCTTGGTGCATTTTGAAGAAGGTGGAGCAAAGTTATTATACTACTCAAAATTAGTCCAAGGTGGAGATTTGTAATATGACTTTATTTTAAATATACTCAAGTGAAATATTATGCTTGGAGCCAAAGTTTGCTTTATGTGGATGATGAATTTTTAATCATTTCTGATTTTCTTTTTTCACAACTTTCATCCAAGTTTGGCCCTATAAAATGAGGGTATTTCTCTCAATTTGAAAACATACAAATTTGAGAAGAATTTAGTCGAGTGTGTGTTCTTCTATAGAGAGTATTTGCATGAGAGTTGTGTTGAGAAACACTTGTGGAAACCCTTTATTTGAGTGATCTTGTGAGGTTATTCTCTTGGGGGTTTTGGGATATTAGAGTATTTAATTATTCTAATTTTGTACTCTCTTATGTATCTGTTGGTGTTAGTAAATTTGCCCCTCTTTTGGTTGTAGATGTAAGTCAAGTTGATCGAACCACGTTAAATTTTTATCTCCTATTATCTTTGTTATTGTCTTTAATTGACTGCTTTGTCTAATTTCGCACCATCCCGGACTCCCGATCCTAACAATCACTGTAAAAGTTGCGTGAGTAAATTTACTTGTAATAGTAGTAGAGTAGGTATAGCGTTACTTAGAGCTTATTTGGATGAACTTATAACTCATGACTTATAATCAAAAGCCATAAATTAAAAATTATAACTTATGACTTTTGACTTATTTTGCTAATTTGGTTAAAAAATAAATGCTTAAAAATATATTTTTATCTTGTTTAAATACTACAAAAGTGCTTAAAATAAGTCAATTCAAGCAGGTTCTGATAGTTATTTATATTTGAATCCTCCTCAAGACTTAAAATCCAAGGTGAATAAACGTTTTAAATATTTTGTTATTTTAATATTTAAAATATATTTTATACATTAAAATTTAGCCGTATGCTCAATTCAATAATTTTATAAAATAAAAAGTAATTATTAAGTACAGTTATAAATTTATATCGAAACTTATACTCCAATTTATTAAAGAAAAATTTAATAATCAACTCAGTTAGTTCAATTCAATCGATTTTCAAAGATCCGTTAACGATCAAAAACATGAGAGCCAAAAGTGACAATATATTCTTATACTTGTATAAGTACACTTCTTTTTTTTTTTTTGAACGATAAAGTACACTTAGTTTATAAACACAGTAAAATGATATGATATGATCAGAGATATGCTCAGTAAAGAGTAAAATCTTCGCAGAAAAATGTTGCATCACAAAATCCTGCAGGAAGGACACTGAAACGATGGATCGTCTTTTTTCTTTTGTTTAATGCAGAGTTCTAACATATTCTTTTCCTTTTTTTTATGACTTTTAGCATATTTATAACACTTTATCCTGTTCACAAATGGAAATAAAAGAAATTGCTTTTGCTTAATCTGGTTTCATTCAGTAAAAAAATAGTCACTTGGTTATAATTAAACATAAGACGTATATGTAGGACTATTTTTTGGGCAAAGTTACAAATATATCATTAACTTTGAGCAGATTTATTTTTATTAAAAAGTGGTGCATATATATCACTATCAATATACAAATAGGACAAACATATTCTTTTCGCTGCAGATTTTGTAAAGAAAAAATTGTATAACTTATTTTTTAGTTAAAAAAATGTCATGTGACCTTAATTAGAAAACAAGCAAAATGATTTTTTTTTCGAAGTGTGTCAGCCAAAATGGTATATTTGCGTTGTTTGTTTAACGACAAAGGTATATAGACACCATTTTTAACGAGAAATATATTTGCACTAAATCACAAAATTGAGAGTATATTTACACATTTTCCCTTATTATTTTCTAAAGAGATTGTATATTAATTTGAGACACTCTTTTTTTACTTCCCAATTTTTTTTCTCCAACGATACCTAGAGCCCGTTTGGATTGGCTTATAAGTTGCTTATAAGCTGTTTTCAGCTTTTTTGAGTGTTTGGTTGGCCAGCTTAAAGTCATTTTGTGCTTAAAATAAACTTAAAAAAATAATTGGGCTCATTTGACTTAACTTATCTAGAACAGCTTATAAGCTGAAAACAGCTTATAAGCCAAAAAAAATAAGTTAAATTATCCAACTTATTTTTTAACTTATAAGCCCATCCAAACAGGCTCCTAGTGCACAGCATCTAACTTACGTGTTTTACACAAAAAAAAAAAAAATGATAATAAGATATCTCCTGGCATTTAGTACCATCAAGGGATGTATGTTAAGATGATTGGAACTTTTCATTTTTAATCATATGTCTTGGGTACGAGTTTCTTAAATGAAAAATTCTTAGCAAGTTTCATGGAGTAAGATCCCAAGTTTCATGGAGTAAGTTCCCTTGCACCTGTTCTAACTCGGCTCGAATGACATATGTCAGTCAGATCAAGAATTTTTTAAGTTTCAAAAGATAATTTATACTATATAACTAAAAACAAGTTTTTATCTTTGCAGTAGGGTAAGACTGTATATAAACATCACGCTCTTCGGACTCCACTTGTCAAATTATATTGAATATATTTTTATTGTTTAATATGTAATTAAAAACTCCATCAAATATTAAAAAAGAATCTCCCTCCCAATCAATATGCACTTGATTTTTCATAATGCCAAATGAATGAGTAGTGAACATTATTAACCTATATGCAACATTCTCAACTTCGAATGAATGTTTGTTCATTCTTCAATTATTGCATATACTATAATTATGAATTCCACTCAATTTCATTATCTCACTGTCACCACAATAACTTAAAGAAGCCAAAATTGCAGCTGTGTATTCTGTAGTAAAAGATAGTATTTGTTTATTATTTTTCAAGATCAAATGTGTTTTTGCAAAGACAAAGGCATATGTGGTGTTTAACATAATAAAGTAAGAAGTTGGGGTTGTCAGTGAAACATTTGTCTTGGCTTGAGAGAAAAAGGTTGAATTCCTTTTTGACCTCTATTTCCTCCTTCTCGTAACTTTAATCCATTTTGTTCTTTTGTTTCGTCAGAACAGTTTTTCGTTCAGTCCATCACGTGAAAATAAATGTGCTACAGTCTCACCGGTAAATATCTTCATTCAGTCACGTAACAAGATCTTTTTTTTAAAAAAATCAAATACGTAACTGTTTGGTCATAAAATACTTTAAAATGTTGAAGTTAGTGGGCGTTTGGACGTGAGAATTGGTTAAAAGTACTACTTATCTTGGTTTCAAGTTGAAAATGGTATTTACAAATTGAATAACATAAAGTGAGTTCTAAGTTGGACGTGCGTCAATAAGTTCTACATTAAAACTGAAAAGAAAAAGAAGTTACGCAAAGATAAAGCAATACTTTTGATAGTTATTTTGTGGAAAATTGTGCGAGTATAGTCTAAATGGGACAATATCACATCATAGTTAGAATATTTTTGAGCTTTTTTAGTTCAATACATCATTGATATCAAAGTCAATGATTAAATAAGACGAGTATGGAGATAATAGAATTAGAATTATTGAATTTGGGGCTTGACTTAGTATCTTTGCTTGTCTACGGATCGTTTTGCTATCTTTACTTGTAATTTTGGAGAGGCATACACAAAAAAAAAAATTTGATCGACTTTGAAGACCATAAATATTTAGTTGATGCGAGTGTAGTTCCACCCCTAAACCAAACATGAATCTTTTCATTTGGCTTTCACGTTCAATCACTTAATTACTTAAGATAGTTAATCTAGCTCCATATAAACTCGCAACTCACGAGGTATTATAGTTCATGTGGAACTTAGTTCTATCTAAATATTATTGGGTGTGCTGTGTTTTTATTGGTGTAAACTCTTTTTTTTTAAATCTACATCATATTAAAGATTATACATGAGTTATTTTAGCACTATTATTATTCTTTTGTGCATTTTTTAAGCACAATAATTTTTTATTCAGATTACATTGGATGTCAAAATGACAGAACAAGCATGAAATTTTTACTTTATGAGACCAACTTTTAAGACAAAAAGTAGGAAGTATTATTCTCTTTTGTTGACCCTTTTTTGTTGGGGGCTGAGAAAAAAGAATCTTGAATAAAATAACAACTAACTCTATACTGGTAAGTATATGTACAACAGTATGGTCAATAGAAATGACAGAAATGACTTTTATATAAAGTTCTTATTATTACCCATACCTAGTACACTACAGTTAGGGGTAGTTTAGTGCATGGTATAAGCTGAAATATTTCAGCACTAATTTTGTGTATCATGTTTAGTTGAAGGTATAAATTTATCCTAGGATAAAATGCATTTCAGGATATAAGCTGAGATATACCTTCTTATACCACTTATCCTAGGATAATTTTATACCATCTCCCAAGATATGGATAAATTAGTCGCGGAATTATAATCCCGGGATAATTTTGACCATGCACCAAACAACCACTTACATTGTTTAAGGGCCTGTTTGGATGGGCTTATGTCTATAAGCTGCAAATAGCTTATAAGCTAAAAAAAATAAGTTGGGGTGGTCTAACTTATTTTTTTGGGTTGGTAAGTTGTTATAAGCTGCTTTAGATAAGCTAGGTCAAATGGGCCCAATTATTTTTTTGAGCTTATTTTAAGCACAAAATGACTTTAAGTTGGCTAGCCAAACACTCAAAAAAACTTAAAATAACTTAGAAGCAACTTATAAGCCAATCCAAATGGGCTCTAAATGCATTTATGCCTTCTAAAAATAAGTAAAAAATTCAAGTACTCATAGTTGACTGAGAGAAGAGAGCCCAAAAAAGAAGTTATCTTCTATAGACAATTGACTCAAAATAGTAGTGAAAATAGAGAAGCTCCAGAAAGCAAAGTCCATATTTTAACCCTTTTTTTTAGTGCAGGGTCCCAAACACACGTTTTAAATAATTTAACCATTCCTATACATAACTTTTAGGAAAAGATAACAAACTGTAGTATTTTGTTTGGAATAAGTTTAGAGTAATTTTTTTAAAATATTCTTTAATAATTTTAGCTTCAAAAGTTTGTCAAAAATAAGTATTAAAATATTGAAAATTAAAGAATATTTAAAGGACCTGTTTGACCATAAAATTATTTATTTTTCAGAATAATTTTTTCCTTTATTTGAAAATCAGTTTTTAATCATAAAAATTTAAACCCAACTTAAAGTTGTATTTCAAATTTGGAAAATAAGTTATTCAAGTCATTTTTCAACTCACTTCTCACCTTTAAAGTTGTATTTAAGTACATTTTGAACATCATTCAAATATTCTTTGTAAAGTGTACAACCAAAAACAATTTTATGTTCCACACCAATAAAGTGAAAATATTTGGAGTCAATAGCCAAATGCCTAACTTATCCAAACATTCAACTTTAACTTTTAACTACATCATTTATCCAAACATTCAACTTCCTATTACTTTTTCGATCAACTTAACATTGACAACATATTTTTTAATCTCAACTAATTCATATTCGAATGCCTAGTTAAATGATTAAAATTGCTTAGAAATATATTTGAGAGATTATTTATTATTCTACCATTTTTATTATTTTCTCTTTAAGTACTTTCACTAGTTACTACCATTTGGCATGGATGGTGTGCTTGGGAAGATGAGAGAAATAATGTGACTGACTTGTGAATAAAGCTACATTGGCCCTCTATCCAAAGAGTTTGTTTTTGTGTCTGTAAAGAGACTTTAAAACAAGACATTTTGGAGGCAGCAGCAGTGTAAGACATAAGACATAGCCTGCACGCAAATTCACAAATGAAAAAAGAGTTGGAAAAGAGAGAGAGTGCAGAGTTTACTGTTTTAATTTAGACTTTTGCTCCTTTCATATCAAATTATTTGTGGGGTTACTAAAAATAAATAATTAATTTTTTTCCTATTTTACCTTTTCCAGAATTTTTTCATTAACTGTGATCAGAATTTTAAGAGGCAGGGAAGCGAAGTGAGAGAGCGAGGCCAGGAGCTTCACGCAGCACCGGACGAGACGTAATCTTCAAGACACGGGAGGTAAATTTTATAAATTTATGGGGCGTAGATCTCATGTATTTTCACTTTTATATTTTTTATTACTAAGAAATAAATAAAAGTAAAATTTTCATTAAGATTTTGCAAATAAATTACCAATTATATAAAAAGAGTTATTATAAATATTATTGGATAAAGGTAACAACATAAAAAATGAAAATAGCCAAGATAATCTTTAAAATGAATCTTCATTTACTTCATAACCAATCCTCAGATCTATTAGTCCTTCCCGACCTCAACTAATATTTGCACTAACTTTTATTTATATATTCATAGAAGGAGAAAGGCAAAAAGTGTAAGAGCGATAACAAAAAATGAATAATATTGCTTCAGGAAAATAGTGTTATGAGAGCTCTATCCTATCAATTTCATGCATAATCATTTAAAAGAAACTACTTATGGCAATGTTATTTTTTATGAGAATTGTTTTTTAAAAAAAATATAATTTAGTAAAAATTACTGTAACATGAAAACATGATAATATAAAGTACAAATATCATTATCACAATAATAAAAATCATAATTTATAGAAAAAATACTTTTAAAATAAATAAAATTAAATTTAACGTGCAGGGCATACGTCTTTACACCCAGGGCATTCGCCTTTACGCCCGGGGCTTACGCCTTTGCGCCCGGGACTTACACCCCAAATTTGAGGGCGTACACCCTATTGATCTAAGACTTTCATTTGCGTCCCGAAGTGTTTTTGGTATGCCCAACCCCCTGACTCGCCCCGAAAACGCCTCTGAAAACACTGATCGAGATGACACATAAATAGGGTAAATATTTAATGAGAGAGATTATAATTTAGACATAAATAAGGGTAAAATTAGTCAAATATCCCACCTAATTAACATTCCGTAGCATGTAAAAAAAAATACGACAAATAATTTTAGACGGAGGAATTAGAACACTAGGGTCGTTTACTTTTTGATTAGGGTTAATGCAACTATTAATATAGAAATTAGTTATGAGAAAATATATGTAGTACTCGTATTATTTTATGCAGCGATTAATTGTGCAGGGTTTAGTTATTCATGAAGTATTAATTATTCGTGTATTGGATATTCTACCTTCTACAACAACAACATACTCAATGTAATTTCATTAGTGAGATTTGGGGAGGGTAAGAAACCTTACCCTATCCCTACAATAAACCTTACCCTATCCCTACCTTTTGTGAGGTAGAGAAGTTGTTTTCGAAAGACCCTCCGTTCGAAAGAAAAGTATATGATGCAAGGTTAAAAGAAAAAGGGCAGCAAACACAGCAAGAACACAAAATAATCAATAGATTCTCTCATAACTTATAAATGTATTAGCTATACAGGTTCCTAAACTGCAAACCAAAGTCCGTAGTAATTTTATACATGAATATCTTACTTCCTAATTAGCTACCAAACGACCCCTTCGGGTCATCACTACTTTTTTTTTCTCTCTATCCGATGCTTGATATCCATATTAGAATCTCGATTAGTTCAAATTCATGCACTTACCGTAATATTCATTTAAAGAAAGTGTTCCCTAATTAAATTTTTGTGCATACCGACAATTATGATTCGAAATCTCGTAATCTCTAATTAAGAAAGAATGAATCTCATCCAAATCAACACTACAATTTGGCCCCTACTTACGACAACTCCTTTTGAACTTTGCTGCTAGTTCAAATGCTTTTGTAACTAAGATATATTTTAAAGAAACATCTATTTTTCAGTTGATACATTAACTCAAAAGAGCTTTCTCTTGTGAAGATTTTATAGGTTACTACTCTATATATACATACAACTATACACATTTTTTTTATTAGGCATTTGGACATGCGATTTGAAACCATAGTTTGAAATCATGAGATGAAATCAGCGCTTGGATGTGTGACTTCATCTCATGATTTCATGTCATGAGATGAAATCCAACTCATCCAAAAAGGCATGATTTGGATTTTAAACAATGTCCAAACGGCTCCTAGCGGCGGAGTCAAGAACAATAATAAGGGAATTCCAAAAAATAATACTAGGCGAAAAAACTTTTCTTTTCATTATTTTTTCTCAATTAAACTTATATTGGCTAACCCATTTTTTGGAAGAAAAATAAATAATTACGATATTCAAATAATATATATAAAAAAATGATACTACAAATTGTTGTATGATGGCGTCAATGAAGTTAGCTTATAAATAAAGATAGCATTTGATTAAATAATTAAAAGTATTGATACAACAAGGTACTATGGACGTTTCTTCAAATTAAACCATTAAAAAAAAAAAGAGTTGGAAAGTCAATGAGTTGTGCGTTTTTCTTTAATAACCTTTCCTTTTCTGTAAAAAAAAAAAAAAAAAGGATGTTAAGACATATTCTTTTAAGAAATCAATATTGTAATTTTTTAAACGTGTATGTAATTTTAGTATTTCATGTTTATCTAACTATTTGTCCTAATTATATAAAACGTTGATTATCTCATCTTTTGTAAAACATTTTAATATCCTAAAATGTGAAAAATGATCACTCTCGTTTTCAGTTATTTAGTATATTATTATTATTATTTGGAGAGCTAACAAAATTTCTTTAATTACTTTTTTCAAACAACTTTAGCTATATATAAAAAATAAATTTTAAGTAATAATTAAGCATGTACCAAGGTAGAAAGGGAATGTTACAATAACTTTTTTTACTTGTCTGCAATAATTTTATAGGAAAAAATAATAATTTGCATTCCCACATAAAAGAAAGACAAAAACTTTTGGATCAATTTTAAATTTGGTTGAATTAATAGATCTTTTGTAGTGTCACTTTCACCTTTTCACATCACCACTCATTCTAACATTTAATTAGACCATATAGTTATTCAAATTTACAAAATGGGTGAGAATTTACAAGGTAATTAGTGCTTCAATTAAGGGTAAAATGAATAAAAAAATTCAAGTGAGGACTAAAAAATTTTGAGATCCTCTCTCATATATAGTAGTAATTAAATCGATTCAAGCTCCCTTCCTACTCTTGGCTGAACACATGCAGTGTAGAAATAACGTATATTAGTCAATTTTTGGTTTTATCGTTTTAAAAAATAGTCACTATCATGAAATTTTGAATGTTAAAGTGAAATTCCATGATTGTCATTGAATTTCAAATGTAAAATTTGAATCTCAGTGATAATAACTATTTTTCAATTACAAAGATCGAAAAGTGGCTATTTGTGAATTTTACGCCATCTATAGCATTACAATATAATATAAACCCTCAAAATTGTATATATAAAAAAGTTTAATTTAATGTCCAAGATTGATACACCAATCTCATCCTCAACAAATGTGGAGCAGTTAAGATATTTTGCTAGTTCCTACTTCTTCATCATTTCTTTAACTGTCACTTATTCCTCTATTATTTTTCTCTTTTTTTCTTTTTGTTGGCTCACTAGTTCCATCATACGAAGATTTCAAAAAGTTGGACAAATTTTGAAGTTGGGTCTGCTAGACTTTTGGTACATTTCATCTGGTCATAGACAAGAAACCAAAATAAATAAATATACAATATAACATAATAATACGTCGAAATAGCGTTTATTAGCGACTTTTGATCATGTTTTTAAAAAATTATTATTATCATAAAATTTCTATTCCATTTTTCTTGATACTTTTCACTGAAAAGTGGTTATTTGTGAAATTTTATCCTGCTTTGAATCTTGATCAAAATATGAAGTTTAGTCACGAAAGAGAGGAGAAGAAATTGCATGTTTTGTCCTTCAAACGGGCTGGTTATGCCTACTAGGGCATAAGTTCTTTAACGAAAAAAGTCATGTCAGGCATAACTCATGTAATATTACAATGTGAAAATGCGAAAAAATTATTTGTTCCGAGGCATAAAAATTAAAGACCAACATAAAATAGGGGCATAGGGCCAATGACCCAAGAGACAAACAAAAACATACTGGGTTGGTTGTGAGAATTAGATTCTTAAATTCTTTTTAGGTACATAATGCAACAGGCCCAGGTGTCCCACTATTTACATATGCCTGATTCGGGGCCCAAAATTGATCTTGCTTAGGATATTGTTAAAGCCTATAAAGGTGGGGGAAGGTTAAGGAAATGACTAATCAGTTGTCTGTACCTTCAAATTGAATGGAGCAAATTAAGTCAAGAAGTAAAAAAGAAACTCTTTTGATACCCAAAACAAAAAGAAAACTCCAAAACACATTTTTGGATAATTTTCAAATATCTAACATTTAAAAGAATAATTTAATGAAGATTTATCTCACTTCAATTATTAGCCGATATGAGAAATAAAAATGTTGAAATCTCATGGATATGAACTTTAAAGGGTTGCGAAATAACAAACATTTTGTTAAGAGTATTCAAGATATAATATGTACGCATAACAAGTAATATAGTTATCCGGCAAAGAACATTGAACTGATCATCTTCAGTGGTTGTAACACACATCGCGATGGAAAGCAACTTTACAACCTTTTTTTGTCAATTAATTAATAGGAGAGTATATTAGGTCAAACTGGAGCTAAAACTAAGACTTTTTTTTTTTTTTTGACCTAAAACTAAGACTCGAATTCATAACTATGCAATTCAAATAGTGATCTCTTAATCACTAAATTAAAAGCAGAGTCGATTAGATTAAACGTGAGCTAAAACTGAAACTAAAATTCAGGGCAATGCAATTCAAATCGTGATCTCATAACTATTGAATTTTTTAACCAGGAACAACTCTTATTATAATCTAGTAATCATTGTTACTTCACTTCCATTCATACATTTTTTACAAAATTTGTGTTTCTAACAAACTTTTTGTTGAAATTTTCTATACGACGAACGAGTCGATTTCTGACCGGACGTCCATTAGAGATCCTCTTTTTTTTTTTTTGAAAAAAAAATAAAAAAATTAGTTGAGATGTGCACAAACTAATTCGGGCACCACAGTTATCAAAAAATAAAATAGTAATGGTCATGCTAAGACATTTTTTCATACGAAACAACTTAGCTCTATATTGAGAAAATGTTATTAAATTGGCTTCCCTGCCTCTATATGCTACATTGAGGCTATTTGTATCTCTGCACAAAATCCTGTACAAAAAGGTGAAACATTTTTCCTAAAGGCATTTCTTCATATGCCCATTAAATAGATCATTCGATCAATCAATCACCTAGAGCCCATTTGGATTGGCTTATAAGTTGCTTATAAGCTGTTTTCAGTTTTTTTGAGTGTTTGACTGACCAGTTTAAAGTCATTTTTGTGCTTAAAATAAGCTCAAAAAAATAATTGGGCTCATTTGACTTAGCTTATCTAATGCAGCTTATAAGTTGAAAACAACTTATAAGCAAAACAAAAAATAAGTTAGATTACCCAACTTATTTTTTTTAGCTTATAAGCTTTTTGCAGCTTACAAGCATAAGCCCATCTAAACAGGCTCCTATGCGGCTATGCCACAATTCCAAACTTATTCCGCAAGGGTTCCTAATATTATCACCATTTTATGCTGGCTAGACAAAAACTTCTCTTTGTCTACTTTTACAAGCCTTGATATTTGGCAAATGCGTAGCCTATTTTTTAGGATTCTCGGATTTTATATCCGGCCAATCCGCATGTGCCACGTAGGCATTGCACGTATTGAGCCATTTGAGTTTTATCTGTGCTATTCATCGGCTTCACAATCCAATGACCTTTGATTTTTTATTACCAGATTTAATCTGGACCGTTGATAAAATTCGCCCAAATTAACCTGGGTATGACCGTTTTAGAGAGAGAGGGGCCAAAATTAAAGAAAATCACAACAAAACCTTTTAACTGTTCTGGATTTTGTCAGATTGAAAATCGGTAATTGAATTTTAATTTTAGAATATCGGAAAGAAGTTGGTTAAAAACGAATAATGAAAGAATCACGAATTCAGGAGAAAAAAACTTTTAACATGTTTTGACAGACAGAGAAAACAGACAAACATGATAAAGAATAACCCCAATTAGAGGCGGACTCAAGATTTTAGCACGGAGGGAGCACCAATGACCAATAGAAAGACTACTTACCAATTCGTGAAAAGGTAATTTTGAGATCAATAGGTGTTTAGGGCAGCCTGATGCACAAAACATCCCATGTTAGCAGGGTCGGGGAATGGCCGCACCCTAAGAGGTGTGATGTAGACAACCCACCTTAATGCATGTAATATGGGTTCTTCCCCGGCTTGAACCTGTGACCTATAAATAAAGAGATGTTTAGTTCAACGAAATTGAAAATAATCTAAAATTACCTTATGAATTATGATATGAAAATACTGCCAAAATATAGGCTCATTTTCATCAATGCATAGTTAAAGAGAGGATAAATGACCAATAAGTTTCTCCCAAATCTATTTAAAAAATAAAAGAAACCTAATTTCTAATGACCTTAATTGAACTTGTTATATAATTATGAATACTTGACACTTTGTTAATTAAAAAAATATATATCCTAAATTCAAAAATGTAATAAGATTTTAGGGCTTAGTAGTAAGATAATTATTATTAAGTCAAACTTAATAAGGTTATGTCTTCCTCAATCCCCAGTAATAATACTATTACATAGTTATATAATAAATAATTTATTGTTGTAATACATTATAAAAATCTATATCAGTCATAAAAATAAAAATGGGAAAGAACTTTACTGTTAGAGAAGTCCGATTATTGGCTTGAATTCGATCGTAGAAAAATTATCGACAGTGTGTGTAGAATGTAAAATGAATTCCTAATTTGTGAGATCGAAAGAATGGAAGAGAGAAGAAAGGTTTAGAATGGGGAAAGGATTTCTAATTCTCTTCTGTTAACGTTGGAGATAAAATTTGGTCAAGCTCCACAAAAATAAAAGTAATAAAATGATGAGGCAACGCAAGTTCGATCTCAGGTCGAACTCAAGCGCAGGGGCATAATGACCAATTGTACTAATCCGGTAGATATATCTTGGGGGTCCTTTTAAATATATATACTCTTTTCAACGTACATATACGTATATATAAAAAGTTTATCCCGAGATTTACGGTGGCATATGACCCCCTTCTAATAGGGTAGGTCCGCCTCTGGCCCAACACACATAGTAGTTAGTATAGGCAACTCCAAAATACAAAAATAAAAGGAAGCATCCATTTCTGGATCCACACGAGAGGGAGAAAATGAAAAATGAAAGAAAAGCGGGGATATTACCCTTTTGACTTCGAACTCATATTGTAACTTGGCGAATATCAGCTTCGGATCTTTCGCCTTTGATGTGTCTACCAAGCCTCTAGATCCACCTTGTATCCATCATTTGAATGGATGGTTAAGTGACAAATACATATACTTACACACATGTATCATATTCATTTATGGCCCCGTTTGAAACCATGGTTTGAAAACATGATTTCAAATCATGTTTGGACATGCAATTGGATATTTTGAGTTGTATTTTCTCTTATAGACATAAAACCCAAAAATTGTGAAAACTATCAAAACATTCTCAATTCTTATACAATCTTACCAGATGAGCAAGTCATAGTTCATAACAAAATTAGTACACTACTAAAAGACCTTTCTAAAAAATACAACATCAATTAATGAAACTTTAGTTCAATAAAAACGAAAATTTAACATGAATAGTAATGTAACTACTCTTTAATATAATCCTCCCACATAAATTAAAGGTTGGTAGACATAAATAAAGGTTGGTGGAAGTTAATGAGATTAGTAAATGATTGATAGAGGTAATTGTTAAAAATATCTACCAATTTATGGGTCTTTTTTTTACAAAATATAAACTTATGGATTAAATTTTATATTTAAAAAAGTTAAAACCATGACTTTTTGGATGATTTGGGGTTTGAAATCATAATTTGAAATCATGAGTGAAAATGCATGTCCAAACGCTAATTTGGAGTCATGATTTCAAATCATAGTTTGAAAACGCATGGCCAAACGCCTACTATGTGTGTATACATCGGATAGAGATACACAAAAAATTTATCTGCTTGTGTGTGTCTATCCCCATCTTTTAGTTATCATTGACCCCGTCTAGTTCTTAAAAATATATAACACTGCAAGCACAAGGAAAATAATAGATATTTTTGTCTTTCAATCAAATGTCTCTAAAAACCGTTGTCACCTCCCTTTTTTCTTCACGTTTTTCGTACTCAGTAACCAATTAACATTTTCTTTATCTGTTTCTCCAATAATTAGGGACCAGTAACTGTCAAAAATAAAGAAGTTCCATCGAGTCCGGAGCTTAAAGGGCACTAAAATGAACAAAATAAACTAAAAGGAGTGCTCCATTCCACAATATACCAAAAGGGGTATAACGTGGAGGGGCCAACGTTATACCCCCAAAAAAGTTTTCATGTTGTCAGACCAAAAAAGAAAAATTAATTTAAAAGTATAACGTGGACTGATCCACATTATACTTATATATATTTTGCCCCACCCAACGTTTTACAAAAATAGCTTGTAAGACGTTGGCCAGATTTAAATCATATCCGGTTGTTTTTTTAATAAAAAAAAATGTCAGTGATTTTTTAATTTTTAACTCAAACATACGCCACAAGTCATATAATAATTAACTCAAACAAATATCTTAACTCATACAATAATTAAATATGTGTTATATATGCGAACATAAAAAATACTCAAATATAAGTTAAATAAACGTCACACATTAACTGAACAGTAAATGTTAAATTACATACGTTATTAAATGGCACAAGACATATTATATATTCCTGGAAGATTACATAAGGAAACAACGATCGTACAACTTAGGAAAAAACATAAAACCCAACAAGCAACAACAACTACTGATTTCTGTCGGGGCAGCGATTCTTGTTGTGACCTGTTTGCTTGCACGTACTACACTTCCTAGCCATGCGAGCAGGAGCTATAGCCATTTCATTCCTCCTTCTAGTTGTACTCCGCGCTCCTGAAGTTCGCTCGTATTTAGTGTTTGCAATTAAACTGAAGGGAGAAGGTGGCCAATATGCCTCATCACCCAATGGTGAAAATTTCCATTGTACGTTTGCTTGTAATACCTGCAACTGTAATACTTGCTAACATCGGTCTTAGGTTGAATTCCACGGATATCACAAAATTTAATGGCATGTGAACATGGCATATGGTAGTTTCTCCACTTCCCACACGAACACTTTTTCCCTTCGGCAGAGACTTTATGGATATTTCGGCCCTTACCTTCGTGTGCAAATGTCAGAATCTCAAAGACCCCTTCAGCTGTATTGTATTGCTTCATGTCAGTGTGCTTTAGGGACCTCTCTAAGTATACATCAAACTTCTTTTCAACAGCGAGCGGCCAAAACTTTTTATCCGCAATCAACAAATCAGCAAGAGTGCTTCTCTCAACAAACCGATCAACAAGAATTTTAAACGTATAACGGACCATGGAAGTAACGGGCAATCCACGAGCTTTCTTCAATAAAACGTTGAATGACTCGGAGACATTCGTTGTCATAGCCCCCCACCTATGACCGTTGTCCTTATTCAATGTCCATTTCTCCTCCGGAAGAGCTTTTAATCACGGATGCACTGGAGGTGACAGTCTTTTGATTTGTTCCATCCTCATTTTATAC
Source organism: Lycium barbarum (assembly GCF_019175385.1). Taxonomy (NCBI): domain Eukaryota; kingdom Viridiplantae; phylum Streptophyta; class Magnoliopsida; order Solanales; family Solanaceae; genus Lycium; species Lycium barbarum. The sequence goes on from NC_083341.1 coordinate 132,779,459, forward strand.
TTCTTCTTCTGATGCTCTGTAGCCGCCAATCACATTAGCTTCTCAAGGTCACTGTTGAGGAACTTTTTATTAAAGTTGCTTTTCAAATGCCGAACACAAAACCTATGGTGTGTGGATGGTGGTTGTAACACAATCATGTGTTTGGACACATTGCAAGATGCCCTGATGACGGTCAGAAATAAGTCCAATTCCTTGTCTCCCACAAATAATATGTCTCCACAACAACACAAGGAACCACGTCCAAGACTTAAAGCTCTCGCGTGCAACAATAGCATATTCAAGTGGAAAAATGTTATCGTTCGCATCAATTCCAACAACAATTAACAGTTTCATCTCATACTTACCGTACAGATGAGTGCCGTGTATTGAGATGACCGGCCTGTAATTTTTGAATCCATCGATGCTTGGTTTATAAGCCCAGAAAATAAACTTGAAGATGTGTTCGCCTTGCATTGTAGTTGATTGGTGTTCCCACTCAACAACGGTCCCTGGATTGAATTATTATAAAGCAGCCATGTATCGGGGCAATGTCTTGAAAGAGGTTTCAAAATCTCCAAATACCATTTCAATAGCTTTCTTACGCCCCTTTTGTGCTTTTCTATAACTAGGAGTAAGCGTATGCAACCCTTTTATTTTTTCCTGAGCTGACTTAATACTGATGTATGGATCGACCATAGTATATGTATCAACGTAGTAGCAATTAGGTGACTGTTCAAATTGGAATGATCCTTCCTGTAATCATCCGTGAGACAACTGTGTTGGAGAACCGTTTTGCCTGCCTTCCACATACCAGTTGAAATTTCTCTAAAACAGATCATCCACTTACATCCCAACATATGACACTTGCAAGTAACCCTCCAAAATTTACCTTTGGACTGATCACAAATGAACTCTTTCTTTTCTTTGAGACAATATAGTCTCACTGCGCCTTTGACGACTGCATGCATTCTCAGGTTTAACAAAAAAAAAATTACAAATTAATTTACTGTTTGTTTTGACGACTGCATGCTTGATTTGACGACTGCATGGATTCTCAGCTATAACCTGCATAATTTTTTTTTACAAGAATCAATTATTGCAAAACGTTGGCCGTTCTTTCTTGTTATTTTTAATTTGCATAACTTCCTTTCAGAGGTTGAGGCATCTTATAATGTAGTTTTTACACAAGTCATATAATAATTAACTAAAAATGCACAAGACATATTATGCATTCTTGAAAAATTACATAAGAATTTAGATTTGAGATAAATTCAATAATTAATAAAAATTCAATTTTTACATTGTCCCTTTTTTCCCCCATGCCACACGTAGTTTGTCGGCGCTCTCGTTTTAATCTACGTTGGTGAACCTTCTCTTGTATCACTACCTCATCCTGTAAATGCCATAAAAAATAGAAGTTATTTTTGTACGATTGGATTCCTTAGATAAATAAAGTAAAAGGGAATTTCTTAGCAATTGTTTTAACTGTCTACATAAAATCGGACAGCATCTCCCCTGTAACAAGGACTTCCTCCAATACCATAGACCAATAAAAACAACCAAAGCAATCCAACAACAATGAACATCGCTAATAAGACACCACATAACAACCACAAGTAACCATATCACTCCTTAAAGACTTCTTAATCTAATTTAATAGATAAATACTTTGAATAAAAAGCGAACCTGTGGCTCTAAGGTCTGTACATCCGACATAGGAATGTGTGAGGATCCAACATCAAATGACTTGGGAGACTATGCAAAATAAATAATAGACGCATAAAGTAGCCATTAAATTAATGAAAGTAAACAAGATAAAAGCTATTTGAGTGGTTAGAATACTCACGTCGGTAAACTCAGTCTCCTCCCATTGGAGAGCTATATCCCGTGAATGCAGGAAAATTAGGTGTCATCCCATAAGAGGTGCCTGTCTGAACACCATAGCATTGGGCCATACCTGCGAGGCTAATAGGCTCAGACGATGCGAATGGCTGAAAAGGCCCCTAACGTGTGATTATGCTCGATGTTTGCACCTCGGGACCCGACATCGATGAGTTGGACATACCAAAATCTATTATTGGGTAATATGCATCATCAACCATAGGCATCGATGAGTTGGGCGTATCTTGATAAAAACGAACCTCATCTTCATCAACCAATTGGCGATTCACAGGGCCTCGACCCCGTCTGTTACCTGCTTGGCGTCCTCTACCACGCGCTGCAGGTCTTAGTACATTAGGACGTTGACGACGAGGAACATGCACAGTAGGCGGCTCAACGTACTCCGTCGGTGGTATATAATTTGGAGTGAAACTCAACATCGTCCCCAGAGATGCAACAGCCATAGACTCTGTATTAATGTGGCTAAACTTCTCTACTAATTCCTTCATTTCATTAGGCATGGTTGGATCTTGGATAGTCTCTTGAGCCAACCTGTACGATTCTTGATGTCCTAAAGCCTAAAAAAAATTAAATTATAAGATTTGACTGTGGTCGAAGACACATATAAAGGCATCAAACATCTAATGCAATGTAATGTACATACCAGTGCCTCATGCCTGCCTACCATGTGTTGATATCCTCTATCCACATTATACGCGGGATTTTCCTATGAAAGTGCGCGAGTGGCGTCGATACCAAGAAAGTACTCTGATAATGCCTCTGGGTCTTGAGTTTGATACTCGGCCCGAATTACCTTTGTCGACGATTCTCCCAAAAATAGTCCGTTTGCATAAAATTTTGTTGATCCTCCTCTGTTATAGCATACCGCTAGTCACGTTTGTAATGAAAACAATCAATCTCAACACATGGTTCCGGAATATGTTGCTTCCTTCCAAACTGTCTGAGAACGCGGTCTGCCATGTGCCACTCACGATAGATTCCACAAATAAGGGGTACCTGCGCCATCCAAATATCTCGGCCACGCAGACATCACTCTGGGAGTCTATTAATGATGGTCTCTGAATAAGGCTGCCACACAAACTACGATAGAAAGAACATAAAATTACATGATAATAAAATAAATAAATTACACATAAGTGTAATTATTATATCAAAACGCCATTAACAACCATAATTATGATAAAATATCTGGCCATCTGTTAGGTTGTCCAATACATCCCTACATATGGGTAGCACATCACGTGCCTCATTTTCGTGGGATTTACGATGAGTCCACTTTCGTGCAAGAGCCGTGTGTGGCGGAAGAGCCCTGCATGGTGGCTGCATCGGTATAATGCGCTTCCAAGCCCAGACCTATATTAAAAAATTAAAAAAAAATAGAAAGATTATGACTATCAAATAGGATAACCAAATAAAATCATATAATTTTAAAGGTCACGTACCTGCAATAAGGAAATGATCCACACACATCCTTGGCCTTTTTCATCGAAGCGCGGAACAGACAAGTATACAAATATGACAATGCAGCCGCTCCCCAAACTTGTGTACTCATTGTGCTAAGGTCACGCATGTCAAGAAAATAGTCTAAATTAAGTAAGTCACCAGACTTATCCGGAAATATCGTGCCGCCACAGAACCATAGCAAGTACAACTGATACACTCAAATTACACCTATTAATGGCGTAAAGCGGACGTTGTCAAATATAGTAACCCAAACAAGGTTGGGGTCGAATCACACAGGGAATATGGAAAGAAAAGGGTACTAATTGTATGCGATACTAGTCTTTAAAGGCTTTAATCCTATTCCGAATATTTTGAAAAGAGATTTGGTTTGTATTCGCTATTTTGAAGTGTTTGGAATTTGTTTAGATTTGGAGAACCAAAGTTGTGTCCCCGCGATGATTAGATGTTATGCTATGGGTGTCAATATGATATATTTCTAATGGGTCGGGGTTATGTATGCACTTAATCTCTAATGCACTTTCTAATATTTTCCAATAGTTAGAGAGTATTTCTTTTCATGATTTTCCCAAATGCAGAAAAGTTTTAAATAAGATTGATTAAATATGCCAAGTAGAACTCATCTTATCCCTAAGCGAGTTCATTAAACGAGGGTTAGCGCCCCGAGTCCTTGTTATATTATTTGAAATCACACCCTAGTTCATCTTTCCAAATAAACTAGGGTTTGTGCATGAACAAGTGTTTGCAACCACTAATGAACAATGAATACGAGAAATAATAAAACACATCACAACCCATTATATATATATATATACAATGTTAGACACCCATTACATAACACCCATCATTTGGGTCCACAACTTTGATTAAAGAAACTACTCACACATTATGGTCTCAAAAGTAGTAAGCAATAAATGAGACATAAAGCTTACAAAGTGTAATAAAGATGATGGAAAATGGAATCTTGTTGTCTTCACTAAGCTCCAAAAGGGGAGTATTCAATGCTCACCCACCAATGGAACTTTGTTCATCTGGTTCCAATAAAATCTGACTACCAAAAAAAAACCTTAAATGTTCTTTAAATAGGCTCCAAAAAACGCATAGCAGCTACTGACAAAATTGCCCCCGATAGAAAGATCAACGGACCGTCAATCGTTCGACGATCCGTCGATTTCTCAGTCCTTTGTACCTTCAGAGATGTATACCATTCGACGGTGCCGTCGAGTATTCCGTCTTTCTCTCTTCGTGTTGAGAGATCCTGCTTGACGATACAAACGACGAAGCGTCGATCACATCGACGCTTCGTCGATGCCTCCGTCCTTTGTCGTCTTCAACTTTGTCTTCACTGGAAAATCGAGATTATCGACGCTTCAAAGGACGGTTCGTCGGCTGATCGACGGAACGTCGATTCTTCATTTCTGGCCAATTTTTCCTTTGTTCTTTGCTTTTTGCTTTTTGCTTTTGGGCTATTGTTTTCCTAAAACACAACAAAACATATTAACGAGAACCAGACTTACTTGAAAACAACCAAAATTCATAGTAAAAAGGCGTCGAATGTGCCACAATTCCGCGACACATCAACAACCTCACCCGCTTTTGCACATCAATTTCTGGGGTCTGGTCTGTAATGTCATCTAAGCCTCTAACATATTCAATTAATTGTTTTACTTTCAACTTACTAACACCGTTAAAACAATCTTGACCGGATGCCCAACCGGTAAGCTCGTAGATCAACTGTTTCCACCCCACAATGTCTTTATTTATATCATTAACTTCACTCAAGGGGTTACCATCTATAACCATGCCAAACATGATCTCAATATCTTGTAATGTGATAGTCGCCTCACCTGTACGTAGATGAAAGGTGTGCGTCTCAGGACGCCATCTCTCTACAAGTGCAGTGATGACTGCCCAATCATATGATACACATCCTACCTCTACTACTCCCTTAAATCCACACAGGCCAAAGTAGTCAAGGATGCGAGGATGAAAAGGACGACGCCTCACGTGCTTTCAAAATTCGGTGTCTGCGCGGCGTGGATTTAGGCATTCTGTCGGTCCTCTCAAGTTCCCATCCCACACACCCTGTGATCAATGCTTCTCCTGGAGTGTTAACACATCGTACACTTCTGGCTCCGGATGTAGGGGTACCCGTGGAAGCTCCACGCCTAAAAATAAAATAATTGAAATCCAAATCAAGCTATTTGGAGTAACTTAATATAAAAAAAATGTTTGTTATTCCAATTTTAGCAGAATAAATATGCACTGACTATAATAAAGCCAACTTCCATACGCTTTATTTAGAAACCACTGATAGTGGACCACACTAGTACCTATAAAATATAGAGAAAATAATTGTCCACCCACTTAGATTTAGGTCCCATATAATAATGCATTATCATGACATTTTAAGTATCCACTTTTCTGGGCCAGTGAGGCATCAATTAAGTTCCACTCTTCTAGCTATATAAATATCACATTAACTGTATAATGAAAAACTTAACAAATCATACCTTTTATATAACAACCCATGAAAATAACAGTAACATAAGATCAAATTTCTTCAAAAGTGCTACTTAACAAATCAGACATTTTATATAACAATGCTTTTAATAATCATGTCTAAAGTTCAGATAAAAATAACACAAACAAAAAATTAAAGAATACATACAATCAAGATTTATAAGATAAACAAATATCCTACATTTACTATAAATACACAATATTATATGAGTTAGAGAAAATACCTTAATTTAGATAGCAACACAAGGTTTTTGATGAAGAAATTACTCTAAAAATTAGACCGCAATGCAAGGTTTAAAAAGAAAATAAATGAAGGAGAAGAAGAAGGAGAAGGAGAAGGAGAAGGAGAAGGATAAGATTTTTGGAAAACTTCTGTAAGTTGGAAAAGAATAGTGGAGGAGGCGGAGGAGGAAGATGTAGAATTAGGGGCAGAATGAATTTTTGGGGTTAGATGTCTAGAGTCGTGGACTGAGGAACGACGTGTAAAATATATATAAGTATAACGTGGACTGATCGACGTTATACAAAATTATAAACTTTGCATAACGTGGATCAGTCCATGTTATACTTTTAAATTAATTAATTTTTTTTTGGGTCTGATAGTGTGAATTTTTTTTGGGGATATAACGTTGGCCCCTCCACGTTATACCCCTTTTGGTGTATTGTGGAATGGAGCACTCCTTTTGGTTTATTTTGTGCATTTTAGTGCCCTTTAGGTTCCGGACTCAAGTTCCATCACACACCTATATTTTGCACAAATATTAAAATACAATTGTAACTTAAAAGGGCACATCATTAGTTTAGAAAAACTGAAGGCAATGCTGACCTGCAAAAATTCCATGCATATTTATATACTAACCGGTAAATATGCCCACGCGAAGCGCGATGCATTAATCAATTTGAAGAGGAATTGATATAGAGTGTGTGTATGTATATATATTTTGATGACTAGGGAACCCGCAGCCGCTATCCTTTGGGTGCGCACAGGGTAAACTCCACTCCTATGGAATATCCCGCAAACCACATAGGATAGATAACCCGCACTAGGCAAGACATATGCGATGAGGTCAACCCAGAAGGCAAATCCCCTACTTTCGTAGGCAGGAGATTTCAAACCTGAGACCTCTATTATGAAAGCCCCATGCTCAACCAACTTAACCACCCTTGCGGGTATAATGTATATATATATGAATATAAATATTCTACTTTTTTCTTCGTTATATAATTCTACACTAGGGGCGAATCTAGTGTATCACCTATGGATTCATGTGATCTCAGTGCTTTTTGCGCTGTATATGTATCAATAAATCAGCTAAATATCTACAAATATTTGGTTGTAAGCTCAAATATTATTATACACTCCCTCATGTCTTAATTTCTACAACACTTTTCGCTTATCAAGCTAGAGTCAATTTGACTAATTATCTTTGAAGCTAAATTGACTTAGATCAACTCAACTTTCGTGATTGGCACCCAACGCTTACTACCCGTTGAGCGAACCCTGTTCTAGCTAACTAAAATTCACTTATAAACTCAACCTTTAATGAAGAGAAATAGTAAAATAATTATTTAATAATGTCATAAAACTAAATAATGAACTCAATGAAGTATCATATAAAACAAAATCACTGACAATCATGAGCCTCTAGGAATCTGGAATCTAATACATTGTCAACGGGCATTGTTAACACTCAATTTCGGTCCTCCACATTTTAATTAACTAGTCTTTTGAACACGATAAAATACTTATTCATAAAAGTCAAAAAATATTTTTTAAACTATTTTGGTGACATTTTGCCATTTCATTTGGAAAAAATATCACAACATATATTATATATATTTTACAACCAGTTTTAAGTATTAATTATGATTAAAATAAACAACTAATTTATTACTTATTTATATTTGTCAAATTAAAAGTCATTTACGACTTAATTACTATAATTAGTCCGTAATTTGTCAAATAAGTATTTTACTTTGTTAAAATTAAGAAGCTTAATTAATTGATTGAATCATCAATTTGTCTCAATTTTAAAGATTGGTTCGATTTAGAAGAATTTATTTTAAGGAAAATGGCTAGGATTTAAATCATAAATGAATCTTCTCTCACAATACCCATTTTCTATCATTTTTATTTGAGATAAGGATAAAAAACACACCCCAACTATCACTTTTTTTGAGTTTCATACCTAAACTATGGGAAGGTTGAGAAAACTACCTAAACTATTACTATTTTGTTTGCAAAACACACCTGAACTAAATGTGTAAACTCACTCTACAAAAGGCAAGTGAAGCTGAAATTTTCTCAAAAAAATTATCCACATGACATAAGTAATGCTATGGTGGCACCTACATGGAAATTAAAAAATAATATTTTTTATAAAAAAAAACTATAATTTTTTTTTTAAAAAACTGCATTTTTTTTTTTTAAAATCAGCATGTAAAAAAAAATCTGGATTTAAAAAAAATGAATTTTTTTTTTTAGTAAAAATAATTAGAAAATCATAAAAAAAATGATTTAAAAAATGGAAAAGTTATTTCTTTTAAAAAAAAAAAAACTTTTGATATTAATTCTCTATAATTTTTGATATTTTTTTACAAAAATTATTATTTTTCAATTTAGTTTTATTTTTTAAAAAAAGTGATAGTTGATGTGTGTTTTGACACTTATCTCGTTTTATTTCCTAAACGTCTACCCCAAATGAAAGGCGCTCCAGCCCAAACAGCCCCATAACCCAGCCCATTAGTGTTTAAGAGGAAATAGCCCTGTTCAGTAAAACATTTCCACAGAAAAACAACAGCAAAACCAAGTGAAGCCCCAACAGACCCTTCAATGTCCTCTCTTTTCATTTTTCTGTTTTAGCTATGGTTTTATTCTAATTTAGTATTTGGTTGTAGTTTCCAGCTCCTGTTTCTGTTTGTTTAAAATTAGTCTGAGTTAATTTATTTAATTTCATAAGTATTTGTTTAGCTTTACGTTGGTTGTAGTATTTTAGTGTTAATTCAATCTCATAGATGTTTTAGCTTTACTTTGGCTATGGTACGAGTGTGAAATATGAAAGCAATCCCTTTTCAGTCCTTTGTTTCATTCTAGCTGTTATATGAGTTCATCAGTTGCTTAGAGAGAAGTTTCACCTTCTCTACTTTAAGGATCGTGAATACTTGAGCCTACATAAAGACATTGCATTTTGTTCACACCCTTTATCTTTCAACACTTAAGTTTATGTACTGGTTCAAATTGCTAGGATCTTTTTAGTTTTGTTGCTGTTGCAAATTATGACCTTAGGAATTTGATATTGAGAAGTTAACTAGTAAATATTTTTTGTTGTCAACTTCTTCTTATGTATAAAGAGGATCCTGTATATCAAGTATTGTGTTTCATTACAAATGGATATAAAAATGACTTTAGTTCAAATCCTTTGTTTTACTAATGCATGTGATTGTTTAAGGGGTAGAACGATAGTCATCTCACGATTGTTTAAGGTTTGGAACCTGTTGGATGCTAATGTATCATTTTCAAAGGTTAATAAGTTTGGTTCAGAACCAGCTTTAAAGTGTTTTAACAAAAAATTGATCCCCTGTTTTATTCCACTTTGGCTTTGAGGTCCAAGAACCAGTAACGGATGTGATCTCCCATTAGGCTTTTGTTTGTTCTTATTTTCCTGTCATTACACCAGTTGATCTCCCTTGGATAAAGGTTCGTTGCTTAGTTGAATGATAACGAACGATAAAATGATTCATGTACACTAAAGGGGCTAAGAATTTCAAGTTCTATGTTAAACTCGTTTAACTTTCAAAAGTTCCGATGTAATTTCAGTTTAAGTGATCATGCCTATTCGGAGCTAAGTTCACCTATTTCTTAAGAATAAAAACAGCCCATGTTTAATCATTTTTGGAAGTATGGTATAAGATGATATGCCTGCTTATATGTTAGATATATCCTCTTCAGATTCATTCAAATGATGATTATGTTTGGGTTTGATTTTAGAATTGTGTGGGTCATTTTCCTTTTCTTCTGGTAATGTTTAGCTACTGTTTTTACACCTTACAACAGCGCAAAATGACTATGCTCGATTAAAGTTTGAGTTGACAAAAAATAGATTTATTTTTCCTCAAAGCTTTTCTCTGATGTGGAAAGAGTTCTTAAAATCTCTGTTCTTATGTGTGGTTTTATGATACATAACCCTTCCAAGTTTCGAACTTTGAAATTGACAGTGACCTTGTTCTGATATTTGACGTAGCTCAACCCTTTCTAATATTTATTATTCTCAGATATACATGTGAGTGTAAATTCTTTCTTGAGATAAGGAAGGTTCCATAGTATAGCTTAAGTTCCCTTCTCTAAAAGGATGTTTCTAGTCTGATTTAGGATATGTTTCCAATGGTTTGTTTTAAGGCCCTTTTTTCATGTATAACGTATTGCTTTTCTCTTGCAAAATGTGTTACAAGCTAATTGTTCATTTAGTGTATAATTTGCTTATCATAGGGGTAGGTCTGCAACTATATCTTTGTTCACTTAATATGTAGCTCGTCGTGTTCCATGATCGAATTCAGGAAATCAGCTGAAAGTATTTGATAAAATAGAGATCATGAGTTGGGTTTCACATTATTTGCATAAGATTCATACTCACTTAAGAAATTATTTGATGACTGATATATTTACCTGAGTGTCAGTTTAGTCCCAGTACTCATTTGATTTGTTACTAATCCTTATTTTTCTTTACTATGCATACAAACCCATGAACGAGTCTGCTGGACTCCTGGCATATTCCGTATTGGGCCCGGCCCAACATAATTCTTTTGAGTCAAATCTCAACCTCATTAGCCAATCCAGGAGTCCAAATAAGCAGCTGCAGCAGAAATGGGCTATCAGCCCAATTAGCTAAATCCGCCCTTTCCTTTATTTATTATCTTTTGAGTTATGTATTTGTTTGTGGTTTTTGTGAAATTTTTAAGTAACACTTTTTTTTTTTTTTCCCTTTCTTAACTTGATTGAATCCCCGAACAAAGTGTGAACAGTCGCTAAAATGATTGAATGTTGTTTTTATGATAATTTTTATCATCACCCATGTCCACAATTGAAAGGAAGGATTTTTCCAAAAATTAGCCTAAGGCTAAAAAGCGGTAGTTTCAGATTTTAAAAGAGAAAGATCCAGGTTGAATTCTAAAAGGGTTTATTCAAGCCCATGGCACGTGTTAGGCTTCAATGAATTTCAAGTAAATGAGTTTTTTCCAAAAAGATTATAGTTTTTTCTGGACAGAATTGGGAATTTTTCAGAAATATGAATTGATTTTTTTTTTTCACAACTGAACGAAGGGTTTAATCTAATGAGGAGTAGATTCTTTTTGGGAAAGTTACATAAACAGCAAACTTTTGAGGGTAAAACATGTAGCATAGCTACATTTTAGATAATTATATTTCGTAGCTACAGTAGATTGTATTCGCGTGCTACGGTAGATTGTATTCAAAATTCGGATTGTATTCGAAATTCGGATTGTATTCAAAATTCGGCTGAGTCAGATTTCGCTGTATTCAAGTTCATATTTCGATATATTCAAGTCAGATTGCGATGTATTCAAGTCAGATGTATTTAACTAAGTTGTATTAAGTCAAATGTATTCAACTCTATTCATTTGTAGCTACTTTTACACTGTATTCACTTTATTATATTTAAAATCGGTTGTATACAAAAAAAAATCCTTCAAAATACACCCCAAACACTGAATTTTGCACTAAAAATTAATGAATGCACTCAAATACTGAATACAGGAAAATAAAATACAATATGTTTTCCAGTCAGATTTGAAAAAATACTCATATCCGGCAACAACGCCGTCGTTTGCTCAGTTGCCTTCAATGGAGAAGGTTAGACGATGAAACAGGGAGAGATCTGATTGCTAAATTCTTCCATGTAAGGTACATCAGCTTCCTTGCTTGCAACAGTATGATACTTTCCATCAACATATCTCCATATCTTGAACTTCAGCAGAAGGGCCATCGGGCAGAGGCGTAGGAGACGAAGGATATGCCAAAAGCTACATATTATAATTAAAATTAAAATTTAGCTACGGGCCACAATTTCTACAAATCATAGCTATTTAGGGTAAATAAGAGCATATGTTTGCTCTGTCGCGTAGTTATCCCATTCTTTTTGGTATTGGAAAAAGGGATTTTCGGACAAGCCCGATTACTCCAAATAAATCATTGAGGCTAAGTACTTGTTTTAAAAACGTGGAGACTGCTAATATCTCTTTAGTTATAAGCAAGGAAATACATTGGAGAGTTTAAGAGGTTCAATTAAATAAATTAATTCAAAATCTAGAACTCCTGGATATATATAGAGTTTGAATTAGCTAAATTATTGTATTGATTCATTGGTTGCATTAATAGGATAATTTAAAGTGCTAAAAAAATGATTTTTCAAAAGTAAAACAATCTCTAAAGCTCATTTCTAAATAAAATACATTTTCTTTTCTAAGTAATTAGCCATGAAAAAGCCTCTTTCAAACTTTACACATATGGCCTTAAACACATTTGACAAATAAGTTATACAAGTTTTTAGCCATAAAATGTTAGATTCGTAGGTAAACCGCATTGGGAGGATCCTTAATACTGAGGTACTTAAAATCTTCCTCGGGGTATCACCAGAACCCTTATCCGTTCTCTAGATTTATTTAACGGTTTTCAAAAATTGATCTTTAAATTAGTTTTTTAATTCCCATTCAATAAATTAGGTGACGACTCTGTTTGTTCATAACAAAGAGCCAAAGTTATGAGAAACTTTTATGCGTGAGTGTAAAAGCGGATCGTAACAGATGACGACTCTTCCTCATTATTTATTGGTTTATTCTTGGGCCATTTTGCTATTTTACACCACTTTATTAGGAAAATTTACTTGCCATAGTTATCTCTAAGACTTATTTATGAATAATAACTACATTATTTTTTATTTAATATTTGTAGCTTTATTTTTCCAAAATTACATTTCATAACTGGTCCAATAACTTTTGAAATACATGTACCTCTCTATTCTCCCTTACTACACATTTAAGATTTATCATCTTCTCCAAACCCTAAAAAAAAAAATTCTCTCTCCTCTCTCCCCTTCGCCTCATTGCCGCCTCCCTCCCTCTCTTTCTCTATCTCCGACCTCTTTTCTCCTTCAGCCAAACTTTGTGAGGCAACTGAGCGTTAAAGCTCATAGAAACTGTAACAACATCGTTGTTGCACAAGTTGTTGCTGCTTCCTAGTCGAATAACAACCATGATTTTACTCCGGCGGCTTCTAAAGCCGTCGATGTCGCTTCCGTTGCTCCTGTTATTGATGATGATGAGGTGGCAGCAACGATGGTGGAACGACGTCAAATCTGATAATACACTCAGATCTGAAAAAGAGGGAGCAGTGGGTTTCACCGGAGCCGCTACCACCACCATCACTATTACTACCATCTCCATCTCCAAACTCGAAAAAAAACTTAAGGTTCTAGCTCTTCAGATCTGAACTCCATATGCTTCATGTATTAATGGTTTTTTGTGGTGGTTCGGTATTGTTTTTGGAGTGGAGGAGGACAGTGGTGGGTCGAAGAAAGGCGGCGGAGGAAGGAGGATGTTTTTTTCCAGTTTGTTGTGGTTAGGGGTGCTCACGGTTCGGTTTGGATCGGTTTTTATTTAAAAAATAACCAAACCAATTGAGTCGGTTATTCAAATTGTCAAACCAAACCAAACCAAACTATATCGATTTTTACTATTAGGTTTTTGTCGGTTTTTATCGGTTTTTTCGGTTTTTGTCGGTTTTTAAAACACATTGTAGTCACTATTTGAATTTAAACTTATTTGAAATAGTATTGCCAAGAATAGTCACTCCTAAAACTAAACTCTGGAGCATACTTATTCTTAGCAATGGGTAGTATTACCAAGAACAGTAGAGCTAGCACAAAACAAAAGTTGAAATTGTTAAAGCCATTCCTCAAATAGCAAGACGCCCCTTCAGTACCATAGTCCATAGTATCTCATGGCTTCAGCAATCATACTCTTTTGCTTATAAAGAGTCAGTTTATAAAGCTTATACAACAAAAGAATAATAAATCTTATACAGCAAAAAAAAAAAAAAACGTGGCTCTTGTTCTGTTCTTCTTTTATGTAGAATAATAAATCTTAACAATAGCTAGATTCATGAAATATTGATGGAAGGTCTTGCTGCAATTCAGATATGCTAAATGGAGAAAGAGAAGTCTTTTCAATCAGTTTCCATTTTGTTCATAATTTCAGGCAAGCTTAGGATTATGAAGCTGCTCGAAAAATCTACTAAAGCTTATGAGTCTCTACTTCATATTTAACACACCATACATATGAATAAACAGAAAATAAAACATGGCTCAACACATGAATCTACTTTAAATAGAGGGCTCAACGTAAACAGAAAATAGTAATGTCATTTTCATCATCCAACTTTAAAAAGAGTTGTATTACAATAACAAAATCATAATAGGGTCCTGTAAAACACTCTTTCACATAGCAAATTAAAACAAAATTCATCCGGAACTTCAAGCAACAAGAATATAGTAGAAGTTGCTTCCATCATTTGAGCTAATCAATGCTCAAAACATCATAACATTAAATGAATTCAGAAACTTAAACATATTCACAAAGAGTTAAAGGTATAAAATTACCTTTTTCAATTATTTCAAGTTTTTGAATTTCCTCTAGAATATCTTCAATGTTGTATTCTTTGGGAGTTGACCTAAGCCATTGTTGAGTGCAAATTAAAGCTTCTACAGTTTTTGGGGACAAAGAACTTCGATATGAATCAAGAATCCGTCCTCCGGTGCTAAAAGCCGATTCGGAAGCAACAGTAGAAATAGGAATTGCAAGAACATCTCTCGCAATCCTAGAAACAATTGGATACCTTTTGCTTGCATCTTTCCACCAAGCCATGATATTCAAATCTTTGGTTAACTCAATATCATCTATCAAGTACCTCTCAAGATCATTCTTATTTCCAACATTATCTTCCTCTTGCAAATATTTTTCCCATTGTGATTGACATATCTCGCCACTATCACTTTCAGTCAACATGTTAAATTGACCTCCCAAATTAATATCAGAAGTCTTAGAAGAAGAATCTTGATAATGTTGATACAAACGAGTTAAAGTATTCATCACTTTATCCGATCTCAAATTTCCCACCAAACTACCATAAGCATTAGCAAAAATGAACTTCACATACCTCATCTTGTACCGGGGATCCAATACAACAGCGACAAATAATAAAATATTTATATTATCAAAATCGCCCCAATATTTATCAAACTTGACTTGCATCTTATCAGCCATATCAATCAACACCAAATCATCACCATGAGAATTTTTTTAATAAAACCAAGAAGATTAAAAAGCTCATGGAAGAAAGAATTTGAAGTAACATACAAAGTTCCCGAAAATTTCAAAGTAATCTGATAGAAAATGTCGAGAAACTTTGTAAAACCTTTTACCTTCTTCCAATCATCCCCACTTGGATGCCCTCTGCTCCCAGTCATTTCAAGACAATGCTTTTGGTACTTGTGATCATCAACAAACATTCTTGAAAAGGCCTTTTCAAACTTAATAGCTGTACTCAACATCATATATGTTGAGTTCCACCTAGTTTCGACATCTAAACTTAAAAGACCATGACTATCTATTTTAACCTTTTCAACAAACAACTTAAATGAAGCAAATCTGGCAGGAGAGGACTTAACATACTTCACAACATTCCTGACCCGAGAAATGGACTCATTATGATCACTTAACCCTTCCTTTACAATTAAATTCAGAATGTGAGCATTACATCTTACATGTAGAAAGTCATTGTTCAAGATGATACCTTTTCAGTCATCAATCCTCACCTTCAAGTGTCTAATTACAGCATCATTGGCAGTAGCATTATCTAGGGTCACGGTGAATGGAGTGTCAACCTCCCAATCTATCAAACAAGCCTCGATCGCCTTTGCAATTGTCTCACCCTTATGATCTGGAACTTGAAAAAAGTTAAGAATTTTCTTTTGCAAGTTCCAATTATCATCAATCCAATGGGCAGTTATAACCATATAGGTTAGGTTTTGAAGCGATGTCCATGTATCGCTAGTGAGACATATATGTTGGTTCTTAATAAGCTTTTTTAGCTTTTATTTTCCCTCGTGATAGATTCTCAAACAATGTCTAGCAACAGTCATACGGGAGGGCAAAAAAATAAGTGACATCAATCTCTTAAAACCTTCCCCTTCGACGACTCTAAATGGTTGTTCATCAATTATAACAAATTCAGCAATAGCCTTTCGCACTTCGTTGATATTAAACACGACCTTTTCCATCTTACCAGTACCACTATTACCTCCTTGTCCCCCTCCTTCAATAGAGTAAGACCTGATTCTCCCTTGCTTCCTATCAATGAATCTAAAAGGGGACTTTTTACAAGTATTATTCAAATGATTCCATAATGTAGTTGTCCCATTTGTCCTACTATCAGAAGCAAATTTTTTAGCACAATAATTGCACGAGGCCTTTCGCTTACCATCTTTATCAATACATTTGGAAAAGTATTTCCAAATTTGAGATGTTTCCCTTCCCGTTTCAATGCCAAGATCAGTTTCACCCAGTGTTGTTCTTTTGTGCTTTTTTGGAGGAGAGGGAATACTTGATTCAGCAACTCCCTTTTTGTTACCTTCTGGTCGAGAAATTATCTCTGCTTCTGAAGGATCTTTCACCTCTGCTTCTGAAGCTTTTGGTTCCATTTGCGAGAAAGACGAAAGATGGAATCACAGGTGAAGAAAAATTTAAAAAAAATGATAATAGAAAAAAACTAGAAATTTCGCTCCCTATTTTTTTCCCATCCCCCCCACCTTCCATTTATTTCGTTATTAATTATTCTTATTTGGTTCCCCCATTTAGTTCTTCTCTTTAACAAATTGAAAGAAAATAGAAAATCAAAACTCTTTGCAAACCCTAGTGTTTCATCGTCCCAAAATGGACTGCTTCACTGTACCAAGCTTCGAAAAATGGCATAATCTTTTCTCATGCACCAGAAAATTAATTTCTAAATCACCCATTGAAAAAGGAAAGAAGAAAAAGAAGAAACTAACAATACAAAGAACAAGATACTCGAAAAGATAACAAAAGGTGCTTAAGAGATGAAATTACATGATCATTGCTGGGAGATACTGCTTCCATGGACACCTCTAGACTCTTGAGTTAGGGTTTTTGGAGAATACAAATGTGAAATGTGTAAATTGTAAATTTGTAATTGTGAGTGGCTCTGCATATGAAGTCCAATTTTGTTTACTTTTACTTTGGGTCCAACCGTGCAAGATGGGCTCATTTCATTAGAAGTCCATCAAAATATTTTGACCCAATATAGTTTAATTCAAAAGCATGGCCCAAGATCAAGAGTATAAAAACCCAATATAAATTGTAATTTTTTCATAAAAAAATTAAAATACACACACATATATATACAAAATTAATTTTTAAGATATGTATATATAAAGTCGGGTTGGTTCGGTTTTTTTCGGTTTTTTTAGACTTGAAACCAAAACCAAACCAAATATAGTTGGTTTTTAAATTTAAAAACCAAACCAAATCAAACCAAATAAATGTCGGGTTTTTTTTCCGGTTTGGTTTGGTTATCGGTTTGGGTCGGTTTTTTAGTTTTTCGTGTTCAGCCCTAGTTGTGGTGGTTCGGTAGGATTTTTGGAGTGAAGCAGGATGATGGATCGGAAGAAAGGCCGCGGAGGAAGGAGGAGGGTTTTTCCAGTTGTTGTGGTGGTTCGGTAGAGTTTGTGGTTGTGGTGTTTCAATATATTTCTGTATATTTCAGTATATTTCGCTATATTTCAATGTACTGTTTTAGTATATTTCAGTGTATTATTTCAGTATATTTCGCTATATTTCAATATATTTCTAATTTACGACACAGTTTCTGATATATTTCATTGTATTTGATTGTATATACGCATACTACAATTTTATATTTCTTAAACAATCAATCATATTTCATTGTATTCAAGTGTATATTTTTCTGTATTTGAAAGTATTTCTAAGAGTTTGGAATAGTGCAATTTGGAGAGAGAAACATGGGTTGTTATGGAACTTCAGCCGTTGCGTGATACATGGTTGATTTAATTTGACTTACCATTTAAAATGAAAGAAGAGAATATGTTCCATAAATACTACCTATTTTTACTCTGCCAAATTTTGTATTTTCGTGTATTTCAAAACACAAATTACAATCGAATATAACAAAAACCAGCAAAAAACTTTTGAATGGAGTGATTTTGATAGAGAGACGTTAGCTGTAATGGAACCTCATGAGGTTTGCATGATTCATGGAACCATTAATACAAATTACCATATAATTTGAATTTTTTTTTTATTGCCATAAATATAGCCTTTTTTTTTATTCAACAGCCACGCTGTATTTCACTGTATTTCGCTATATTTCACTGTATTTCAAAAACGCGAGATACAACTGACATACAGCCAAAAACAGCTACGAATTGTAAATCTCCAACTTATAGCTATAGCTTGTTAAAAGCTAATTATTTGTGTAAGTTTTACTTAATTCATACCATGTTTGTATCGACATATCTCGAATACTTTGTTAAGACCATGTTGATTTTTATATCTATTGGGCCACCTAAATTATGTCATTAAGCTTGTTACTACCGAAGTTGTAAGCTTAGAGATTTATGGGGCTATACACTTTATAAAATTAAATATAAACATTCAAAAACTATATAAATCAATTCTTCTCATGCCAATATGATTAACAAAAATACATTTTAAAATGTTGCTTAAAGCTCACATAATATGTATCTCGAGAAGCGAAAAATGTAACATAAATTTGGACGGAGAAAGTATTAAGTTCGGATAGCCATAGCAAGTAGTAAC
The DNA here is from genome assembly GCF_019175385.1 of Lycium barbarum. Taxonomy (NCBI): domain Eukaryota; kingdom Viridiplantae; phylum Streptophyta; class Magnoliopsida; order Solanales; family Solanaceae; genus Lycium; species Lycium barbarum. The sequence goes on from NC_083341.1 coordinate 132,798,248, forward strand.
CCGTAAATTTTGAATTCTAAATCTGGCTCTCTGGTTCCTCACATTATTGAACAGGCATTTGGGTTAATGAAAACATAGAAGTGAATCTCTCATTAGGAGTACTTGGAAATTGAAGAGTTTGAGGATCATTTTTCACATAACCAGAAGGTGCCTTTTTGTCATATATTCCAGGAACATAAGGATATGACACTAAATTGTCTTTCAAATATGGCCATATTTCTGCATTTTTCCCAGCATTTTGAACTTTCTTTAACGCCTTGCTTCGTTCTACATAACCGGTCACTGTCACCCTGCTTTCTTTTCTGCTTATCTCTACTGATTTCACACCTAAAAAAAAAAAAAAAGTAGAAAAAATTACAATCTAAATCAGAATAACTGTGTATTGTACATAAATTTGATAAGGACATTATATTGTAACTATCATGAAAAGTAGCCTACAATAAATTTGAAAAGCAGGTTTATGGTGTCTATTTAGTTTGATTATTTTTTCTCATAAAAAATGTCTATTTAATTTAGTTTGTTGAGACACAAGTTAAGGTCCATTTATGAAAGATATATGTGTGTCTTATCACCAAATAATAATATCTATTTGATTCGTATATTATCTGTCTTTAAAGTTTTATATGTACTTCTAAAAGACGTTTAATAACTTTAATTACAATTAAGATTATTAATTTGAACTATTATTTATCTCTTCCTTAAACATCTTACTTATTAATGAACACACCATATAATAAGAATAGAATAGAAATAAAAAAGTAATAAATGAGATCTGGTTCCTGTAAAGAATTAAAATTTTGAAACAAATTCAGTTTGCAGGAAAAAAATTTGATATTTTTATATGTTGTCTATGATATAAAACTCAAATAACATTTCATGCAAGAAGAGGAGGTAAAACTTAATCACACAGGATGTTTACATCAAACAAATGCAGCTTATTATAGCTAAAGGGTTAATTTGATGAAGTGAAAATATATATTAATCAATTATCGTAAGTGATAGTTATATATATATATATATATATATATATATATATATATATATATATATATATATACACACACTAGCCATATATGCCCGTGCACCGAATATGTTTATTCACTTTAATTAGCCTGTCTTTAAGTTTTGTATTTTGTAAATAATTTTAAAAAAATTGTGATAGCCATGCAATGCAAATTTGTACCAAAAGTTACATAAATTGCACACTTTAACCAACTACTTTTTTATGCCACTTAGACATTTGTCATAGTCTCTCTCCAATAGACTATTTTCAAGAATATTTATTAGAAAGGGTTAATTTTATTTTGATTTTATAAATGAACAAGTAATTTGGACACATATATATTATATTTTCAAGAACGCGAAAAGTCAAGAGTGAACAAGGAAAAGTGCACGAAGGAAATAAATGTGTCAGATAATTAAAATTGAAGTACATACATCTATGGAATAAATATTAAGTACTATGACATATTAGAAATGTCCACGTTGGATTAACAAATAGTTGGGTAAAGTGTATAAGTTATATAACTTATGTTACAAGCATTCATTGCGTGTATAATTTGTTAAGCTTTTGGTACAAGTTTGGGCAGCTGTATTCGTACCCCCAAGCCACTTAGATATATTAGGAATATGGGAAGAAAATAAATATTTAACAAAAACATGATAAGTCAAAAGTGAACAAGTAAAAGTGTACGGAGTAAATAAATATGTATCGGAGAATTAAAATAGAAGTTTACACGTGTATACATGAGAAGAGAATAAATATTCAGTACTATGACATATATCCACATGAGATTTATTAATTCTTAAAGAATGTGAAAAGTCAAAAGTTGAACATATTAAAGTGCACGGATGAAATAAATTTGTGTAGGAGAATTAAAATTTGAAGTGCATACGTCTATACATGAGAAGAGAATAAATATTGAGTACTATAACATATGTCTACGTCGGATATAAAAATAGTCGGACAAAATGTACAAGTTATATAGCTCATGGTACAAACATTCATTGCATGTACAATTTGTGAAGCTCATAGGAAGAAAATAAATATTTAGCAAAAACGTGAAAAGTCAAAATTGAATAAGTAAAAGTGCACGGAGGAAATAAATGTATCGGAAAATTAAAATAGAAGTGCACACGTGTACACATGAGAAGAGAATAAATATTCAGTACTATGGCATATATCCACGTAGGATTTATTAATTCTTAAAGAATGTGAAAAGTCAAAAGTGTACAATTTGTGAAGCTTTTGGTACAAGTTTGGGCAGCTGTGTTCGTACCCTCAAGTCACTTATATATATTAGAAACATGGGAAGAAAATAAATATTCAGCAAAAACGCGAAAAGTCAAAAGTGAACAAGTAAAAGTGCATGGACGAAATAAATATGTATCGGAGAATTAAAATAGAAGTGCCCACGTATATACATGAGAAAAGAATAAATATTCAGTACTATGACATATATCCATGTGGAATTTATTAATTCTTAAAGAATGTGAAAAGTCAAAAGTGAACATATTAAAGTGCACGGACGAAATAAATTAGTGTATGAGAATTAAAATTTGAAGTGCATACGTCTATACATGAGAAGGAAATAAATATTAAGTACTATAACATATGTCTACGCAGTATATAAAAATAGTTGGATAAAGTATACAAGTTATATAGCTCATGATACAAGCATTCATTGTGTGTACAGTTTGTAAAGCTCATGGGAAGAAAATAAATATTCTGCAAAAACGTGAAAAGTCAAAAGCGAACAAGTAAAAATGCACGGAGAAAATAAATATGTGTCGGAGAATTAAAATAGAAGTACACACGTGTATACATGAGAAGAGAATAAATATTCAGTACTATGACATATATCCCCGTGGGATTTATTAATTCTTAAAGAATGTGAAAAGTCAAAAGTGAACATATTAAAGTGCACGGGCGAAATAAATTTGTGTAGGAGAATTAAAATTAAACTGCATATGTCTATACATGAGAAGAGAATAAATATTCAGCTAGTATATGAAAAGTAAAAAATGAACAAGTAAAAGTGCACGGATGAACTAAATGTGTCGGAGAATTAAATTTGAAGTGCATATATCTATACATGAGAGAGAATAAATATTAAGTACTATGACATATGTCTACGTGAGATATAAAAATAGTTAGATAAAGTATACAAGTTATATAGCTCATGGTACAAGCATTCATTGCGTGTACAATTTGTGAAGCTCATTGTACAAGTGGGGGCAGCTGTGTTCGTACCCCCACCGCACTTATATCTAATGAAAATTTTAATGTATATTAATTTGGTGTAAACAACTATGGCAGATAAACATTTTTGCCAGAATAAGGAATATTGTCAATCTGTTTAATGCATGAGGGAGATATTACAGAGAGGGGATGAACCTTTCATGGAGGAAATGGCATTTCTAACTTTCCATTCACAGCCATCACAGTCCATTTTACCTTTATTTCAACTGTTTGAAAAATAATGTATAGCCATTTTTGCAAAATTAGATTTAAAACAAAAGATCTTACAATTAATAATAGATGCATAAAAAAGAAGAAAGAGATAAAGATAAAAAGAGGAGTAATTAAGCAAGTACTTTCATGGATTTGAGCTTGTTTTTCCTTCTATTTGAAACTTCAAACATGCCTGATATTTGATCAAGAACACCCATTCTTTTTAAAAAATAATTTCTTACCACTTCCTTATTATTCTTTCTTCTGTTTTCTTAGAAGAAGAAATAAGAGTTGTGGGTGTGGGAGGCAGAGGAAGTGGAGATATATTGGTAACTAAGTTTATATGTCGCTATTTATACCAACAGTTTTGTGGAACAAGACTCGAGACGAGAAGTAGACGCATGCAAGTTAAAGTAATACTTAAGCTCAAGAAAATGACTTGCTTCAATTTTGATTTGCTATAAATTTATGTCCATATATATATATATATATACACACCAATAATATTGAAGCCACTAGCTTAAGTATATTTAATGAAATGAATGAATTATTATTGATAGATATTAAGAAGATAGTGATGAGGTATTGAGAAGATAGTGATGCTGTCCTAATGTGTTTTCTTGCTGTCCTAATGTATTTTCTTCATTAGACCAATCATATCTTCAACTTCTTTTAATTCTTCTCCCTCAACTATTCCAAATTAATCCAATAGAGTAAATGCTTTTGCATTAAATATATTCGGCAGCAGTGTTAGAATCGAAATTACTAGCTGTCATGCAAAAATTAACAAAGTAAATCTCAGATGACAATAAATAAGACAGGAAAAAAAATGTCAAAAGAGACCTAGTAATTTGGCATAGTTTGATCAATTGACTTAAACACGAGCAATTTACTAAATATATAAAAGAGAGTACAAACTATCGAGTGAATAACTTCACAAACTTTACTCTTAATTAAAGAGGTTTATGTTCTCCTCTGAACAAAAATTTCTTAACGACTACATTGTGGATATTGTTAAGTGAGAAGGAAGGAATTTCAATTTATAGGACTCTAAAATCTAATTCAAGAAAAGAATTAGCCAAATATGAAAGATTTATATACTATCGATTATGATATATATTTTACTTTTTAAGAAAAATTAAAATGAAAATATGATAATAAAATGAGGGCAAACATCTAACAAGCAGCTCTATATGAGCCTCCAACTTCATGTCAATTTTTTTTTTTTTAATTTTTTTGTTTCGTAGACACACATATCATATTATAGTTATGGACTTCTCTAATAACCTTGTGAAGTTGAGAAAATATTGAAGCCAATTCCAATTCAAAAGCGGAAATAAATAAAAGGAAACTTTTTTCTTTGTTGTTTGCGAGTGTTATTGAGATTTAGATCATTTCTAGGAAGGATTAGACCTAATAGTATAAATACATGCTAGCTAGGATTTATTAAGTAGGACAGAACATATAACCTAAGAGTATTCAATCTTGTAGCTTACTTTCTCCCTTGATGTTAATAAAGTGTTGGCCGTTCTCCGTAGACTAGGATCACATCCATCCGAACCACATTAATTACTGTGTTTTTATTGTTTCGGCGCTAACAATTTGTATGAGAAGCGTACAGTTCGTGAGATATAGGAGACGAGGAGACTATGACATCTATGAAGTTTGAGGTAGTGAATTTTGATGGGAGAAGTAATAACTTCAACATATGGAAGATCAAGATCATGACGTTGTTACAAAGAGAAGGATTAGTCTATGCTTTGGACTACTCATACCCCGAAAATACGAAAGAGGCCGAGAAGCAGAAGATTGAGATGGATGCGTTTAGCGCAATTCAATTATCCTTGTCAGATAGCGTGTTATGAAGTCAGTACTGAGGAAACGACTGCAAATTTGTGGAAGAAACTTGAAGATCTCTACCACAAGAAATCAGTAACAACTAGAATGTTGTTAAGGCAGCATTTACACATCTTCAAGATGAAGACAAGTACAACTTTACAGGATCATCTTGATGCTTTTAATAAATTGGCTATGGATCTTACTCATGCTGATATTAAAGTTGGAGATGAAGAACTCACGTGCACTCTATTGTTTTTATTATCACGGGCGTACAAAGACGTAGTTAATTCAATGATGTACAGTAAGGAAGCGGTCATATTACAGATGTTAAGACATGCATTGAATTCGGATGAATTAAGAAACCATATCAACAATGGTGAGAAAGAGGACCATGGTAAGGGTTTGACGGTTAGAGCTCGAGCCAAAGAGTGAGAGGAAAATCAGTAGCTAGGTCAACGTCTAGGAAAATAGTGAGTAGGAAGGATGCTGAATGTTGGTGTTGTCATCAAAAGGGTCATTTTGAGAGGGATTGCCTGAATAATAAGATTGATAAAACAACAGCCAGTGCATCTATGGTTCAAGTAGCTCAGACATCTGGAGAAGATTATGCGCTAACTGCTTCAACAGATGACATTCAACTTGTACCTTTCACATATGCTTCATAAAAGATTGGTTTACTAGTTACGAGTAGACGAGTGAGACTGTATTTATGGGTAACGATGCAATATGTGAAATAGCAGGCATTGGTTCAGCCCGTATACGGTGTTATGATGGCATCATAAGAACTTTGTCTAGTGTTTGACATATTCCTGATATGAAAAAGAATCTAATCTCTCTTGGTACTTTTGATAAGCTCGGATATAAGCATGTGGGTGAATGTGGAATCTTCAAGGTGACCAAGGGTTCTCTGGTCATGTTAAAGGCCAAACTGGAGGGTGGTCTTTATGTATTTATGGGCAGCACCATTCTAGGTACTGCGAATGCTGCAACCTCACAGTTATCAGATGATGACAAAGCTAAGATGTGGCATATCAGATTAGCTCCCATGAGCGAGAGGGGGTTAGTAATTTTAAGCAACTGAAACCTTTTGAAAGGTGAGAAGATTAGTACACTTGAGTTTTGTAAGCATTGTGTCCTTGGAAAGCAAAAACGGGTCGGCTTTAGCACGGGCAAGCACAAAACTGAAGGGGTACTCGACTACATTCATTCAGATTTTAGGGTCTATCTCAATGTCATTCAAATTTATAGGGTCTATCTCAAGTTTCATCCCATGGCTTGGAGTTTTGTAATGAAGAGTTTAACAATTTCTGTAAAATTCATGGTGTATTGAGACATAGAACTGTTAGGCATACACCACTACAGAATGGAGTAGCTGAAAGGATAAGCCGCACTCTTCTTGAGAAAGCACGACGTATGCTCTCTAACGCCAAGGTGCCTAAGGAGTTCTAGGCAAAGGCAGTAAATACTGCTCGTTGTTGTTAATTGTTCTCCAGCATCGGTGATTGACTTTAAAACTCCAAATGAGGTATGGTCAGGTAAACCATCCGATTACTCGTACTTAAGAATCTTTGGATGTCCCGTATACTATCATGTAAGTGATGGAAAACTAGAACCTAGAGTTCAAAAAGGTTTATTTATGGGATATGCTGACGGGGTAAAAGGATATAGAATATGGAGTTTAGATCCTCTTAAGTTTGTAATCAGTAGAGATGTTATTTTTGATGGGGCCTCTATGCTTGATCTTGGAAAGACTTCTATTGGGTTTGTAGGACAGAAAGTTCTTAAAACAGAAACGGTGGAGGACAATATGAAACTCACCGAGCAAGAGGATCAAGTGACTCAGGTGGAGTCAGATAATGAAAAAGCTCACAGAGTAGTACCTGAAGGTGAACCATACAGTATAACTACTGGAAGGGGCAAATGAACTCCGAAGCCTAATCCAAAATATTAATCTCAGCTTTCACAAGCTAATCTTGTGGCTTATGCATTAGCTACTACCAAGGAGGAAATAAAAGATCTGGAACCCTCAAGATATACAAAAGCTACTATGTGTGGTGAAGCTGATCAATGGTATTTAGCCATGGCCGAAGAGATAGAATCTCTTCACAAGAACCAGACATGGGATTTTGGTGAGTCTACCAAATGTGAAGAGAACTGCTGGTTGCAAATAGGTCTTCAGAAAAAAAGATGGCATTCGGAGTGTAGAAGATGCTGAATACAAAACGAGATTGGTTGCTAAGGGCTTTTGTCAGAAGGAGGAAATCAACTATAATGAGATTTTCTCACCAGTCGTGAAGTATAGCTCAATTCGTTTGTTACTAACTATGGTTGCCCATTATGACTTGAAGCTTCATCAGTTTGATGTCAAGATTGCATTCTTACATGGTGAACTTGAAGAGGTGATCTTCATGAATCGGCCCGAGGGTTTCCTTATTAAAGAAAAAGAAGACTAGGTTTATTAATTGAAGAAATCTTTGTATGGTTTGAAACATTCACCATGATAGTGGTACAAGAGATTTGATGCGTTCATGATTACTAAAGGTTTCTCGAGAAGTGCATTTGATAGCTGCGTGTATCACATGATGGTATCTGGTAATTCAAATAGTTATTTACTATTATATATTGATGATATGCTTAATGCTGCTAACAATATGACAGAGATAAATGATTTGAAGAAACTGCTAAGTAAGGAATTTGACATGAAAGATTTAGGTGAAGCTAAGAAAATCCTTGGAATGGAGATTCACAGGAAGAACGGTGAGGTACATCTCTCACAAAAAAAGTATATTGAGAAGGTAGTTCAGAGGTTTGGCATGAATAAATGTAAACCCATTACTTTATTGTTAGCACAACATTTCAAACTTTCTTCTTTGATCGCACCACAATCAAAGGAAGAGGTGGAGTACATGTCAAAAGTTTCTTATTCTAGTGTAGTTGGTAGCATTATGTATGGTATGGTTTGCACTCGGCCTGATATTGCTCAAGCAGTGAGTGTGGTAAGTTGATTCATGTCTAATCCGAGTAAGACACGTTGGGAAGCAATTAAGTGGATATTGAGATATCTTACAGGTTCTTTGAATGTTTGTCTAATTTTTTGTAGGATGAGAAATGAAGGCTTCTCAGTCCTTGGTTATGTGGATTCTGATTTTGCAGGTGATCTTGATAGAAGGAGATCAACAACGAGCTATATCTTTACTCTTGCAGGTAGTGCCATAAGTTGGAAGACAATTGTCCATTCTGTAGTTGCTTTGTCCACAACAGAAACTGAATATATGGCAGTAGCAGAAGCAGTAAAGGAGGCTATATAGTTGAAAGGTTTGGTGTCAGAATTGAGTAGGGTTCAACATGAACTAACTCTAAAATGTGATAGCCAGAGTGTTGTTCACTTGATAAAAAATCAGAGATTTCATGATCACACCAAACACATTGATATCAGATTCCATTTTATTCGTGATGTTGTTGAACAAGGCACGGTTAAATTCTTGAAGGTTGACAGCAAGGACAAAGCAGCGGATATGTTAACCAAGGTAGTTCCTCATGTCAAGTTCAGTCATTTTATGAATTTGGCAGGAGTTCGCATCAACTGATGCGTCAAGACGGAGAAAGGCAAGGCAAGGTAGAGCTATTAGTATGTACAAGGTTTCGGTTAGTGTCTCTTATTTCCTACACGGAGTTAGCTCACGTAGGCTTAGAGGCATTGGACTGCGACGTTCATATGGAAGCTTGAAATTCATCTCAAGGTGGGGATTGTGAAGTTGAGAAGATATTCAAGCCAGTTGCTACTCAAAAGCGGAAAGAAATAAAAGGAAACTTTTTTCTTTGCTGGTTTTCGATTGTTATTAGTATTTAGATCCTTTCTAGGAAAGGATTAGACCTAGCCAGTTAGGATTTATTAAGTAGGACAGAACATAGAAATATTCAGTCTTGTAACTTGACAGAACATAGAAGCTAAGCGGTCGTTTGGTAGGTAGCCAAAATTATCCCGGGACTAATTTATCCCATATCTTGGGATTATTTTATCCTATCTAGGAGATGGGATAAAATAATCCTAGAATAAGTGGGATAAGAAGGGATATCCCAGCTTATACCATGCACCAAACGACCCTTAAGAGTATTCAATCTTGTAACTTACTTTCTCCCTTGATTTTAATAAAAATACCAGCCGTTCTCTGTGAACTAGAGATCACATCGATCCGAACCACATTAATTATTGTGCTTTTATTGTTTCCGCGCTAATAATCCTTAATCCCATTTTTGTCTTCTATATAATACTCAGGAAAACGCTAACAATGCAACTATTCATATACCATGTCCATGCAGTGTTAACAATATTATCTTTGCACGCCTATGTGAAAATACATAATCAAATTACTGAATATGTTTCTAAAGAACACGCTTTAGTTGAATATTGAATATATATATATATATATATACATACATTGAAATCATGAAGACTAAATAAAAAAAGAAAGGGAAAGGGATTATATTTACTATATGTCAAAAATTGATGGCATCCCATCTAATAATCGACAGGGTCGGCTCAAGAGAGTCGGTGGCCTAAAGTCGGAATCTAAAAGGAGGTGTATTTATTTAGTAAAACTTTAATGTATTTTATTTGTTATTTATTCTTATAGCCTTTTTAAATTTGTTTTTTTCATTCAATTAACGCTATAGTCAATTCGTGTAATTTTTCATGAGACATTAATTGAATCACGAGTCTTATATTCTATGTTACGATCATTTCATCGATTTAGTTTTTTTTTTTCCTTTTGTTCAAGTGATTGTTACTAAAAACTTTTCAAAATTATTTTATAAGCAACGGAAACATTTAAAAATAGAAGTAGGACTTCAGGCCAATAAGATTATCATCTTCTACATATAAATATTTTCATATCACTTTAACTATAAAAATAGATTAAAACAGTCAGTGACTATTATGCCTTAAAAATATTTAAGGGCTTAATAATATCTTTTCTATTCTAATTGTTTAATAATCTACTTAGCTTGAGCTTGAAAAATATCTAAAAAGGCACTCAAAGAGTTATAGAAGATCTTACAAAGTCAAAATTATAAACTAGATTCATTTAAGTTGAAGTGAATTAAACCATATTACAAAGTAAGAAGTACTACAACAACAACAACATGCCCAGTATATTCGCACATGCTTGGTGGGGGAGAGGGGGGGGGGGGGGGGGGGGGTTACAAAGTAGGAAGTAATTATAAATTTAATTGGCTACAACTTCTAATTGTAATATAATTACATCAATCATATTTCTAAAAAGTAGCATAAACTTTGAATATATATATATATATATATATATATATATATTCGAAGTAATAATTGATAATTAATTGGCAGTAAAATTATCTAGAAAGTTATCTATCACTAATAATAAATATATAATTTTTTAAAATCATATATATATAATACCAATTATTTTGGGACCCTAATATATTTGGGGCCTAAAGTCACTACTTTGTGGCTTTAGGCTTCAGCCGGCCCTGATTATCGACCAACTTCAATGGTCACAGTGAGCTCATTGTTGGAGACAATATTAGACTTAGCAGCAGAAGAAGAAGATGTGTTATTATTGGCATATTTTCTAGTCATAAAAGATGGTTGATTTGGGCTTGGTAGAGAAATAATATTTTCGCTACCAAGCATCATAACTATATTTGATGTGTTGGGTCGATCTTTTGGATCTTCTTGTACACACAAAAGCCCAATATTAAGGTATTTGATTGCTTCTTCTTCGTTGCATGATTCATGTAGTGATTGATCCACTAAGTCCATGGCCTTATCTTCTTTCCATAATCTCCATGCCTAAAATAGTACACACATGTTAATACAAAATAGCAATAGGGCGGATATATTTACTTGAGCCCTGTAATTGAATAATAGCCTTCATGAAAATTCAAATTTCATAGATAGTGTCTTGAATTAACAATAACTAACTTTCAATTATAGGGACTGCAAGGTGTCTATTGTTAATTTTATCCCAACACATTAGAAAAATTACTACCATATATAAGGGATAATGCAAAGAATTTTGTAGTACTTAGTTAGATCGTAACTATCTTGTTAGCTTATCAACTAAAAGGTTTGCTCTTTCAAATATGCCTTTATATTTGCTAATTATTACTTCATCTACCAAACTATATTTCCATTAAATTAAGATACTTTCAAACCCTTTTTGATAATACATAGCCCCTTAAACTAACCTTTTGTAGGTGAAGTATTTATTATAAATTTAAGGTATGTCATATTTTTGCCCTTATTTTATTTCTTATTCATTTAGGTTGTCACATTCAATTTGATAAATATAGTGAACTTCGAGCCCTTTAAAATGCTTGAAAATTGTGAATGGTGATAATGTCATATAATAGAAATAATTATGCACAAAGATGATGATGATGATAATAATAACTTTGAAGAGCTCATTTGGATTAAGGGAGTACTCCATCGATCAAACCTTTTTAGTAATTTAAAATACCATTAAATTCTATGGATCTTATCTTTAGTAGAAAAAAGTTATTTTGAAAATATAAATTTAGGTTTAATGACTTAACACAATTATACAATAGAAAATAAATTTCAATCTCTTTAAAAATTAAGAACCTTTAAATTTTATTCAATTTGCTTAATTAGGTGGGATAAAAAAAATGAAATGGGAAAAAGTTTTATAAGTGATCATCTCCTCAATCCCATATTTATTAAATATTGTTAATTATCACATACTATTCAAATAAAGATACCAATTTTTTCTTGCAAACAATTTAATTTGTCAAACACCATATAATCCTTATTGGTTGAGTAAAAAAAATTTCTTTTAAGAATAGAGCATCAATGAGTCGATGACAAACTTAATTAATTTGTGAACTTTGTTTAATGAATTTAAATTTCATCTAAACCTAGATTTAATCACTATATTTCTCTGGCATAAATCATTGTCACATGAAATTATAAGTAACTGATCATAAATACCACAACAATGTATTTCTATCTCGAAATTTTATATGTTCACAAATTTATAAAATATTAAAATGTCTTTTACAATTTATGATTATAGTCGTTTGAAATCATTTTGCATACTTTAAATTATATTAGTAAACATCAAGTAATCTTTGTCCCTTGTTATCTGCTTATCCCCTAACAAACTTGGTGTAATGACCCCCCCCCCCCCCCTCCGCCGGTCGTTATGGTGTTTTTAACCCTTTATCGTTGTTGATCCTTCCCCAAGTCCCGTTAATATGATCTATGACTTAATGAAGTCATTGGGTTGGTTCCCGCAAAGTTCGAGTGTAAATTGAGTCATTGATGGAGAAATTAGTTAAGTTAACGAGTTAGAATTGACCATGGTCAATGTCAGCATGATCCCATGTCAATGTTCCAACAAGGCAATATGATGATTTTGAACTTGTCGACAAGTTTTGGTGAGGTTCCGAAGAGTTTTAGATGTGTTTGGATTTTGTCGCGCTCGTATTCGATGTTTTCGTCGTAGGCCTTGGCTAGAAAGGTCTCCATACTGATCAAATGACCTTTTTTTGTGTGAGGATTTAACCATTAGATCCGTATCTTAATTACGAAGCTATAGCAAAAAGATTCGTCGCGTTTCGCCTCCGCATAAGGGAGTTATGACCATTTTTATGCGTACTGTTCCAGGAGGTCCGCTGTAGCAGACTCAGGGCCGCCGTAGCGGGACCGCCGCAATGACCGACGGGGGCAAAAAACCCTATTTTTATATTCCAACTCCGAACCATTACCCATAAGACTCCGAAGTTAGTTTTCAAGAGAGAAAGAGGCAAAACTTCATTCCATTAATTGGTGATGAAAGCATATTGGAGGGTAAGTTCCCCCCCTCCCCCCCCCCCCCCCCCCCCCCCCCCCTTCCCTTTTATTTGTTCCTTTTCCTTTCTTCTTCAATTTCCATGATTAGTTTAAGGTCCATCAGTGCTGGGTGAAAATCCTAGAACCCTAGAATTAGTAAACCCTTAGATAATTGATGGGTTGTTGATTTTGTTGTTGATTAATCATCTAGGAGTATAGATTATCACTTTCTAGGAAGGGAATTTGATTTCTTATGGTTGAAATTGCATGTTGAGACTTAGGGTTCTAATAAAAATGAGAACTTTGTCCTAAAATTTGTTTGAAAGGGTAGAATTGATTAGAAACCCATGAATTGAAGGTTAATGATTGTAGGGATAGAAGTTATGATAAATTCACCATTAAAGGATGGTTTCATCCATTGAAAATGGTAGAAGTAAGTGGATCTTCTTCCCCAAATTGTTGTTCTTGTTTAAATACACGAGTTGTTGCTTACTTTGCATCATATTGTTACACTTTGACCGTTCTGAGGTGCTTCGAAAACAGAAGGCTCGTGTGGAGTAGTTTGTGGCTCCTGTTCTGCATTCGAGGTAGGTTACGGTTTACTTTAGTTAGACTTTGATTAGCGAAACATATATATTGTGTAGAATTGATAGGAGAAAGCATGACTAGGTCTTCGAATATGGTGTTTGATTGAATATTATCTAGGTTGGTATGACTTCTGATTATGCGGGATTGTCGCCATTACTTTATGTATTGATAGGAGGTGCACTTGTGGTGATATGGGAAGAAAGGAGTTAATGTATACTCGTGATGTTGATTGTGGCTTGCTGCCCTGTTAGTATGATTAGGTTGTTACCTTGATTGTTGTTATTGTGATTAGTGTTGTAGTCAAATCTCTCTTATTGTGACACGCATCTTCGGAGAAAGGAAGGATAATGAGTTTAGATGTGAATCATGATATAGACTTATGATAGTACACAGATGAAATCTTGATTATGACTTACTGTTGATAACGATATCGTGCATGGCATGCATTCTCATTCATACGCATATTAATATTGAATTATGACTTGGTGTTGATGATGACATATGAGAAAATGGAGCATCTTGGTGATACAAGACTTTGTTGGGAGGTGTACGTGTTATGTTTGAAAGTAAAGAGGGACATAGACCCTTATGTTGGTTGAGATGGTTGGTATGATTCATTTCATGGTTGAGCTGATTTATCTAAGTCTTGATATGACTTGTGGCCTTGTGACTTGTACCTTTATTGTTATTTTGTTTGCATTGTTTTACCCTGCTTACGCTCATTTATGCATTCATACATGATGGAAAGTGATGTGAAATTAGTGAAGAAGTTAATATAATCTTCTTGTTGAACTTGTGATACTATTTGATAAATGGTACTTGATAAATCGATCACTGAAACTGATATATATGGAAAGGCACATTTGACGGGGGTGAGGATGTGACTTAGATTAAAGGCACATTTGACAGGGGATGAGGATGTGGGCTAGTTGTGAGCTCGTGGTCCGAGGTTCGTTCTGGAACGAGTAGTACATAGACACCATGGGTCCCCAGCAGGTCATGACTATTGGGCGAAGACACCAAAGCATGTGTGTACACGAGTGATGAGTGACTGAGGAGTGAGGTATTTGGCCAATACATTACATTGCATTGCATTGCATGCACTTCATCATATTTTGCATTGCACATCATTACATTTTATTATGTATTATTATATGCTCATTTAGTTCTGATTTTGGTATGGTTTGTTGAATGGCTATTATGATATAGATATGATCATTGACTGCGTGAAATTGTGGATTAGTGATTCTACCTAGGGTCGGAACTTGGACTTGTGATTATCAGGTGAGATTATTGAGACTTGACAGACTTGTGGTTTAGAAGCTTCATCTTAAGCTGAGACTCAGTTATGGGATGTTCTGTGACTTGGATTTGAATATTAATTGCCTATCTGTTTATCTTGTTGATTTTATACTTATATGCATGAGCTAATCTTAGTCGGCCTACATAGTGTTTGTACTGATACTACCTTGCTGTACCCTTTTTGAGTGCAGATTGTGTTCCAGAGATTTCACTTAGACTACATCTCTAGCTTATTTTCTCGATCAGATCCGAGGGTGAGCTTCTACCCATGCCATGCCACCTGAAGATCTCTCTTTCTGAATGTCTACTTTAAATTGCAGACATTATTTATTAATATATTTGACATATATTTCATTCTTTAGATATTGTTGGTTAGAGTCCTTGTACGATGACTTTTAGATTTTGGGGATGTAATAGTTAAAACTTCCACACTTATATTATTTATCGATTGTTAGAGTATAAATGATTAAAGAAGTTGAAATTGGCTAGTGATAATGGGTTAACGGGTAAGGGTTCAGCTACTAGTGATAATAAGGTAGGTGCCCGCACGATTGGTAATTTGGGTCGTGACACTTGATTTCTTATAAATAATTCTTTCAGTAAATTATCTAATGATGTGATCAAAAAACTTAAATATTGAATAATACATGATTAAAAAGTGATCATCTTAAAAAAAGTGCTACCTAAAAATCATAATACAAAGTATTTTTTTCAATTAAAACCATTATGAAGTTGAAGAACAGCCTTGGCATCACTGGTAAAGTTGCTGCCTTGTGACAAGGAGGTCAGAGGTTCGAGTCGTGGAAACAACTTCTTCTAGAAAGCAGGGTAAGGTTGCATACAATAGACATTTGGGTCTGACCCTTTCTCCAAACCCCACGCATAGCTAGAACTTAGTGTACCGGACTGTTCTTTTAAAAAAAAAAAAACTATAATGAAGTATTTTATTACTTTGATCTTGGGCGCAGGCTCATCACGGGCTCTCCAGGACTTGTATAAATATATGAGACGATAAGAAGTGAGTTTAAGTATCCAATAGCAAGAAATTTCTGATAGTAGGTCTCTGATGATTAAATCTGAAGCCTCTAATATCAAGCGTGTTTTTAGAGAAGGAAATCTGGTGATAATTTCGCAAGAAAAAGTTTTAGTGGAAATGACGAAGATAGTATTTTATTTTTTGGAAATCCAACCCCCTTTGGTTCTGGCACATTATGTATTAGTGCTAGATTTAAAATGGACAAGTTTCACTAGTGATAGACAAGTTTCACGAGAAATGTCCCTAGTTACAATAGTCGTAATATATATGATGCACTAAGCAAATCAAGAATTTTTAAGTAGTTCTTCACTTACATGGCCTAAGAGGTTCGTCGACACTTCTTCTTGGTGAATAAATCCGGTATTCCTTCTTCCACTGATAATCTCGAGTATAACTATTCCAAAACTAAATACATCCGATTTAATTGAGAATAATCCATCTATTGCATATTCCGGAGCCATATAACCACTGCATAAATAGTATATAAAAAAACATATTCATGAACAAGAAATAAACAATATTGCCTATTTGAATTTCAAAATCATGTCAAGAGGACAATAGGAATTAGGACGACTTACTAGGTTCCAACCACTTTATTTGTATTTCCCTGTGTAATTTTCCCTTCAACAACCCTTGCTAAGCCAAAATCTGATATTTTGGGATTTAACTCTTCGTCCAATAATATATTACTTGTTTTGAGATCTCTATGAATGATCCTTAATCTTGAATCATGGTGCAGGTAAAGAAGTCCTCTAGCAATTCCCTCTATTATTTCAAATCTCTTACTCCAATCCAATATCATGCATCGTCTTCGATCTTGTGGAGTCGTCATGCAAAGAAATAATCAAAGACTTTAACTTATATACACTAATAATATAAAGACATTTTACACTATCAGATCAGTAAAAAAATACTAACCAAATATGAAGGTGTCTAGACTTTTGTTTGCCATATACTCATAGAGTAAAATCTTTTCACTTGATTGGAAACAATAACCCAAAAGTCTAACAAGATTTCTATGTTGAAGCCTTGCAATCAGTATTACTTCATTCTTGAATTCATTTATGCCTTGTTCAGAATGACTTGATAGCCTCTTCACTGCAATTTCTCTTCCTCCTGAAAATATGCCCTATAACAAATTTTACCAGTGTCTTATTAATTCCAATCAAAAAATGGTGTATTATATAAGGAGTTACTTGATAATAACATGACACAATTTTCAAAAAAATGAGTATGTTGGTTAGGCGCATCGATTCTACTGCAAACTGTTTAGCATTTAAGTGGAGAAGGAATAAGGATCGAGCTCATTATCCAAACCCAAAGGCTGAATTAGGATTTGAGTTTATGGGTCCTGGATTCCTGAAAAGACATTTTATTGAGATTTGAATAAATTATTCATACATATTAAGTGAATTTTTAAACATATATAGGGTCAGAACCAAATTATTAGGTTCGACCAAACCCCATAAGCAGACTTGTGGCTCCATCCTTGTTCAAACAGGGCTTCAAACCGCACAGAACTAGCTCTCGAGAATTTCTCAATTATAAAATTAAATAGTGATATTGGGTACCTTGTAAACAGGACCAAAACCCCCTTGTCCAAGCTTATTTTGTTCTGAGAAGTCATCTGTTGCCACTAATATGCTTTCCAAACTAAAGAATGGAGCATCAATATTGCCTTTATCTTCATCCTGAATATTTATCAATTCTTTTCCTTCTCCTTCAGTATTCTGCATGAGAGATTTTGTACTACTCTCTGTATATAAAAAAACAAAAAGAAAGTGAGAAAAATAATTGAAAGATTGTGCTTCATTATAAAAAGAAAAAAAAAGAAATTTGTTGTTACCTTTGACTTTTGAGCTTCTTCTTTTTCTATAATATATGTATGTAAAGCATGAAACAAAGAGAAGTGCAGCAATTACACCAATAGGTATGGCAACTTTCAGCTTTTTTGAAGTTTTCTTTTGATGTTCACCTGCTAACGAAAGAGGAAATTTACTTAGGAAAAAACTTAGAGAAATCACAAGTTCATAAATAGACAAATAACAGAGGAGAAAAGAAAAGAAACATCTATTTTAAATCATTAATGAATGTGGTAGGACGGTTGGAATCCTCCACTCATAATCAGAGATCTCGCATTCGAGCTCTAATAATAGACGGCTTCTTGGCAGGGAGCGCTTTACTCGCTTAGTGGGTCTATCCGATGTGAAATTGGATTAGTAGGAATGCTAAGCTTCAAATACCGGATGGTTAAACTAAGTTTTTTTTTTTTTGCCTTGATAATGGAGAAAAAAGAGAAGTAATTAGTTTTTTTTTTTCTTGATAATGGAGAAAAAAGAGAAGTAATTAATAAAATTCAATTTGTATTCAAAAGAATGGTATAATCAGGTAAGTCCACTCTACCTATAGAAGAAAACATTTGGAGTACCATTATGCACAATCAAAGGTTACGGTAGAGTAATAAGTACACGTTCATCTTTAATTATAGGTCTCGGGTTCGAGCCCGAAAATAGAATCCCCTTTGGTAGGTAGGAGACATTTTACCTCCAAAAGTGCCAATTGGCACGAACCTGAATAAGTCGGATCCCAAAACAGATATTGGATCCCAAAACAGATATCAGATACCACCAAATGAGAAATCAAAAAGAAAAAGTACACCATGCATCCAAAATTTTCAAAATTAGTAGAAAATATAGCAAATCATCACCTTTGTTACTTGAAAATTCAGAAGCTGCAAGCCTGACATAAATGGTGCTTCCATTAGCATTATCTTGAGAGAGTTGTTGCAAATTCAACAGCTCTCCACTCCAAATCAAACACCCAATATTTGCACTATTATAAGAATAACCAACACAATCACAATTCTCCAAACATGCACTTTCACACTCTGCTTCATTCTGAACTCTAAAAGTTTGATTATTTGCAGGTAATCTCATATTCTTGTGCACCCAAAACCTGTCCTTTTCACTAAACTTACCACAATTCAAAATTGTTTTCCTCGTACATCCACTTGAAAAACTATTCAATCCCCAATCTTTTTCGAACTTAGGCTTAAAACCAGGCAAACAATCACATGTTGAAGCAGAGTTGTCTAGTTCATTACAAATACCAAAAGCCCCACAATAAGCAAAAACATCACAAACGCGTTTTGGATTAGTGTAAAAAACATTCCAAGCATTTGTACTATCCATCCACAAAAATTGTTTTGTTTGTCCATTGACATCAAAAACGAATCTTGAAATAAGTGCAGGATTAAAAAATTTGTACATACAATAAACCTCATCATCATTGTTAACATAGGTGTAATTAAACATAGGATTTAGTCGATATGGCACACCTGTAAAATTGTTGCCTGTCCAAGGTCCACTATTCCAATAAATCACACTATGGTTCCACATAATAACAAATTGGCCACTGTACTTATCCATGTCGACTTCATGAGTAAAGGGTCCCGGTGAAGGATCGTTCTCGTTTTTCCATGAAGTAAGGACCTGCTTCAGCCTCGTACGTTTGTTGTACCCGAATTTTGAACCAGGCATGACTGTGTGAGACGGATGATCAAAACTTGTCCATAGAAAATTCGTTGAATTTTTACTATCTCCATTACTCAATATCAAATTCCCATCATCAAATAGAGTTGCTACAACTTGGGAATTGTTAGAATTTGTGGAATTATTGATATTTGTGGACCAAAGTGTACGTGTAGTACCATTGAGGACTACCAAATTTCCATCTACAATCTTGAATTGTGCAAAATCCATTTCATATATGGAAATTGGTGTCTCTCTATTTGCAACCCAAATAACAGTTTGTACACTCAATTTTTTGTACCATATGCCTATGTAATAATTAGAATTGTTACCTGGTGCGAAGAAACCCATTTCAAAATTCCCACCTAATGAAACTACTGTTGAGGCAAATGTAATCCATTTGTTTGCATCAATTGTGTCACCAATAACTGAATTATTCTGGTTTGTTAAGGTTGATGCAGCTCCTAGGCTTTTGCGAGAGAAGCAAAAGAGTAGAAGGAGAAAGACAGAGAGAGAGGACATTTCTTTCTAGTTCCAAGGTTGTTGCACTTGGGTTTTGTGCACAAGAAAAGATTTATGAATTAGGAATATGACAAGAATGTTTTGTAAATGTTTGCCATGGTATACATATACATAAAAAGAAGAATCAATTCCTCATACGGTCGTTTAACTTATATAAAAGTCCTGCTAAAATGACTTTTGAGTTTTTTGAACAATAATCTCATCAAACTATGCTCATATTTTCAGAAAGGTAAAACATTTCATTTTTAGACATAAAACCCATTTACTTATTTTTAAATTATATAACCCATTTGAATAGTTTTATTTTATTTTCAAAATGTGAAAAATATTAATTTAAACAAACTTTTTAGAATATTTTAAAATTTTGTCAAAAGTAGAAAATAAAAGGATATAGTTGAATGATAGTATAATTAAGCATGACGCATAATTATAGGTTTTTTAACTGATTATAAATAATTTTTCCTGATATATAAAATTTTCGATTATCAAAAAAATATTTACTATTTTTATTTTCTTGGAGCTGAACTTGTAATATTTTGATTTTATTTAACTACTACAAATAAGTGTATTACAATTAATATAAGTATTTTATATTTTTAGAAAGTATATATACAATTAATTGTAAAAATGTTTTCATTTTTACGAAGTAGTTATCCAACACGATTTTTTCTTTGAGAAAATTTATCCAAACATTATACATGCATCATGCATCTATATAACGTCTCATGTGTTTCAATTATATCCAAGCACTTTCATTCAGTAAAATGTTTAAGTTTCTGCTTTGAGCAATAGAAAAAATTCAAATAGTTCAAAAGAAGTTGATATAACAAAGAAAATCTTATAGCCTACTTAAAGTCTATAACTTGAAATAATACTTTGATTTTTTTATTATTAAAACCTGAAAATATTATTTGAACAATAATTTCAGAGTACCGAAAAAATTGTGCCTAGATAATGAATTTTGTAATTTAAAAAATAGGTTAAGGGGATTATCCAAAAATGACAAACATTTACAAAAAATTCTTGTCATATTCCTAATTCATAAATCTTTTCTAGTGCACAAAAGAAGTGCAACAACCTTTATGTAATCGACACCTGTTATATACTAATTTACACCGAACTAGTTTCTTTTTGGTATTTTTATGTATTTTGTTTTTACTAGTTGTACGTTTTCACGTATTATGTAATCGACACCTGTTATGTACTAATTTATTTGTATTTATTTTAAAACTGTGAGCTGTTGAACTTTTTATGTATTATTAACTCTAAGAAGCTTATATAAATTAATAATGGATTATAACAATCAAAGCAAAATTAAAAACATACTAAATTTTTTTCAAATTGATGACTTCATAATAAATTAAAAATACAAATTAAATCATGAGTCCGAAACTTAAATGACCCAAAAACTAAGATAGTGAACCAAAATAACCCCTAATCATCATTAGAATGGAAGTCCTCAATATCGTCCTCAGAACAAAATTTTGGGTTGTTTAAGATATATCTTCTTTCTATAGATGTTAGTTCTCTACCTGTTGGTGATGCTTGTTCTTCGGCTAACTTTAACATGTAAAATCTATAACGCCTTGCTAGTATTCTGCTGTTTTCTTTTCTAATTCTTTATACGGGAAGCTCGCAAGTGTGTGAACGTACTCGAAGCATGTTCATTGAGAACCTTGTTGGGATTTGAGCATTAAGATTTTTCAAGTCACGGACAAGACGTTCTGATTCGGCATGCCGATACGCCCATTCTCGGTGTAACCAACAATAATATTCTCGTGGATCTGATATTTCACGTTGCAAAAATCATCATTACGCTCTATAAAAAGGTGTATTTCAAATTGTCTATCTTGAATTCATTGTTATCAAGATAACTCGATTCATCGGAATAACTGCTATGATTTGAGCTTTGATCACCACTGCTATTCGAATCATTTGGAAGGAATACCGACCAATTTACATTTCTACTACTAGACATTGAATATGTTGTAGTTTAATAACAAATGAAAGGCTACTTATATAGTTGCAAAACCCCCAAGTACCCTTGGGGTCTTCCTTATGACTTAACCTACTTCTTTATTATAAAAAATAATAATAGGATCACGGGTATTCATCTTCATCGGACATCTCACAGTCTGTATCCCACTTGGATCTGAATCTGATGTAACCTTGTTGACCATATTCTACTCTGAGGCAACACATTTTCATCCGATTGTTCTCTTTGCGAAAACGGTTGAGAGCAAAATTGAACTCTTGTGGTGTACTACAAGGCATTGATATAGTACGACTTTTAGGACTTTTGAGTCTGAGTGCCCTCAAGGTTTATTTTTGCATTTCAACCTCCCTAACGCGCCAATTTCACTTATCTCTCATTGTATTATTGTATTCTTTTTGTACCTATTGTTCGGGTTATTTGAGTAATACAAATCATACTCATCTAATTCCCATGTCCTACCCATTGCTTCGAATATGTTTGCTGGGGTAAAACATGTAATAGAAGCAATATCAGAAAATTGGTTCCAATATGACATAATAACTCGTTTTAATGTGAATGCTAGTTATTCATCATTCATGTCATACACTACTCCTTGATTTGACAACAACATGCTCATTTTGACATACTTGATTTGACAACAGCATGCTCAATTTCAGACGCTTTATATGACACGCTTATATTGCGCAACATTTATATGCGCAAAATATGAGTTTTGACATCCTTGATTTGACAACACCATGCTCAATTTCAGACCCTTTATATGACACTCTTATATTGCCCAACATTTATATGGTCAAAGTATGAGTTTTGACATCCTTGATTTGACAATACTATGCTCAATTTCAGACGCTTTATATGACTCACTTATATGCGTAACATTTATGTGCGCAAAATATGAGTTTTGACATTCTTGATTTGACAACACCATGCTCAATTTCAAATGCTTTATATGACACGCTTATACTGCACAACATTTATATGCGTAAAATATGAGTTTCGAGATCATTGATTTGACAACACCATGCTCAATTTCAGACGCTTTATATGACACACTTATATTGCACAACATTTATATGCGCAAAATGTGAGTTATGACATCCTTCATTTGAAAACACTATTCTCAAACGCTCAAATTTTTTCTATTTAATATGAATTTTGGATGATGTAAAAACTCATCCATTTCATAAGTTTAAGTCATCTTTTGCAAGTTCTTGAAACAAAAATCCAACTCTAAAGTTCTTAAAAAATGTCTTCTCCTCTTTCAACTGTTAAGGTTTCTTTATTTTGGGATGGAAAGATTCTTTATGATAATAATACTATTCATTATAGTATTAAACCACAATTCCATGTTAAGTTTCCAACTACGTTGGGTTACGAAACATTACTCAATGTCTTACACAGAAGAATGAAAAGTAATCGTGACTATGAATTATCTGTAATAGGCTGATATCCAACATCCATTGCACCCCAAGGATTAGTGTTTTATGGTGAGTGGACTATCAATGATGATGACTCTTTGAGAGTGCCAAAAAAATATAAGGGGTTAACCACCATCAATGTTCTTGAAATGTATGTTAAAAGGATACCTCATAGTCGTCAGGAAGTCCCTCAAGTCCAGCCTACTCATAGTAACACTTATACAGACTTGAGTTCTTATGGAGACATTTTGAGTCGTCAAGTGCCGCTGGAAACTCTAAGCCAACAATTTAATCAAAATTACAGCGAAAATTGGTAAATATCCATTTTTAAATTATAATTTTGTGTAGTAGCACATGTTTATTTTATTATACATATGGTAATAGTAATGTTTTTTTGTATCTTTTTAGGGGTGATACACTTAATATGAGTAATAGTAGGCAATCCTCTCAGTTCAGTGCAGCTAAAAATTACACACAAAACTCGCTAATGCACCAAATATAGATTTTAGTGTAGTTGATCTTTCTTCAAACCCTGACAATATTGAACGCTATTGGTAGGTTCATCACCTTGATATTAAATAATCCATATATATTTTGATATTGATATTTAAAATATGTTACCTATTTTTCGTGTAGAAAGAGTCCTTTACTAGATGGCGATGATTAAACTAATTATATAGAAACATTATTGAGTGATAGCGATTATATACTGAATGCAGAAGAGTCCGATGATGATGATGATGACGATAATGATGATGATGATGTCGATGTTAATCCTCATATGCAGGAAATACAATTAGTAGAAACGATGCAAAGTCGGCTAAACCCGCAAGAATCGATGGCCGAAAACCCAATTCACCAACAATAACTGATGGACGAAAGCCCAATTCAGTGGCATTCTAATGTGATTCCATATCTTGACAATCTTCAAGGTCATCTTGATGCCTTCATCTACACCAGAGAAGATGATCCAATTCGCTATAAATTATGGAAAGAATCAGTCGATCTTGTAAATAATGAAGTTTACATTGCAAAAGGCATGATGTTCGAATCCAAAATGGCATTACAAAGGGCCGTCAAAATTTATAGCTTCTAGGGAATGAAGGAGTTTAGGGTTAATAATTCAACCCAAAAGATATTGAGACTAGTTTGCAGACAACAGTATCAAGGTTGTCAGTGAATGCTTCGTGGTATGGTTAAGCATGATAGTATGTGGATTATCACAAAATTCCACCCATGTCACACTTGTGATATGGGAGAGAATCAAGCATATCATTTTAATTTAGATACAAATATAATTTCTCAAGTTTTACTTGTTCACGTTGCCGAAACCCCAAGGTACGCTATTCAACCAGGTATCGCATCAAAGATTGCATTAGGAACATTAAGGAAACATATCGTAGAACGATAAGCAAGAGAAAGGGATATCTCGGACGTAAGTGGGCTTTTGAGATGATTTATGGTACATGGGAGGGCTCTTTCCAGCAATTACCGAGGTATACGATAGCTCTACAGAAATTCAACCTTAGTATTGTTGTAGAGAGGAAGCTCGTTGCAGGTAATATTTTCAATTTTGTGTTTTGAATTCCCAATCAAATGGATGTTTTGGATAGGACATACTCTCGAAGTGCTCGACGTTTAAGGAGTTTGGCGATGATAAGCGTTTGTGTAACCTACGGGGCTGTGGTGGTGAAAGTAGCTCTCGTAGTCGAAGAACCTCTCGTAGCGGAAGAGCCTCTGGTGGCTGAAGATTGTCTTGAATTATGAATGTATTTTAATCCTTCTTGATGTGTTGGAATTTCCTTGAATTATCAATGTATTTTAATTTTTTCTTGATATATTCGAATTGTCTTGAATTATGAACGGCAAAAAAAAAAAAAAAAAACTAGAAAAAAATATCGACATATCCTTAATAATGTAATGCCTTGACTAAACAATAAAACACTTAAATCAAAACCTTATAAAATAAAGTAATTAAACCTAAGATAACAAGTTTTCAAACAAACAAAACTTACTTCGGGACATTTTACAACCCCTAAAATGACGATCCAAACGTTTACGTATACTTGATGTATTGAGCCTACATTATTGTTTGCAGAAAAAATAGCAGGTTTATATAAAATATTGATATTCTGAATTTTTAAAACATGACTAATCTTTGGTCAAAGTATAGAAAAAACGTGAAATTTCAAAATTTTGAAATTACACGAGTGTTGGGAAAATGAAAATAATATCTTTTGGGCACTAAATTAGTGCGCAAAAGGTATTTTGGTAATTTTTTATGGCTTGTTTTGGTACACAAACTCACTTTTTAGGTCATTTAAGTTGCGGACTCGATATTTTGGTATGTTAAATCCATCATATTTGTCGTGCCTCTTCTCATTCATTCAATGGGTTAATATACATCATTTACAATGTAATTGTAGGCTACAAATTAGGAACTAATTTGACTAATTGATTGTAACATATGCTATCCTAAAACAGAAGACTACAAAATATTTTTGGTTAAATATTTACATAATCTAACACACCCCCGCAGTCGAAGCGGTAGGTTTACGAACAGTTAGACTGTCCCGAAAATCATCAAATAGTATGCGCTGAAGACCTTTGGTGAAAATGTCGGCAATCTGATAACGGGAGGGAACATATAGGACACGAACCTCTCCACGTTTAACCTTTTCACGAACAAAATAAATGTCCATTTCAATATGCTTGGTGCGTTGATGTTGTATCGGATTTCCAGATAAATAAATGGCACTCACATTGTCACAATAGACCAAAGTTGCTTTATGAGTAGGACAATTGAGTTCAAGCAACAGATTACGAATCTAACAAGATTCAGAGACAACATTAGCAACCTCTCTATACTCAGCTTCAGCACTAGACTTAGATAGAGTAGGTTGGCGCTTTGAAGACCAAGAAATCAAGTTATCCCCAAAATATACACAATAACCCGATGTGGAGCTTCGAGTGTCTGGACATCCTCCCCAATCAACATATGTATATGATAGTAGTGACTGTAGAGAGTCTTTGTATAAATGTGTACCAAATTCAAGCGTACCTCAAATGTAACGCAAAATGCGTTTTAATGCTTCCATATGCTCGACTTTGGGATTATACATAAACAAGCAAACCTGTTGTACTGCGTACGATATGTCTGGCCGAGTAAATGCCAAGTATTGCAAAACACTTGCCAGACGACGATACTTCGTAGGATCTTCATACAGGGCGCTCGAAGTAGAGCTGAGTTTGCCCTTTGTATCAACTGGTGTGGGGCAAGGCTTACATCGTGACATGCCTGCCCTGTCAAGAATATCCTCTGCATAAGAACTCTGAGACATGAATAGGCTATTTTTGTCCTGGGAGACGGCAATCCCCAAAAAATAGCTTAACGGACCCAAGTCTTTCATTGCAAATTCTGTAGCTAACTTGGACATAATATCGAGTCTGAGAGAATTTGAAGATGATGTCAGAATAATATCATCCACATATAACAAAATGTAAGCAGTATCTTTCCCACGATAGTAAGTGAAGAGAGAGTTGTCAGATATGCTATGCGAGAAACCAATGGTTGCCACATATTCAACAAAACTCTGATACCATGCCAGTGGTGCTTGTTTCAAGCCATAAAGAGACTTACACAAGAGACAAGCATGATCAGGACGAGCCAGATCCCGGAATCCTAAAGGCTGATACATATAGACGGTCTCATTCAAGTTGCCATGTGAGAAAGCATTCTTTACATCAAGTTGGTGAATGGGCCAAGAGTGAGATAAAGCAATAGTAAGAACCACATGGATAGTTGCTGGTTTGACAACCAGACTGAAAGTCTCGTCACAATCGACACCTTCCCGTTGAGACCTGCCATCACCTACAAGATGGGCTTTATGCCTCTCAAAAGAACCATCAGATTTCTTTTTATGCCGAAAAATCCATAAAGACCGAATAATATTAGCATTTGAAGGACGAGGGACCAACTCCCAAGTATTACTATCAATAAGGGCATTATATTCATCTTGCATAGCATTTTTTCAATTCGGGTTATTAAGTGCACCAATCGGATTCCGGGGAAGAGGGGAGATGGAGTTGTTGGTGGCACTTAAGGCTTGTTAATGGTATTTCAATTTCGGCTTAAATATCCCATGTTGACTACGTGTAGTCATGCGAGGAACTGGTGGGGGGATGGCAGGGACAGGGCTGCTGCGTGAGTGATGCAATGAGGGCGAAGGAGAGGGAAGAAGCTGGCGGGCAGTTGGGATGGTGGGAGTGGCCTGCTAGATAGGCGTCAAGGAAGGAAAGGATATGGGTGAGCTCAGGTGTTGGGTTGCAGGAGGGGGAGGGGGATGCATTTGCGGAGCATTGGCCTGGTCATGCAACAAATGTATTCTTAATGGGGAATTATCATCACCCAAAAACTCATATGAGGTAGGAGATGGATTATTTATTTGTGAAAATGGAAAAAAGTTTTCATCAAACCACATATGCCGGGCTATGATTATTTTTCGGCTCGATAAATCATAGCATTTGTACCCCCGATGATTAGAAGGATACCCTAGGAAAGCACACGGAGTGGACCTAGATTGTAGCTTATGAATTTGTGTGGAAGGGAAGAGAGGAAAGCATAGACAACTAAAAACTCGGAGATGAGAGTAGGATGGATTCTTTTGATAAAGAATCTGAGTGGATGTCTTATATGCTAAGATTTTAGAAGGGAGAATATTGTGTAGGTACGTTGCCATGGCCAAAGCGTGATGCCAATAGGAGAGGGGCATAGATGCATGGGCAAGGAGTGTACAAACCATATTGTTTATGAATTTAATTTTTTGTTTCTCTTTACCATTTTGAGGTGAGGTGTGCGGACAATAAAATCGGAAAAGCATCCCGTTTTGTTCACAAAATTTATGAAAAGGACCATTATCAAATGCACGCCCATTGTCACATTGAAAAGTATTGATTTCTTTTTCAAATTGGGTGCGAATGAAAATCCGGAAAGACAAGAAACAATCATAAACTTGGGACTTTGTTTTGATGGGAAAAGTCCAAAGAAAATTCGTATAATTGTCAAGAAATAAAACATAACATTTGTGACCAGAAGAGCTAAGAACAGGTGAAGTTCATAAATCACTGTGAACAATGTCAAAGGGCATAGTAGTTGTTGAAAGAGAGTCATAAAAAGGCATTTTAATTAATTTTCCCAAAGGACAAGAATGATCAACATTGTTTCGAGCCTTATTACATTTAATCAAATTACTACTATGTAAAGAACTAAGAGTTACATCCCCCGGATGACCCAAACGGGAGTGCCAAATATGAGGAGAGATGATGGTTAAAGCAGATGGTGCGGAAGACGAAATAGCTCGATAATTTTTGGAGAATGGATAAAGATCACCCGAACTCTCAAATCTCATGAGTTTTCTCCCCGTCTGTAAATCCTTCACAAAAAAACCAAAAGGATCAAATGCAGAAACCATATTATCGATAGTAAATTTATGAATGGAAATAAGGTTTTTGATGAGTTTAAGTGCATGTAAAACATTTTTCAGGTTTAGGGAGGGATTGACTTGAAGGGAAGTATGACCATAACCACAAATCGGAATCATGTTACCATTACCAACAACAGTGCCATTGTTTTTGCTCAATTGATAGCAAGACGAGAGAGTACCTTGGGAGTTGGTCATGTGAGATGTGGCTCCGGTGTCCATGTACCAATTGTTGTCATCGGGCGGATTCAAGGACATTGTTTGCATAGCCTGATCAATATCCATGGGCACATACTAACCATGTGATGGCGGGGCTGTCGAATAGAACGACTGGGGAGGGCGATCACCGAGAATGCCTTGTCTGCTACCACCCGCGAGGCTGCTGCCACCCTGTGGTGAGGTAGGGACACGGTGGGGTGGCCCATGGCTGTGGCCCCCAAGCAGCCCAAGGGGAGAAAAGCCAAGGCTGGGCAGTAGCTCCTTGGTGCTACGACGCGGCGTCCAGACTGGTCTGGTGGTTATTCCGGCTGCCCCCTGTCACGACCCAGCCCCGTGGGCCGTGACTAGTGCCCTAACTGGACACTCAGACAGACTAACTTACCGGATCGACATACCAAATGATGATTCAAATTTAACATACGTTATTTATACGGATACTGAGAACAAACGTCATCTTAAGCAGTCACTTATAACAAAAATATCCTACTAAAAGCCGGCAGGCTGGCGGAATACACATCGCCCGACTATACATACATATACAAACATGTGGGCCGTTTTGGCCATAATATCAACCGGGACCGCTTAAGACACAAATCACAAAACATATTCGAACAAACATGACCTATGACCCACATATATGTCTACAGGCCTCTACAAACCATAACAGAAACATATGACGGGACAGGGCCCCGGCGTACCCTCAAATAGTCATATATACAGAAATATGTACGACAAAAGATACGTACTCCGGATCAAAGGAGTACTCCAAATAGCAGAATAAGTATCCTACACTGGCGGGTCACCAGAACGAACGTCTGTACCTGCGGGCATGAAACGCAGCCCCCGAAGAAAGGGGGTCAGTACGAAATATGTACTCAGTATGTAAAGCATGAGATACAGTAATCCGAAACATAACTGAAGTGAGAAGGGCGGAAAAATAGATACAAAATTAGTATATCAAAACCTGTGCTGAAAATATAAATAATGCAATTAAAAAAAAATCATGCATAGGGCTCAGGAACGTGATCTCCACTCCGACGCTGACGCCACAACACATCATACTCCAGAAGGTTTCAAATCTCCATACAATCCCCGAACATATCGTATCATCATAACATATTACAATATCAGAACACATCATATGCCATATCACATCATAACGCCGTATATAAGCGGTACCCGGCCCTATGGTGAGGTCTCGGGAACCGTAACACATCATACTACCGAATATAACATAGTGCGCACGATAACAAAACCGGCTCGGGATCCGGCGAACGATGTAATAGTAGTATGCGCGAGCGGAGTAGTGAGGAAACCATATGCATACAAATAAATAAATTTCAAAACTCGGTGAATAAATGTATATACTGATACCAGAAAGCTCAGAAATAAGTATCGGGTTAATCAGAATTAGTATAAGAAAGTTGCGAGCTTTTGAAGTACAAAACCTTCTAAAAACATTTCATAAGCCATATTTGGAAATTCAAGTTTCATTCATATTCGGAAACTTTCGAATAACATTATGAATCAAATCAAATGGAGACTTTAGAACCATATTTACGTATCCAAGTATTCATCAAAGACTTTAGTCATCTCGGTTTTCTTTCGAACAACATTCGGAAACATAACAACTAGAATCTTCAAACATCTTAAATACGTATTAAGCCATATGGAATAGCTTATGGAAGTCAAAGATATTAGCCATCCTAGTGGCTCTAAGAATGGGATTTTTCTTTAGAAGCATACATATACGTTATTTGTTCATTTCATAAGGTCATGCCAAAAGAAAGAAAGGTAGGCTTTACATACCTCGGTTACTCGCTAACAAATCCCGACTCAAGTCTCGCACTCTCCAATATCTACAATAACGTTATCAATTACCAAACATTAGCTACAAGTACTTAGAAAATTCAATTCTAACTAGTACTTGTCTACAGAAATTTCGGCAGTATCTCCCCTGTAAATTCAACATCCCCGAGAATTTAACTCGGCCAAATTCATCAACAACCATACCAACAATACCAACAACCATACTAATAACATCAAGAATCAATTTAAAGCGCATTCTAATATTTATAATCTTCTATCTCTACGTAGCTTATCACATTCAATTCAACTACGTACATTCAAGCCAATATCAACGCTCACATATTCATTTCTAATCCGAGATCATTCAAATACAATTCAAGAACATTTCAAACAATCTACACAATATTTAAGCAATTCCACCAACACATCACGCTCCACCCGAAACTTCCAATTCCAACAAGGACGATAACAACACATTTCTATCTTTTAAATTCATGAACCACACTTAACAATTCATACGTTAGCAATGTTATTCCCGCAAATACAAGAACTACATTAATGTCCATGGTGGCTTCCAAAAAAGCCCACAATCATCACAACTTCAACTTAAATCATCAAATTCTCATTTTCATCATAGAATACATATCAACAACAACCAAATTACTACATAAAAATTAATTCATCTTCCCTACACTACACACATACACGACCACATACACTCACACATACCCACACGGCCACACCCTCAACACACAAATTTCGTACTTTTCATTCATTTCCACATACTACAACATATATAAATCTTCCATAACATGTAAAAGAATAGAAATACTTACCTTTTCTTTAATTTTCCACTTGCCACAAGAGTAGTTTTCTTTCTTAAATAATTATACCACGTTGAAGAGGGTCTTGAACTTAGTAAGAATTCAAGAAGAAAGGAATTTTTGGATCAAGAATGGATGGCTTAAATTTTTTTCTCTCTTTTTCCTTGTGGGCTGAATTTTCTTGCTTCTTGCTCACACTCTTCTTTTGATTTTATTTAATGTTCTAATATGTGTTGAAGACTAGTGACCCTTTCCTTTTATTTGTCTTGGATTTAATTTTTCATGGGCTTGGGCCATTGCTATATGGCCGGCCACCTTGTTGGGGCCCCTTTTTTTTTTTTTGTTATTTTTCAAGTCCAACTTCTTATGGTTAATATTTGTAATTCATGAAACTAATTTCCGAAATTTCAATTTTTCCCTTAGCCTTCCTCAATATTTCCGCATCAATATTTTTCATGAACAACATATATATTAAATAAAATCAAAATATCACCTTATCTCCTACTAGTCACAATTATTTCAAATTTTCCGAGTATGCAAAATACGGGATATAACACCCCCGCCGCTGTTCTGGCCAGTCCTAGCACCACAACGGTTGTTGTTGCGGTTCTCGCCGCCACGACCGTGGTTGTTCTTCTTTCCACAATTGTGAGAATTTCCTCGATTATTGGAGGTATTTTTTAGAATTGGTGGGCTGACCATTAACAGAGAAATTATGAGAATTAATATTGTGGGAAACGAGAGCAGCATTCGAACCTGATTCGTGAATAGCGTCCTCGCTATTGCTGTCTTCCTCAAGGTCGAGCATCGACCCTATAATGTCAAAGGATGGGAGAGGAGTACGGTGCTGCACCGTTGTTTGAAAAGTCTTATATTCTTCCGATAACCTACGCAGAAGACGGAGCACAAGACGTTCATCGGAAACTTTGTGGCCGACATTCGTCGGAAACTTTGTGGCTGATGTTGGCAAGGTTGTCTGCAAGAGCCTTGAGCCTGGTGCAGTATGTTTTTACGTTCGGGAAATCCACCAATTTGGTGTTCGTGAATTTTGCATCAAAAGCAAGAGCCCTAGCCAATTTGTTGTCCTGGAAGAGATGAACAAGACGATTCCAAGCCTGGGCTGCGGTGTCCTCTTGATGAATGATCGTGTTGAGAAGATCATTCGATATCGTACCATATATCCATTGCCGGACGATGTCATCTAGCCGTTCCCAGAGAGCCTTTGCAGCAATTTTCTCGGCTGCGGTTGTTGGGGATGACACGGTGGGGGAGGCAAGAGGTAATATGTGATCAATTACCAAGTTTGCTCGGCAATGGAGCTTGAAGAGGGTAGCCCAATTATTGTATTGGCTTCCTTCATAGTCAAGAACAATAGGAATACACGATTTTATATTGGTGACTGTAGTTGCAGGATGCAACTTGGACGCGTCAGCCATGGAGATGAGAAGGAGGAAAGGACGAAGAAGAGGAGACGAAGGAGGTGGGCGGCTGCTAGTCTGATACCATGTAAGATAATATTTGTCGTGCCTCTTCTCATTCATTCAATGGGTTAATATACATCATTTACAACGTAATTGTAGGCTACAAATTAGGAACTAATTTGACTAATTGATTCTAACATATGCTATCCTAAAATAGAAGATTACAAAATATTTTTAACTAAATATTTACATAATCTAACAGTAACATCACAAAAGTCGGAAGTCTTTTATATTTTTTTATACTTCGTATTCAGTTAACTAAGACACATAAAATGAAACGGAATATATATATATTTGAAGAAGAAGTGGGAATTGTCCACTTAATAAATTTGACTAGAAGTAAACGGAAGCCATTGTCAAGTCTACTTTATTAAATTTTCTCTGGGAGTTCTATCCGCATTTCTCTATGTTTTACTTGGCCAAGATTTGGACGCTTGTTTACCTTGTGGACCAACCAATATTTTTCCGGGGAACTTACACAATTGATAGCAAATGAATATTAAATTATGTAACCTACAAATATTTTCTAATTTGCACGATCTACCATATATACCCTATAAATAAATAAAGGAGAAAATCTTTAGATATGGTAATTTTTCTATAAATAAGGCAATTAAATTTGATAGGTTATATATTTTTTCCTAAATTTAAGTAATCTGCCCCTACAACTATCTATCAATAAAGAAAAATTATGATCAAACCCTAGAAAAACTCCATTAAGTAGAATTTGCTCATACACTCCATCTTCTATAGGCTATATTCTAATACTGTGTACTACATATATATTATACAGAAGGTATTATTATTGTCATATACTGTATATAATATACAAACTTAAATATATTAATTCCTACTATTATATCCACAAATAATGTATTATCTTCTTTTCAATTACATTTACCAATTTGAATATACCATATACATGATATTATTATATTATATATAGTATATAATACACCCACAAATATTTTATTACCATCTTTTCAATTACACTTATCAATTTGAATATACCATAGTATTTTGCCCTAAGAAACAAAAATAGTGTGAAAAAGTAGTAGCATATGTGAAATTAAAATTAAAAAAAAAACTGAAATGCTTAAGTAAAAAATTACAAAAACCGAAATACTGAGTCGTAATGCAAATCAAAAGACTTTGAATATGTATAAAAAAGCAAAGCTTAAGTGAAAAAGTGGTAACGCATGCTTGGAAATAATAATAATAAAATAATCTGAAAAGCTTAAGTAAAAAACTACAAATATTAAATACTGAGGCGTACTGCAGAGCAGAAGACTTTGAATATGTATATAAAAGCAAAGCTTGAAAAATTGTGTTTCTAGGAGTTTGAGGAAATGAATATGGAAGGGAGAGGACATGAAATTGAAAATAGAGCACCTTTTGATTGATAAGGTAAGTTTTCAGGAGAGAGAATTACATTTTATTGTGTATTTAATTAGGAGAGATATTTAGGGATATGAAAGATTGTATATACTATAATACAAAATTAAAAGATTAAAATAAATTGTATAAATGTAATTTTTTGAAAGTAGCTGTAACTTTTGAAAATTCCTTTTTTAAATCTTGTATTTGTGTGACTTTCCTATTTTGTCCTATGTGAATGGAGATTAAAGCATTATACAAGTCACTTTTACTATCATAATTTGACAACTAACAAAATTGAATTCAGTAAATCTTAATAACTCAATTGATTGATTATCTGAATTTTCATTTTATCGGTGAGGGTTCGATTCTCACCTTATAATTCCCTTTCTCTCCTCTCATTATCATATTTGTTCATATTTAAATTCATTTCATGTACTATATTTATGCCCCTGAAAAAAAAAAAACCAGAACTACATAGGAGTATTATGGTAACACATGCTTAGAAATAATCATAATAAAATAATCTGAAAAGCTTAAGTAAAAAACTACAAATACGAAATACTGAGGCGTACGGCAGATCAGAAGACTTTGAATATGTATATAAAAGCAAAGCTTGAAAAATTGTATTTCTAGGAGTTTGATGAAATGAATATGGAAGGGAGAGGACATGAAATTGAAAATAGAGCACCTTTTGATTGATAAGGTAAGTTTTCAGGAGAGAGAATTACATGTTATTGTGTATTTAATTAGGAGAGATATTTAGGGATATGTAAGATTGTATATACTATAATATAAAATTAAATGATTAAAATAAATTGTATAAATGTAATTTTTTGAAAGTAGCTGTAACTTTTAAAAATTCCTTTTTAAAATCTTGTATTTGTGTGACTTTCCTATTTTGTCCTATGTGAATGGAGATTAAAGCATTATATAAGTCACTTTTACTATCATAATTTGACAACTAACAAAATTGAATTCAGTAAATCTTAATAACTCAATTGATTGATTATCTGAATTTTCGTTTTATCGGTGAGGGTTCGATTCCCACCTTGTAATTCCCTTTATCTCCTCTCATTATCATATTTGTTCATATTTAAATTCATTTCATGAACTATATTTATACCCAAAAAAAAAAAACTACATAGGAGTATTATAAATAAATAAAAAATAAAAGGCTACGTACTAAAGTATTCCAGGAAATGAAACAAATGGAAAATTAAATATTCCACTATGTTACCCGTGATTTCATACGTCACGTCGTTATCACTTAGAGTAGCCTCTTGGTGCTTTTGTCCGAGACTGAGATTGTGGAGCTGACTAATTACTGCTAGTAATTGATTACCACTCAAAGAAAAATCTCAAAGAAAAATCAAAGTAATACCATGAAAAAAAGGGTCTTGATCCACAAAATGATCCCACCATTTTCGTAATACGACCGAGTTGACTACAATATCACGTTCCCACTTTCACCTAAAACATTGTATGTATACATATGCATCAAGACAATGAGTGTCACAATCTGTCTTGACTATATGCTGGGTAAAAGAAAATTTCTTCTATAAAGAAACCCATTGTATACATGGAAAAGTAAAAGATTGACACGTGGCGTATTTACAGCAGGACATATGGCAGTTCGGGTAAAGGTATTTTTAACCATTTCGTCGGGACAGGATAAGGGTCTTCGAGTCTAAATCGGAGGAAATCCGTTGAGCCGGTATTACCTCGGAAGGTCATTGGATCGGGTCATTAAATGAGGAGGATACAGCTCGCAGTCGCTACTCGATCGGAGCAAATCTGATTGAAACGTTACAATTAGGATTGAATGAACATTTAAGACTCATAATTAGTCTTAATTATCAGATAATCACATCTAAAAGGCTGATTCTTGTACTAGAAATAGGAGCATATTATTCACGTTAAGGGCATCAGATTTCTAGTACATAACATTCTCTACAAATTTCTCACTTAAGCAGTATATATTCAAGTTTTCTCTTGCATTCATTTTTAACTGCCAATCCGGTCATCGAGCTTCAGCCAGGAATGGGTTGATTCCAGTTGAGCGAATTACTCCGGCTAAGCTATTCAAGCTCTTTCTTTTTGTTTATTTACTGTTTTATTATTATTATTCGACTTAAGTTCATTTTATCACAAATCGATCCATATATCCTTTAAACCACTAACAAATTCAACTACACTCTTTTTCGGGGTAAACAGTTTGTCGCCCACTGTGGGGCTAAGATAATAGTGGTGATTTGTTTAAATCTCACTTGTTTCATTTAAGGTTTTCTTATGACCAGGATTTTATGAAGAATGTCTAGGAGCCAGGATCACAGCGATGCTAATAACAACAACTTGGGAAACAACCTAGGTAACAATGAAAATGCTCCAATCCTTGATCCAGCGACTGTTGAAACTAGGAATGAGCAAATCGTTTCGCCTTAAGGATCCAGAAGGAACAACATTGAGGATAAAGCAGAAAACGTGGTACGAGTTGCTAGGACTGATTTGGACAGAATATTTGATATGTTGGACAAGCAGCAACAAGCGATTTCGTAGTTGTAGAAAAAATATAACGGGACAAATGTGTTCAATAAGGATGTTAAGACTCGCACCGAAGGTCGAGGTGATTACAACGCTTTATTTGGTAGACCATGAATACATGATATGGAGGCTGTGCCATCAACTATGCATATGATGCTGAAGTTTTCTACTCCGGATGGGATTAAGAAATTCGGGGGGATCAACCAGCAGCTGAGGAAATGTTCGTAATTAAGGGAATATTAGGAAAAGAAAAAGGCATGAAGAATAAGAAAACATCGGATAAATAGCAATTACAGAAACCGGATGGTATAATTTCGGAAAACTCGGAGAAGGTGGAAGGAGAAGGTGAAGATATTAATGAAGAAGAAGAGTTATATCGAGTTCCCAGATCATTTGTAGTACCCGATGATTCAGATGCAAGAAAGTCTACCATAGAGGAACTCGAGCAAGTAGCCTTGTTTATCCAATGGCCCAAAAAGAAGGTATATCTGGGCACCGGGTTGACCCCGAAGCTCAGGATTAAGTTTATTGAATTTCTTAAAGCTAATACAGATTGTTTTGCATGGTCCCATTTAGACATGATAGGTATACCATCGGAGATCACAACTCATAAGTCGAGCTTGGATTCAAATTTTTCGCCGCTAAAGCAGAAGCGGAGGCCCATTGCAGAGGTCAACAACAGGTTTGTTAAGGAAGAAGTAACCAAATTATTAAATATTGGTTCTATCCGAGAAGTTGAATATCCTGAATAGTTGGCAAATGTGGTTGTAGTTCCTAAAAAAGGTAAGAAATTTTGGATGTGTATAGACTTTAAAGATTTAAATAAGACTTGCCCGAATGATTCTTTTCCTTTGCCACACATTGATCGTATGATTGATGCAACTACAGGGCATGAGATGTTAAGTTTTCTTGATGCTTACTCCGAGTACAACCAAATAAGGATGAATCCGGAGGATAAAGAGAAAACTTCTTTTATTACCAAGTATGAAACATACTCTTATAATGTAATGCTATTTGGTTTAAGAAATGCTGGAGCAACATATCAATGCCTAGTTTATCGCATGTTTGAAAAACAAATAGGAAATACAATGAAGGTTTACATAGATTATATGTTGGTTAAGTCCTTGGAAACAGGAGACCATTTGAAGCATTTGCAAAAAATGTTCGATGTTCTTCGGAAGTACAAAATGAAGTTAAATCAGAAGAAATGCACTTTGGACTAGGCTCGGACAAGTTCCTGGGATTTCTAGTATCGAACAGAGGAATTGAAATAAATCCGGATAAAATCAAATCCATTAAAGAGATCCTAGAAGTCATCGAGGATATGAAGACGATGCAAAGCCTTACCGAAAGGATATCAGCCTTAAGTTGATTCATTTTCAGGTTTTTAGAGAAATGTCATAAGTTCCTTTTGTTGTTTCAAAAGAAGGACTTTGATTGGACTCTGGATTGTCAACAAACATTGAGGGATTTGAAGAAATATCTTTCTAGTCCACTGTTGCTGCATAAGCCGATAGCGGACAAAAAATTATTCTTGTACTTAGCAGTGTCAGAGGTAGCGGTTAGTGTTGTACTAGTCCGAGAAGACCAAGGTACGCTGTTACACCTCGGAAAAATTTCCCGTTGGTACGCAAGTAAACGAACTAGCGATGTGTGCGAGGAGTGCGAGGGTATAATGTTTCACGAGCAACATGCGTAAATGGACGAGAATGATTAGAATGAAAAGTCGAGAAATGTGAAAAGTTGAAAGTTGGCAAAACTGTCCAGTGGTCGTAAAGTGCAAAATACGGACCGTAAAATGGGAAACGGTCCGTAAACTAGCAGTCGTAAACTGCCATGCAAGGATTCAACTTTCTGCCAGCCTAGAAGATGGTTAAAAACGACCTGGTGGACGGACCGTAAAGTGATTTACGGCCCGTAAACCACGGTCGTAAACCACCATGCATGCAACCCAAAGTTTCTGGCTCTGCTTAAGGTTAAATACGACCACGAGGGACGGTTCGTAAAGTGGAATACGGACCGTAAACCTCCATGGACGACCATTGTTCACCTCAGCACAGATTTTACAAGTCATTAAATAAGGGAACCAAGACTTGTTTTATTTCATTTCCACATTACACACCTTCTCTCTAAAACCTCTCTCTACATTTATTATCCAATTTTTCAAGAATCATAAGTCATCAACAACTTAAAACAAGGTGAATCAAGAGTAAGAACATCATCAAAGATCATCCAAGTCAAGAAATCCAAATGGAGAAAAAACTAGGGTTTTGCTCAAAGTGGAGTATTATTAACCAAGGCTTGTTCCTACAACTTCTAAGGTAAGGTTCATGATTTTTACATGATGTTTAAGGCATTGAAGAGTTGAAATACACGGATTGTAGAAAATATGGTCAAGTGGGTCATGAATGATGAATAGTGACATTTTGAGGAATAGTTTGAATTGAATCATGGATGTTGTTGTGTTGTGATATGAATGTATTATAAATGGTACTAAGATCATGAACTAGACACTTAGACGAATGGACGAAGTTGGATGTTATGACTATGAATGTGGGTGAATTAGAGGCAAATTAAGGAATCTAGATAATGTGGATAATGGGAATGACTAATGGCCATTGTTATGATATTAATGAAGGTATAAACACTGGCATTGGAAGGAAACGTGCAAGTGTAAAGTAGTTCGACGAAAATGTATGTAAGGCTAACCCTTCTTTCATAAGGCATGGTTCTTTGGCCAACTCCTAATTCCTCTATATGAGTATGTTGACTACAAATGATTGACATTCCGAGCTCATAAGTCCACTATCCTTGATATGTACTACGAATGCACTACGCACCTCATGTGACGAGTAAGACTATGATATAGAAGTAATGATAATGATAATGATAGCAATGATGATAATAATAATGGTGTTAAAGGTGCCTACGGGCTATTATACTTATATGTGCCTATGAAGGGCTATAATGAAACCCCGAGCTTATACGCCGGGTAGAATATATGTATATGAATATGTAAGAGTATGTATACGATCACGTAACGCGCGCACACATCTGCAGATGGTACGGATAACCCTGAAGCCTTGGTAGGGCCAGGTAGATATAACCCTAAAGCCTTGGTAGGGCCAGGTAGATATAACCCTGAAGCCTTGGTAGGGCTAGGTAAATATAACCCTGAAGCCTTGGTAGAGCCAAGTATGAGTAACCTTAAGCCTTGGTTGGCCAAGTATGTATGAAACACCGAACCTACGAGGTCGGGTATGCTACGTAAATACTATGTATATAAAAGGACTATGTATATAATATGAATATGAATGTGAAAAGACTATGTATATGAATACGCATACGAGCACAAATAAGGCATGAGTACGTATGAGAAATGGAAAGTTCCTATGAAATGCAAGTAAGTGCTATGACGATGATATTATTGTCTCCCCTCCTATGCTTTTTCATATGTTGTTCATTATGCTTATATATCGATGTTGATCATGCTTTACATACTCAGTACATTCTTCGTACTGACGTCCTTTTGTTTGTGGACGCTGCGTCATGCCCGCAGGTGCTCAGGGAGACATACTCGATCCATAGCTGCTTACTCAGAGATTTTACAGCAGAGCTCCATTTTATTCGGAGCCTTAGCTTTTGGGTACTTATTCTTTTATGTATATAGTTATGGGCATAGCGGGGTCCTGTCCCGCTCATATGTTATGTCATACTATTCTTAGAGGCTCGTAGTCACGTGTATATGATTAGATATGTCTGGCCTTGTCGGCGTATGTTTTGTATATCATTTTGCTGGCCTCGTCGGCCCATGTACATTGTTGTGGCATAAATGCCCGTGATATGATATATGATGATTGTCGTCCAATGGGACTAGTATGAATGATGACTAGAATGCATGTAATGATTTATGGCTCACCTAGATGATACATGAATATAAGCTAAGGGGTGCCCGGGTGGGAGAGCACCGGGTGCTCGTCGCGGCCCCCTGGTCGGGTCGTGACATACATAATTTTGAATTTATTATGTAAACAGAACTCTAGCTAATGCAGAAACTAGGTATGTACCGGTTTGGTCCTTATTTCTTTTTTGATGCTTTTGACCCTTTCCCGAGCTTGATTAGCTCACATTTGACCTGAGGGGATTGCTGACACTCTTCTTGAGGTCTTTCGATATTACTTGGGTGATTTTGTGGGAAATTTGGGCTTAAAAGTGAAAAAGAGTTGACTCAAAATTGACTTTTGGGTAAACTGACCTTTTTCAGGAATTCATCGATTTTGAGAGGTCCAAATGATCTTTTAGAACTTGTGTGTATATTCAGTTCGGTTCCCAATGCACTCGGGTGCATTTTAGGACTTGGGGTTAGGAACTTAGTTTTGAGGTATCGGGGGTTGGCTCGGTCAACTAGACCTCCGTTGGAAATTCTGAGTCCACAAGTGCGTTTGTAGAGTGTTTTTATGTATGTCTGCATATATTATTTGTGAGCAGATGGTGTCGGGTTATAGTCAGAATTTCGGGTTGAGTTGATGAAACTTAAGAAGTTTCTGGTATCTGATGTCCCGCT
Source organism: Lycium barbarum (assembly GCF_019175385.1). Taxonomy (NCBI): domain Eukaryota; kingdom Viridiplantae; phylum Streptophyta; class Magnoliopsida; order Solanales; family Solanaceae; genus Lycium; species Lycium barbarum. The sequence goes on from NC_083341.1 coordinate 132,840,059, forward strand.
ATGGCAGCACCAGGATCGCGACAGTGGTACCGGTATAGCGGTGACCCTGCCGCTATAGCGGCCTTGTGCATTTAGGCATGGACGGCGGAATCAGGACCTCTGAAGAGTTCGAGTGAGCGCGGAAGCGGGTGATGGGCAATTGAGTTTATTAAATGTGTGTTAAAAGCCCTAAATCTTTCATTCAATACAACTTCGAAAATAGAGCTATTAGGAGCATTTAAGGCATTTGTTGAGGGGAAATCATTGTGGTAAGCCCTTCCATCTTTATTGCTATTCCATATCCCATTAATCATCATAGGAAATCTCTAAATCATGCTAGTTTGATTAAGAACTTGAGGATTAAAGAGGGTTTCACAGGTTCTTTGTTCTAGAGCATAAAAGTTTGAATTATTGATTGGGTTAGCTTCACTAAGCATGGAATTGATGATAGAAACCATTATTGCATGATTCATTCCTAATTAATGGCTAATTTATGGAATTGGAAGTTGGGGTTTATACCCAAAATTGGGGGGTTTCTTCTAGAATCTGAATTTCTCTAATCTATGAGTTAAATTGGCTAGTTGATGATGAGAATTGATCATCTAGGGTACGAATTTAACGATTGACCTTCGAATTCCCTCATTGGGACTTGATTAGAAATATGGTTGTTTGGGTGTTTTCTTATTGATTCTAATTTCACATCCGGATATGACTAAACTTTCATTACTTTGAGGCACTACGAAAGGGGAAGGGTCACGATTGACACTTCGAGTTTGTTATTCAGCCTTCCAGGTAGGTTACAGTTTACCTTTTGGTGAGACTTCGATTAGCGAAACATATGTTTAGATAATATTGTCGAAGAATGCATGTAAACGTTCGGGTATGAAGTTTGGGATGGATATTGCCTTAGGTTGGCCTTGTTGTATGATTTGGGGGCTAGCCACCCTATTGCGTTGTTGACCTATCTGTTCTATGTACTTGTTGGATCGTCGCCACATTGAGATATTGGATATTAGTGATTAGTTATATATTCTGACTATGATATTGCGGTACCTTACTTTGTTGTTATTGAGATAAGGATAGTGAATTTGTTGTGGCTTATTGTGTAGCCTTATTGATGATATTACTTGTGTGCCAATGTATGGTACTGTTTGAGATTGACTTGGCTCATTGATATTACATTTGCATTGTATTCATGCTCATTTCCATGATATATTGATATTGCCTTGATATGGTACTGATGATGGGATAAGAGAATGAAATATAGATGCTTGAGACATATTAATACGAGTTATATCTAGGCTGTGTGCGGAGTGACTGGTATTCCTATCAGACATAGTGGATATTGAGTCATCTCTGAGCTGTGTGCGAAGTGACTGATACGGAAACACTTATCTATCTGAGCCATATTGGATATTGAGTCATCTCTGGGCTGTGTGCGGAGTGATTGGTATTGGATGTTGAGTCATCTCTAGGCTGTGTGCGGAGTGACTGGTATCGCACGTTGAGTCATCTATGGGCTGTGTGCGAAGTAATTGGTACATCGACTTCGAGGGTCCCCCATAGGTTGTGCTGCCAAGACGTGATGTTCCGTCGTCGGAGTAATTGTTTATGAGTATATGCATTGCATACATATCATATACATCTTGTATTGCATCTTATCATCTCTCTTTGTTGATTATGATATGGTTGTGATTGAAATCTCTGAGATTTGGCACAGTTGTGTTTAGATACGTGATATTGTTGTGATTGATTGATTCAGAGTTGATATACTGAGACTTGATATATATTTCTATTGCATTTATTTTGTCTCTTTTATGTTCTAAGCGTGATTTGGATTGTTGTTGGATTTGATATGAATAGTGTTGGGAACATTGTATGTGACTAAATAGGGACGGGATACTGTAGTCATAGTTTGGTCTTGGTGATTATTCTAAAGCTTGGAACATTTGGGCTTAGATGCTATAACATAGGTTGTGATTGGTACTGTGGATACTTGCCTAGTAATGGCTTATACTTTACTGTTTACGTCTTATTCTTACTTTATTGTCTTCATATACGCTAGCTAGTGTTAGTCGGCTTATGATGCCTATCAACACTTGTTATTTGTATTGACCTACACTTGTGCATTCTTTTATGGATGCAGAGTACTTTCCAGGTTTCACTTCATCTCCTAATGGCTGATTTTCGAGTTTGCTGTCGAGTCCATTCAGGGTGAACATGATGACATTCGCTACCCGAAGACTCTTCTTACTATTTATGTCTTATGTTTATTTCGAGACATTATTTGAGGTTTTATGTGTTATTCAGACTTGTAGAATTGGTCGAGCTCTTGTATGACCAGACCAGATACTAAAGTTGGATTTTCATTACTTCCGCATTTCTTTAAATCAATATCGTGAGACTTACGTTATTCCATTTTCTTCCCCTTTACTTATGTTTTTATGATTGTCGGGATAAGGGTTCGCCTACCGAGGTAGGAAAGATAGGTGCCCACATGACTTAGTGAGAATGGGTCATGACAAGGTACCCGCATTTACAAAAACTAGCATTGGCATTAATAACATCGGCTAGAAAATTAAGAACATATTTTCAATGTCATCCCATATATGTTGTAACAATATATCCCTTAAGAAATATAATGCATAAGCCTGAATTGTCGGGTAGTTGGCTAAATGGGCTATTGAAATTAGTGGGTAAGATATAGAATGCAAGCCTCGAACAACAATAAAATCCCAAGTCTTGGCTGATTTCATAGCAGATTTTATTCCGGGTATGATTCTGGAAGTAGAGAAGGAGCTAGTATTAGCTTCAAGGGTTGTATCAGGAGTTTGGACCTTATCTATGGATGGTGCATCCTATGTAAAAGGGTCCAGAATAGGAATTTTCTTAGAACACCTACGGGTGAAGTCATTAGACAGGAGATAAGAACTTTGAAATTAATTAACAATGAAGCCGAGTATGAGGCTATGATAGCAGGTTTAGAATTGACAATGTTATACCCCGGAAAAATTTTCGTTCGCGCACAGTGGATCAACTGGCGAAGGACAATTTCGAGTATCGAACTAGTGATGTCTTAATGATATTTAGGAGAAGAATTATAATGCCCCTTATGTTGGTAATTAGGTTCCAAGTAAGTTTCAAGAAGTACCCACAAGTCAAATATGGGCACAAGCCATCCAAAAGGGCGAGTTAAGGAAACACTTTCGGAGGATCTGGTTTGTAGGGGCCAAAACTCCATTTTTAAGTTGGAATTTGGGAAAAACACCACAGTAAAAAAGTTGTATATAATTGAAATATCTTTCCAGCCATAGGTGATGGGACCTCACAGAATATCGGGATCAAAAGTTATGGCCATTTTACGACAGACGGTTCGGGGGCAGAATATCACGTTCTGGCACACCTTGCGGCGCAACATGCGACTCGCATGTTCAACATGCGACTCGCAGATGCAACCGCAAATCGTACCAGTGAGAGTTGGTCAGCTGGCATGATGTGCGACACCACATGCGACTCGCATGTTCGACATGCGACTCGCATAGAGTGTCGCATGTTGTGCCAGTCCAGAATCTTCTGGACCATTATATATGGACCCAATTTCGTTTCTAACTCATTTTTTTTCACCATTTTGGTCCTAAAACCTCTGGAACCCTCTCTAAACTTTCATCCACAAGAAAAATCAAAGGAAACCAAGATTAACAACATCAAATCCATGAATCAAAGTGTATGAAACCCAAGTAAAGTTCATCTTCCTCAAGGAAGTCCAAAGAGAGAAAGTAGGGTTTTGGTGCTAGAAGGGAAAGCTCCACTCAAGGCTTGTCCAACCATAATCCAAGGTAAGTTTCATGACCATTACATGTTGTTTAAGATATTGAAAGGTTAAGGTACTCGACTTGTAGAGAAGCATAGCAAATGGGTCATTCAAGAGTGAATAGTGTCATGTTTGGATAGTAGTTGAATTGAATCATGAATGATAGGGTGTTGTGAGTATGAATATGTTATAAATGACTTGTAAACCCTGAGATAAATGTGATACATGGGAAAATACGATATCGAACCTATAACCATAAATGTGATGAAATTGGAGAGAAATAGTGGATTTTGCTAAATGCACATAGATGATGATTGTTGATTGTGATATTGTGAGTAGTATGGTGAATGTTGGTTGTTGATATAGAACATGGGAAAAGTAGTAGAGACAAAGGAAGTGCTGCCCAATTTTTCCTAGAAATAACGACGCGTTCTCATAGTTATTTAGCTAATGTACCTCACATTCTTCAATGAAGGTGACGACGTGCCATCGGAGCTGAACGAGTGACCGATAGCTTAGCTAAACGACAAAGGTATGTGAGGCTAGTCCTTCCTTCTAATGGCATGAATCTCTTAGCCTAAATCCCTATTCCTTCCATGAGTTCTTTCATTCTAAGAAGTCTAAAGCTTAAGTCTATGAATGTCTATACGAGATAAGTTATGCGATATGATGACACTAGAATGATGATGATGTTATTCGTTGACTACATTCACCTTATGTACTAGTCCCACCGAGGTGAGGCAGAATGTCCATAAAAGTTCCATAATGGAATCGGGGGATTACGACCTTACGTCACCCCGATAGAGTAAAGTTGATCTTGAGCCTCATGCATGTATTATAATGAGATAAGTATTTTATGATGAGTATGTTAATATTATGATCATTTTATGATAAGCATGATATGAGCATTTCACACCGTGCCTAGTTGGCCGGGCAGTCACCGCCAAGGCGGGCAGCTATACGGATACACCATGACCTTCGGGCATGGGCAGACACCACTAGTGGGCGGCATGAGATGGTACCCCGGACGCGGGAGGCCTGGACGCGGGCTAATATTACTCCTCCGGTTTGGCAAGAGTTTGTAGATGCTTTTACTCGCCATTATTTGCCACCCGAGGTCCGCCGAGCTAGAGCGGACAGGTTCCTGAATTTAAAACAAAGAGGCATGAGTGCTCGAGAGTATAGTATGCAGTTCAATTCATTAGCAAGATATGCTCCAGCTATGGTGGCAGACATGGGAGACCAGGTTTACAGGTTTGTGAGTGGCCTAGGGCCACATTTGTACAGAAATTATCTGACGGCCTCCTTGCAAGACGGGATGGATATTTCCCGGATACAGGCCCATGCCCAGAATCTCGAGAAACGACAACGACAGCAAGGAAGTGATCGTAATGGTGACAGAAGACAGGGTAAGAGGGCTAGATCTATGGGAGAGAGCAGTGAGTATAGGGGGGACCGAGATAGACACATTCCAGGCACTCAGGTCAGTCCGCGACTAGTGCGCCCCCCAGATTCTCAGATAGGAGGTTCGATCGTTCTTTTCTGCCGGGTCAGGGACAGAGTTCGAGAGCCTCAGATTCTCAGTCCAGGAGAGATCAGGGTCAGCAGAGGCCCCTAGTACCGCGGTGTAATCAGTGCGGTAGGCTGCATTCGGGACAGTGTCGCCTAGGGTCGGATGCTTGCTATACCTGCAGGCAAGTCGGTCACATGATGAGGGACTGCCCCTCAGCGAGAGATAGGGCTGGGACTCAGCCCACAGGTTCAGCAGCGGGTTCTTCATCAGCACGCCAGATAACACCGACTCCCCAGATGACAACAGGTAGAGGCATAGGTAGAGGGGGAGCATCCACTACAAGTGCTGTTCAGCCTCGTGTATATGCTCTAGCTGGACGACAGTATCTGGAGTCTTCCCCAGACGTTGTCACAGGTATATTGTCTATATTCTCCCGTGATGTGTATGCATTGATAGATCCGGGTTCTACATTTTCTTATATTACTCCATATGTTGCCGGTTGTGTTGGGGTGAAACCCGAGTTCATTAAACCCTTTGAGGTACTTACTCCGATTGGTGAACCCGTGATAGCAAGACGGGTATACAAAAATTGTATTATTGTGATATGTGATCGTCAGACCCAAGCTGATTTGATTGAGCTAGAAATGGTTGACTTCGATATAATCATGGGTATGGATTGGTTGGCATCGTGTTATGCAAATGTTGATTGCCAAACAAAAATGGTTCAATTCCAATTTCCGGGAGAGCCCGTGCTTGAATGGAAGTGTAATGCAGCATCGCCGAAGGGTAGGTTTATTTCCTACCTCAAGGCGAGGAAAATGATAGCGAAGGGATATATTTATCATTTAGTTCGGGTTCATGACACTGCGGCAGAGCCGCCAACTTTTCAGTCAGTTCCGGTGGTGAAGAATTCCAAGATGTATTTCCGGATGAACTTCCAGGTATTCCACCAGAAAGAGAAATTGAGTTCGCTATTGATGTGTTGCCGGACACAAAGCCTATTTCTATTCCTCCTTATCGGATGGCTTCGGCAGAATTGAAAGAACTAAAGGTACAGTTGAAGGACTTGCTCGAGAAGGGATTCATTAGACCCAGTTCGTCACCGTGGGGAGCACCGGTCTTGTTTGTGAGAAAGAAAGACAGCACTCTACGAATGTGTATTGACTATAGGCAATTGAACAAGGTGACAATAAAGAACAGATATCCTCTCCTAAGGATTAATGATTTGTTCGATCAATTGCAAGGTGCCAAGTGGTTTTCCAAGATAGATTTGAGGTCGGGCTACCATCAAGTGAGAGTTAGAGAAGCGGATATCCCTAAAACGACTTTCAGAACGAGATATGGCCACTATGAATTTCGAGTGATGTCATTCGGGTTGACTAATGCCCTGGCTGTATTTATGAATTTGATGAACAACATATTCAGGCCTCTCTTGGATCTGTTTGTGATCGTATTTATCGATGATATTCTGGTGTATTCTCGCACGGAATCGGAACATGCAGATCATTTGAGGATTGTTCTAGGCATTCTTCGAGCCCGGGAGTTATATGCGAAATTTTCAAAGTGCGAGTTCTGGCTGAATTCGGTAACATTTCTAGGCCATGTTATTTCCGACGATGGTATTCGAGTTGATACTAAAAAAATTGAAGCGGTAAAAACTTGGCCAAGGCCCACGACGCCCACAGAAGTTCGTAGTTTCCTGGGCTTGGCAGGCTATTATAGGAGGTATGTAGAGGGATTTTCATCTATCTCGGCCCCATTGACAAAACTAATCCAGAAGGCGGCTAAATTCCAGTGGAACGACGCTTGTGAGCATAGTTTCCAAGAGTTGAAAGACAGGTTAACCTCAGCTCCAGTTTTAACACTCCCAGAAGGATCAGATGGTTACGTGGTGTATTGCAATGCTTCGGGTGTCGGATTAGGATGTGTATTGATGCAGCATGGTAAGGTTATTGCATACGCTTCGAGACAATTGCGGAATTATGAAAAGAATTACCCAAGGCATGATCTCGAATTGGCTGCAGTCATTCATGCCTTAAAAATCTAGAGACATTACTTGTATGGTGTGCACGTGGATATCTATACAGATCAGAAAAGCCTCCAGTACATTTTCAAGCAAAAGGAATTGAATCTGCGACAGAGGCGGTGGTTAGAACTATTAAAAGATTATGATGTAGACATTTTGTACCACCCCGGGAAGGCCAATGTAGTAGCCGATGCACTTAGCCGCCGATCGAAGGGCAGTTTATGTGAAGTCCCTCCGGAAAGGAGAGAAATGGTTCAAGAAATACATCGTTTGGCTAATCTTGGAGTGCGTGTGCTTGATGCGGGTGAGGCAGGTACTAGTATCAAAGATTTTACAGTTTCGCCCTTGGTTATGGAAGTGAAAGAACGACAACACGAAGATCCTCAGTTATGTCATTATAGAGACGTATCTCATGGAAAAGAAAACTCTTCGTTTGAAGTTTCTAGTGATGGGGTTCTCAGATACCGAGGGAGATTATACGTGCCGAATGTGGCGGACCTGCGCCGACGAATCTTAGCAGAAGCACATTGTACTCGGTATTCTATTCACCCAGGTGCGACCAAAATGTATCATGATCTAAAGATAATGTATTGGTGGGATGGTATGAAAAGAGATATAGCGGAATTCGTAGCTCAATGCCCAAATTGCCAACAAGTGAAAGTTGAGCATCAGAAGCCAGGAGGCTTATTGCAGGCTATAGAAATACCTACTTGGAAATGGGAAGTGATCAACATGGATTTCATTGTGGGATTACCTCGCTCTCGGGGTAAGTATGATTCGATATGGGTGATCGTGGATAGATTGACGAAAGCAGCCCATTTTCTCCCAGTCAAAACGACGTACGCAGCAGAGGACTTTGCAAGGCTATATCTCAAGGAAATCGTGCGGCTCCATGGCATACCATTGTCTATTATCACAGACAGGGGAGCACAGTTTACAGCTAAGTTCTGGAAGTCTTTTCAAGAAGGTTTGGGCACGCAAGTGAAATTTAACACAACATTTCATCCACAGACTGATGGGCAAGCCGAGCGTACCATTCAAACCTTAGAAGATATGCTCCGGGCGTGTGTGTTATATTTTGGTGGAAGTTGGGATGATCATTTACCCCTCATTGAATTTTCATATAACAACAACTATCATTCTAGTATACAAATGGCTCCATACGAAGCGTTATATGGAAGGAAATGTAGATCTCCAATCGGATGGTTCGAAGTAGGAGAAGCACAATTAGTGGGCCCTGAATTGGTCCAGCAAGCAATAGAAAAGGTCAAGGTGATTCGAGATCGGTTGTTGACAGCCCAAAGTCGCCAAAAGTCCTATGCAGACAACCGCCGACGAGATTTGGAGTTTTAGATTCATGATTGGGTGTTCTTGAAAGTGTCGCCAATGAAGGGGGTGATGAGATTTGGCAAGAAAGGGAAGCTAAGTCCGAGGTATATCAGACCCTACAAAATCATCCGCAAGGTGGGACAGGTAGCCTATGAATTAGACTTGCCTTCAGAGCTTGAATCAATCCATCCAGTCTTTCATGTTTCGGTGCTCCGCAAGTGTGTTGGAGATCCCACAAAGATTGTCCCGATAGATGATGTGCAAATAGCGGAAAAGTTAACTTATGAAGAAGTGCCTATTTCCATCTTAGATAGACAAGTGCGAAAGTTTCGAAACAAAGAGGTAGCTTCAGTTAAGGTCCTGTGGCGGAACAACAACCGGGAAGAAATGGCTTGGGAAGCGGAAGAGAGTATGAAGTCAAAGTATCCGCACTTATTCCAACCCCCAGGAGAGATCCAAGATGAAACGCCAACGAGATAAGGTACGTATACATTAATTTTTATGATGTTGGTCGTCTGTGGCCACAAATATGTTGCTATTGTGATGTAGCCCTGTGAGGCGATGATATTATGGGTTGTTGTGACAGGATAGTAGTGCTATAGTACAAGGGAAACTCTGGCAAAATTTTCGTAGAATCCCGAATAGTTTAACATTCGAGGACGAATGTTCCCAAGGGGGGGAGAATGTTATACCCCAGAAAAATTTTCGTTCGCGCACAGTGGATCGACTGGCGAAGGACAATTTCGAGTATCGAACTAGTGATGTCTTAATGATATTTAGGAGAAGAATTATAATGCCCCTTATGTTGGTAATTAGGTTCCAAGTAAGTTTCAAGAAGTACCCACAAGCCAAATATGGGCACAAGCCATCCAAAAGGGCGAGTTAAGGAAACACTTTCGGAGGATCTGGTTTGTAGGGGCCAAAACTCCATTTTTAAGTTGGAATTTGGGAAAAACACCACAGTATAAAAGTTGTACATAATTGAAATATATTTCCTGCCATAGGTGGTGGGCCCTCACATCATATCGGGAACAAAAGGTATGGCTATTTTACGACATATGGTTCGGGGGCAGAATATCACGTTCTGGCACACCTTGCGGCGCAACATGCGACTCGCAGATGCAACCGCAAATCGTGCCACTGAGAGTTGGTCAGCTGGCATGATGTGCAACACCACATGCGACTCGCATGTTCGACATGCGACTCGCATAGAGTGTCGCATGTTGTGCCAGTCCAGAATCTTCTGGACCATTATATATGGACCCAATTTCGTTTCTAACTCATTTGTTTTCACCATTTTGGTCCTAAAACCTCTGGAACCCTCTCTAAACTTTCATCCACAAGAAAAATCAAAGGAAACTAAGATTAACAACATCAAATCCATAAATCAAAGTGTATGAAACCCAAGTAAAGTTCATCTTCCTCAAGGAAGTCCAAAGAGAGAAAGTAGGGTTTTGGTGCTAGAAGGGAAAACTCCACTCAAGGCTTGTCCAACCATCATCCAAGGTAAGTTTCATGACCATTACATGTTGTTTAAGATATTGGAAGGTTAAGGTACTCGACTTGTAGAGAAGCATAGCAAATGGGTCATTCAAGAGTGAATAGTGTGTTTGGATAGTAGTTGAATTGAATCATGAATGATAGGGTGTTGTGAGTATGAATATGTTATAAATGACTTGTAAACCCTGAGATATATGTGATACGTGGGAAAATACGATATCGAACCTATAACCATAAATGTGATGAAATTGGAGAGAAATGGTGGATTTTGGTAAATGCACATAGATGATGATTGTTGATTGTGATATTGTGAGTAGTATGGTGAATGTTGGTTGTTGATATAGAACATGGTAAAAGTAGTATAGACAAAGGAAGTGCTGCCCAATTTTTCCTAGAAATAACGACGCGTTCTCATAGTTATTTAGCTAATGTACTTCACATTCTTCAATGAAGGTGACGACGTGCCATCGGAGGTGAACGAGTGACCGATAGCTTAGCTAAACGACAAAGGTATGTGAGGCTAGTCCTTCCTTCTAATGGCATGAATCTCTTAGCCTAAATCCCTATTCCTTCCATGAGTTCTTTCATTCTAAGAAGTCTAAAGCTTATGTCTATGAATGTCTATACGAGATAAGTTATGCGATATGATGACACTAGAATGATGATGATGTTATTCCTTGCCTACACTCACCTTATGTACTAGTCCCACCGAGGTGAGGCAGAATGTCCATAAAAGTTCCATAATGGAATCGGGGGATTACGACCTTACGTTACCCCGATAGAGTAAAGTTGATCTTGAGCCTCATGCATGTATTATAATGAGATAAGTATTTTATGATGAGTATGTTAGTATTATGATCATTTTATGATAAGCATGATATGAGCATTTCACACCGTGCCTAGTTGGCCGGGCAGTCACCGCCAAGGCGGGCAGCTATACGGATACACCATGACCTTCGGGCATGGGCAGACACCACTAGTGGGCGGCATGAGATGGTACCCCGGACGCGGGAGGCCTGGACGCGGGCTAATATTACTGATTATCGCACCGTTCCGACATGGACGGGCAACTTGCATATGATGCATACATGTTATGATGATGAGTATGAGTAAGACATCATGCATTACTTCATTTATGATTATCAGTCAGATTCAGATGTCTCGTGTTGATGTTATTCCCATATTATTGATGTCTCCTTTCATTATGAATGCCTCTCATACTCAGTACAAAATTCGTACTGACGTCTTTTTCTTGGACGCTGTGTTCATGCCCGCAGGTAGACAGGGAGGAGATATTGCTCCGGATTCTTAGAGCTTCCAGCGGATTGAGAGCCCTCCATTGCTCCGGAGGTGCCTATGACAATCTTTTATGTATAGTTGCATATGTGTCAGTTCATAGAGGCTCGTAGATACTCAATGTGGGTTGTATGGTTTAAGGGAAGGGTCATTTTGTATGTATGCACATATATGTATTGTTTTGCTAGCCTACAGAGCTCAAGTATATATAATGCTTTTGTTTCCAAATGAAAATGGTTTTCTTATAAATTAAGTGTGAAGTGGATAATCGATTGATAAAGAGGCTAAGGAGTAGTAACACGAGTGTTGCTCGGTGGTTAGCACGGGTACCCGTCGCGGCCCCTAGCCGGGTCGTGACAGACAAGAAGCTTGGGAGCTAAGTCAGTCGAAGCCAAGTGTGACTCACTCTTGGTAGTAAATCCAGTGAATGGGATCTTTGATGCAAAAGAAGAAAGAATGCAGAAGTACTGGGATAAAATTCAAGTATTAATGTGTCAGTTCAAGGAATGCAAGATAGAACATGTGACTCCGGAGCAAAATAGTGAGGTGGATGCCTTGGAAAATTTAGATTCATCAGTGGATACTAAAGGTGTAGGCACCAGGAAAGTGGTGCAACTCTTAAATTAGGCCATAGATAACTGCCATGAAGAGATAAACTCCACAAGCTTTTCTTGGGACTGGTGAAACAAGTATCTTGATTACTTGAAGGATGGTAAACTTCCAACTGATCTGAATGAGTCAAGAGCACTTCGTACGAAGGCTACCAGATATTACATAGGCGACGGTAAACTGCATGGGAGATCATTTTATGGCCCATTGGCAAAATGTTCGGGTCCTGGTGAAGCTGATTATGTAATGCGCGAAGTACATGAAGGACATTGTGAAAATCATTCTGCGGCAGAATTATTAGTGCGAAAGTTAATTATAGATGGATATTATTGGTCGATGATAGAGGAAGACGCCAAAACTTTCATCCAAAAGTGTGATGAATGTCATAGGCATGCTCACATGATTCATCAACCGGCAGAATTGTTACATCCGGTCATTTGACTTTAGCCTTTTATGAAATAGAGAATGGACATTGTGGGGCCTTTGCCAACGGCTCCCGGTCAGGTAAAATTTATTTTGATTATGAATGATTATTTCTCTAAATGGATTGAAGCGAGGACTTTCAAGAAAATTAGAGAAACTGAAGTCATTGATTTCATTTTAGATCATATCATTTATCGGTTCGAAATACCGAAGTAGATCACTTGCGATAATGGGCCACAATTCGTTGGTAGAAAAGTCACGAAGTTCTTTGATGGACTCAAAATTAAAAGGATTGTTTCTACTCCGTATCACCCGAGTTCAAATGGTCAAGATGAGTCAATGAACAAAACAGTCATTCAAAATCTGAAGAAAAGGTATGCTTCAGCAAAAGGAAAGTGGAGAGAAACTTTGCCGGAAGTATTATGGGAATACAGAACCACACCAAATACTAGCACTGGTGAAACTCTGTTTTCTCTAGTATATGACACGAAAGCGTTAATTCCGGTTGAAGTGGGGGAACCTAGTTTGAGGTTAACTCATGCCACCGAAGAATCAAATGATGACGCTATGGCAATAAAATTGGATCTAACAGAAGAACTCCATGGAAAGGCATTCTTACGAGTCGTGGCTCACAAGTAAAGAATGAAGAAGTATTATAGTCGGCGAACAAATCTTAGACACTTTCAAGTGGGGAATTTGGTCCTCCAAAAAGTAACTCCTAATTCTAAAAATCCTAATGAGGTGAAATTCGGTCCGAATTGGGAGGGATCTTACAAAGTATTCGGAGTCACGAGAAAAGGTTCGTACCACTTGGAAGATGAAAATGGCCAAAAGTTGCTGACCAATTTGAATTTCAGTCAAAACGATATAATTGTTGAGAGGAAGGTATGGTTTGTCATTTTTAATAAGGGCATTTTAAGGTTTGAATTTTTTGCAGGAAAACGAATGAAAGTTCGTTGAAAGAGATAAGACGAATCAAGGCTGAAAACACACATTGCACTATTTTTCCCTTAGACCTGATTTTGTCCCAAAAAGGCAAAAAAAAAAAAAGAGTTTTCCGGCAAGGTTTTTAATGAGGCAACAATGTAAAGCGTGTTACTATTAAGTAGAACTCGAGACTGTATGGCAATTGACAGTCTATCATAGCATTGCCATTTGATTTTTGCATTTGATTGCTACTTATATTTGTTGGGCCGGATACTTTGGTTATCTTATTTATCTATAACAGTTAATGCTCTTTTCTTTCCGAACTGCCCTACCATGACTTTCTCGCTTTCGTTATTTCTTAGTTTCATATTTTTTTCGATATGCTTGGTTCTATCTGACCTTTGTCTTGTTTTCCTCTCTTGTTCTCCTCTATTGAGCCGAGGGTCTTTCGGAAACAGCCGCCCTACCTTTCAAGGTGGGGGTTAGGTCTGCGTACACTCTACCCTCCCCAGACCCCACATGGTGGGATTATACTGGGCTTGTTGTTGTTGTTGTAAACACAAATACTAAGGGGTAAAATCTGCATACACTATACCTTCCTTAGCCGAGGGTCTTTCAGAAATAACCTCTCTACCTTCTGATGTAGGGGTAAGGTCTGCGTACACTTTAACTTCCCCAGACTCACTTTGTGGGATTTTACTGGGTATGTTGTTGTTGTAAACACAAATTCTGGGGGGAATGCCCTCGGATAGAAGTGTTTAGTTTATAAAGTTTAGTTTAGTTTTTTCAAGTGTAACAGGAATGAAAGATTGAAGCAATATAGCCTTGATGTTAACTTTTTGTAAAAACATAAAGATTGAACGAACTTTTTCTGAAAATTCATGAAGTTCGAATAAATGTTGATCCGAATTATTTCCTCGGAATGATTGTGTTGAAATTAAATTTATTCAATTTTTTTATTAATTACGTCGAGTCTTAAACTAGGGACTATCGACATGAAAAGAGTCCATAATGAAATCTAAATCTTTCGTTTGAAAGGCATTACACCATCCAGAATCAAAAGTAAATAGAATCATGCTAGAAATAAACAAGAGACGTCGTGTTTACAAGCATAAATAAAGGCCTAATACATGTATTAAGCTAAAGCGAGAAGATCACCTCGTAAGAATATCTGAATAGTATAGCAAAAATAATAAAGATCAAAAGGCTGGTAAAAGTCGATCATAATTAGAAACTGGGAATGATTCATTCATAAAAGACCGAAATTGTTTGGAAAATTACAGAGATAAAAGGGAAAAAAAACATGCAAAAGCAAAAAATTTAAATAAGTGAATCACACGGATTCACCATTTGAGTTTTTAGGGTCAGTTTCCTCGGGATCATCCTCAAAGCTTTCAGTAGCAGACATTTGTTAGTAGGCTTGAACTTTGAGTTTTTTGGCCTCAACAATCGTTGCATCCCAATTCGAAAGGCCATTTCGAGTTTGTTCTAGGTTAAACCTATGAACATTCCACTTAGTGTGTTCAACCCTCAGAATGGATGAGGCCTTTTCTGTCGATAAGTCAACACGAGCCTAATCCAGCCGAGTTGAAGTTTCGTTGTTCTTCCTAACGGAGACATCAAGATCAGATTTCAACTTAGCAATGATGCTGGCTTGTTGGCGATTCTCAGTTTAGGACTGCTGCAAGCTTTGTTCAAAATATAGAGCAGTATCGGCTAGCTCAGAGTTCCATTCTTCATCAATCTTAGAGAGCTCATTATTGAATCTATCAACCTCAGCGGAGAGAATGACTTTATTCTTTTCTTTGAGAAAAAGAACATCCGCGTTGAAATCAACTTCACTTCCGAGACCCTTGAAGTCATTGAAAAGTTGATTAGCCTCTTTCTCAAAAGTGTTCTTTTCATTCTGAACTCGTTCAAGATCTTCTATAACTCGGGAATAATCGTTCTTGAACTTAATTAGTTCGGCTTGCAATGAGGGAAGCTCTTCTACCGATAAATGATTTCTTCGCTCAAGTTCTTTCCTCAGATATAGAATCTCTTCTGTCTTGGAATCTAGCTGAGCCTTCAGATCACCATTCTCTTCAAGACAAAGGCGAAAACCTTCTCCGATAAAAATAGAAGACTGTGTAGAAAAGGCCAAATCAGTTAAAAGTGAAAGAAGAACAAAAGAGTAAACCGAAGAAATGTAAAAACAAGAAACTTACTTTTTTTAATGCATGCATTCCTTTGTTGATTAAACATTTTTAGGAGACCCTGCTTATCTTCTCTTTATCAAACTCCGATACTAGAGAGTTTTGTATGTGGTAAAAACCGGATACGAGGCAAACCGGTGGAACGAGAAATCGGTAGAAGAAATGAGGATGTGTCGGATACTATTCACCCTTGACCGGGGTAACGCTTGGGCCAGAGCTGAGCGAGGGCACCGATTGATTTGCCTTTTGCGTCATTGAAACGGCCAAGCCGGGTGACCCGAGCATTCGTGGCCGTTGGTCCATATGCTATCGGTCTGTGTGGCCGTTACACTCGAGCCACGCGCCAGTAGCGTCCTGTCATGGTCAACTACCCACCATGCGTGTGTCAGACGCCACCGTCAGTCTAATCCCACCAAATCCGTGCAGAGCTGTCCTTATTACTATTATTTTATTGGTTCATATTGTGTGAAACCCATGGAGATCACACTATAAATAGGGCACATCCCCCTCCTTTGTAGGGGTGGGCTCCTTTATTTTCCAAGAACATTTGTAAAGAAAACTTCATAAATACAATCTCTCTCTTTCAATATCTAACACGTCCAAGCCTATTTATTTTCATTCATATTGTGTTCCTTCCATGAAGTGTTGATTATAGCTTCCAAACGTTCATGTTCATAATAACTCAATCAAGTTATCATCATTAGCCGTCATATTATTAAATACTCACATACTTACTTACCATTACCGAGCGTATACCAAGATCCAAGCGTATATCCTATACCCACGTACAAATTCAATTGGTTTCCCAAATTCGGGGTAAACAACTTTAAATCGCTAGCAACTCTAGCTGGCCGACCAAGGAAGTTTGTATCTTCAGGAATCGAAATAGTGGTTGTACTATGTTGGCCGAGTCGGATCCACGCTTAGAGTCGGAAAGATATTCACTAAATTGACACGTGAAAAAGACTGGTTCATTGTCGATCTTGAAGAAGAGGGAAATCCTTGTAGAATTGTAAGGTGCTTGAAGCTTGAGACATTCAAAAAAGGCTCCAGGTCCCTAGCAGTTCTAGTCCCCTAGAAATATTGATCAGGGTCATCTAGACTAGCTGGTGAGGAGGGAATATTTGATGGAATGGCAGTTAGAAAAGCTCCCGGACTAGTTACCGGAATAGGAGTCTGGGAAGAAGAGGCTCTTACCCTATTAAGAGGAATGTCATCATCTGTTTTCCCCTCGTCAATTTCCATAATGAGTATAGGTTCTTGTAAGGAAAGAGCCTCAGCTGCTTCGGCTGACTCATTGATTGCTGTGGTAGAATCGGGGGAGCAGTTACTCTCGATTTTTTTTTTCCGTTTAGGAGCTGAAGGAGAAGATGGTATGGCAAGTGGTCTAGGAGTCTTTTCTTCGGGACTGTGGATTGAGAAATTAATATGAAAGAAAATTCTGGATCTAATTTAGGGTTATCCATGAACCTTGAAATAGAAGATCCATCCCGAAGACCTTATAGGTAAAAGAAAATTTAAATTAAAAAAAGGGAGGGAGATAGATTCTTCTAAATACCCTTCAGGGCCAAATTAACCATAATTGGTAGCCTTCCATAGGTCTTTGGAAATGATTTTCCAAGAACGACCGACCTTGTTTGAAATGGCCAAAATGGCCTGAACCCACTCATGTAGATTTGAGATGGTTGTGGGAGTCCAAGCAGTAGCTGCAGAGAAGTAAAAAAAAAAAATCTTTAAAAAAAATAGAGAGAAAGGTTACTTACGAGATAAGTTCCACGCCTCTGGAAAAGGCATGTGAGTTGCCGGAATGATCTCGGCAGTTGAGATTGCTACGAAGCGTTCTGTCCAGCCCCGATCGTAATCTTCATCTACACTGGAAACAATGGGGTTTGCCCCCCGTTTCAGAAGATGGATCACCACCCCGGAAAAATGTGACGGCATGCAAACGAATTAAATGATTGAAGGTAAAAGGAAGCCCAACTTTCGTGGTAAAAAATCAAAGGCATGATACTAGCCGCCACACGGACAGACCAACTTGTGCTATGCAAACGTTGTAGGTACAACACAAGTCCAAAATTATGGAGTCAATTAGAGGGTTAATTTGAGATTGAAAGGCTAAGTATATACGTTAGAGAAACCTGGTCGGAAAGTAAGTATACATTCATTTTTCGATGGGAAAATAATTTACGAAATTATCCTCCCAAAATTCGGATGAGGTGTAACAGTAAAGTCATCTTCCGGTGGCATTTTCCAACCACAGTTCTCAAATTCAAGTGTAATAGAGGAAGAATAAGCTTCCACCGACGCACCCTTGATCACCTTTAGACTTAGCTGTACTAACGGCGAATTCTTTAGAAAAATTAAAGAAAGAGAGAAGCATGTTGAAAGCTCTGGGTTCGAAAGTTCTGCTGGCACCGACAGTTGTTGATGGAGAAGGAGGAGGAGAATAGTTTCTTGGCGAAGTAGAACCAGCGTTAGAACTTTTCTTGGTGCCTTTTGCCATAGTGTTAAGATTCCGTGAAAGAGTTTCAGTGAAAAAGGTGGCCGGAAAGATGGTTGTGATAGGAGATGATGGGAAAAAAGTTAAAGAAGTTTTGGAAAGTTGAAATTTTGAGGTTGAAGTTAAAGTAATGAAAATGAAAATGGTGAGGAGGTTTTTATACTGAAAGTTGTCATCATTATGGTGATGCTTCGAAAACTCGCACCGCTTCAATTTGACAGTTAAAATGTTGACACATGTTCGGAGTCACAGTGTGACAAAATGCGCGTCAGAATATGGAGACATTTTGCTTTCCCGCTTAAATCGGAAGTTATTGTGTTTTTGAAAAAATTGAAACTTCCAAGAGAATTTACCGATGCAATTGTATGGGCTTGATATTTGATAAGTTGGTATTTTACCAACTTATTTCATTTTAAAGCTTAGACTTTTGCAATGTTTGATTGAGAAAATAGTGCATTTAATGTCGTTTACTCCTATTTTACAGGTTTGTGTGATTTAGAAATGATCGGAAAACAAACCTAGTGAAAACAAGTCAAAAGAGGCCAAATTGAAAAAAATGAGAAAAATGTCTAAAATTGCAAAAAAGGCCAGATTCGTAATTATGAAAATCAGTAGCTGTTTTGGATATATTTTTTATTGGAAAATTGTGCAACTATGAAAGGAAGACTTGAAGGAAAATATCATCATCTTTGGCCATTTTCAACACAAGTTTTGGAAACTAGGGTTCATCAACTCACACTTTGGAAAAGAAGATTTGAAGACTTAGATAAGAAATTTCTTAATTTTTTACTCATTTCTTTAATTCCTTGTTATGTATTGAATATTTAATTCTGTAGTACTCCATTCCATTACTTGAATCTTGTTTATGGAAAGATTCTATAATTAAAGTTTGGATAAAAAACTTGTTTTGCTTATATATTGAATAATTTTTATTGCTAATGAAGTGAGTTAATGTTGTTTTAATTAATCTTGTTCTTTAATGTTTCTTAAGGGATTAGTTAACCCTAAGACATGTCCATTTACTTCGATTTGAGCTCGAGAGAGAAAGATTGAAGTTGGGAAAGATTAATTAACAAGAATTTGGGGCTTTGAAACCTATCTAATAACTTGAGCTAGAGATAAAAAAGTTACTTGAGATTGTATTGATTGTGCTTAATATCACACTCCAAGGCTTGAGAAATCTTAGAGTGAAATTCATTGATTTGGTCGAGAGACTTTTGATGAGATTTTAGATATCATTATCTAATTAGCATAAACTCAGTCATAGTTGTAAAGTCGTGAAATACATTGGATAGTTACTTGAGAGTTGTATCCATGTTTGTGGCCATTGATCATCTTACTTATTTTCTAGGTTAGTTTTATGTTTGTTAGTTTTTATATCAAAATCAAATATTGAAAAAGTGTTTGGCTTAGCTTAGTTGGTGATACACCCTTAACTTTCTTAATCGCCTTTACATTATTCTCTATAGGATTCGACCCTGTGGGTAAATTATATTACGATGACCGTGTACACTTTCTCAATATTCACTCAATGAAGTTAATTTCGAGGGATTTGTACATAAGCAAATCGTAATCGGATAAACGATAAACAAAAAAAGAAATGGATGCACACATTCGAAAAGAAAGTTCGATAGTAAGGCAACTGACATGTCGTAAATAGATCAGAATCTATTACCTAAGATAGGTAAATATTCCGGAACACTGGACATAATAGGAAAAAAAGTCAAAACAGCTTTCCTTAGAATTTAAAACATTAAAGGCAAAGCCTATGGAGCAATTCTAGCAATTTCAATTGTCTTTCTCCTTAGGTTGAATAGCCCTAGAGTTTTCCATGTCTTCGAGGGTCATTTCAGCAGCTTTTACTTTGGTCCTTGTCTCGTGAAAAGATGAAGTAAGGTCAAATCCGCGAATGCTAGCTTCTTTGAAGGCTTTACTTTGCATTTCGATCGCAGATAAGTCGTGACGAAGATGTAGTTTTTTACACCGGATCTTGAAATGATCACGGAAAACTTCGACACTAATGAGATATTCTCGAATATTGGCAATTTCTACTTCCAGTTCAGCATTCTTGTTTTGAAAACCCATGCAAGAAGTGGTCATGGATTGGAGAAAATCACTCTGTTCCCTTAAAGAATCGGTCGCATCATTTAAATGCATTATTAAGGAGGCTTTGAGAGATTAAGAATCTTTAAGATCATACTTCAATGTTTTATTTTCGGCCTTGAGGCTCTCGTTTTCTTCATGTAGGTTTTTCTCTTGTTGGGGTGGAGCAAAGGAACGAGCAATTTCAATAGCTGAGGTTGCGGTAGCATGGCCTTGGAAATATATATATATATATATATATATATATATATATATATATATATATATATATATATATATATATATATATATGAGGAAACGTAGAAAGGGGAAGAAAGTTTTAAAAGAAAATTGTTCAGTTAAGAGAAACATGTACCTGAAGGAGAACGTCAGCCAATTGAGTCAGGGATGACTCTAAATTGGTGAAAAAAGACTCGGGACACAGTGATGATCCCGAAGAAACTTTGTCTTGAGCTGTAGGATTCTTCGAAGCTGGCCCTTTGATTGGGGAACTTGGAGGAGTTGAAGGTTGATCAGTGAAGGGATCCATGTGCTCCTCGGAGGATTTATCAGTCGAGCTGTCAGGTGTTGGATCGTTAGCTTCATTAATTTTCTCTTCTTCATTGAGTATGATTATTGGAGGTGATGCATTCAGTTGAGTTTGATTCGGTGCGTCTAAAAGTAGACGTCGGGAACAAAGTCAAAAGTCGAGGGGGTAAAAGCTTCTTTTTCCATATGCTTCCGGTTGGATGATTCAACTTGTCCGGTAGTAGCCTTTCGAGATGAAGTCTTTTTAGAAATGGACTTCTTCACCAGGAGACCCGTAAGAAGGATGCCGCTATAAACACACTAAAAATGTTAGTAAAGAAAAATGGTGGAAATAATTGGGCTCACCATGATTCTTGTTTTTCTACCACTCGGAGTACGTGGTCCTTCGAGGCATTAGGAAATGCAACGACCCATTCAAAAATTTGGATTGTTAGAGTCGATTCGACTGAGACCTCTATAAAAAAAAATAGAGAAAGTTCAATTTGCTGAGTCAAGGGCAAAATAAAATCTCAGTAAGGTACATAAGAATTGCAATCAAATACTTACGGGAAGGATTCCATAATTTCAAAAAAGGCTTGAATAAAGAGCGGTCAAGTTGGTTTGGTCGGATCATGATGAAATGGTGCAGCCAATCTTGATCGTAGTTATCTTCTGGGTTAATCAAACTGTGTTTGCCCCGACGGTATAGGTGCACCAGTCCACCTCAGATAACCTTAGGGATGTATAGATGAATCAGGTGGTCCAAAGTGAAAGAAACACCGGCTATGCTAGCCAGGAGTTGAATATAATAAACCAAACGCCAAACTTGTGGCGCAACTTATCCGACGCAAATTTTATAGCATCGGCAAAAGTCCTCGATTATCTGAGAAATGGGAAGAGCGAACCCTATAGCGAATGGGTAAGTTTACACCATAGAGAAACCATTGACTTGATGATTCATTCTCATCACATCGTCAACATGAACAACGTCGATATCATCATTAAAGTTGCAGTCTTTTCGTATAATAGGAATCATTTAATTATTGATAAACATTCAATGTTAGTAACAGATTCAAGATGGGTCGAGATATGGTAGTAGTCGTGGTATTTGAAGCCGATGGGAAGAATGTCGGCAGCAAGATATTCGAGTTCTTCTTTTGGATTGGAAGAATTCATTGGGGATTTTTCTGAACGACAATGTTATACCTCGCATTTTCAGAGCCTGAGCGTGACACGTGCTCCCTCAAACATTGACAATCCTGTTGATAGTATTATATTTCGCATTCTTGCACGTTGGATTATTCGTAAGCGGAGGTGGGGCCCACACATTGAGATTTTTTAGGAACACGCGACAAGTTATATGAATCACATATGTGAAGTTAAACACAACTCAAGAAGGACCCTTGAGCCAAATCAAAGTGGCAGCCCTCCAAACAAATATTTTTAAGTTACGTTTTTGGGTGATCTGACTTCGGGAGGCCATCACCCCATCAGTGTTTGGGAATTTGGGAAAACTCTCAGAATGAAAGTTGTAGATAATTGAATTAGATTTCCAACCATAGGTCGTGGGTCCATAGGTGACATCGTAATAAGGAGATACGGACGTTTTAAGACAGAAAGGTCAGTGGGCTAGGCCCAATCCGGGCCCAACCGGGTTAGGCCCATGACCCATGTCTATTTAAGTGAAATATCAGCCTTTTTCTCCTCAATTTTCATACCAAAACACCAGAAAATTCTGGAGAGAGAGAGAGAAGAGCCTTGGAGAGAAGAAAAACCAATTTTGATCAAAATCTGAGTCCCGAATCCCCAAGCCCATGAAGAAAAAAGTGTTGTACGCTGCGTTGTCTTCAATTTGAGCTAAAAATCAACCAAGGAGAAGAGTGATAACATGGTGGCTGCATGGTTAAGGTTTGATTAAGGTTCCTTTTCATTGTTAATGAGTTTATTTAGAGTTTTAACGGATTAGCACGAAGAGAATAGCCCGATAAATTCGTTTGTTGGCGTTGTGAATTATGGAACGAGATCTGAAGGGAATTTTGGATGAAATAAATGTATTTAACTTGTAAAATGTGGAGGATGTTGTTATTGATGTTGTTAGCGTTAATTCTAGCTTCTTTATAGAAATAAAATTATTAAATACTTATGTCGCAAATTTGGTGGGTTGAGAAATCTAGAAAACATTGTGCGGGCTATTTTATGGCATACGTTGGTGTTGGAAATGGTATTACTACTATTGGCATTGTTGTTGATGTTGTTATCTATTGAATTGGAATCTCGGGCTAGGCATATAAACAGGGGAAATGCTGCCCGAATTTCGACAGAATTTAAAAGGGTTTTAATTAAAGTTTCGAGACGAACGTACGACGATGATCCTAATGATATTATGAATAATTCCATATGTAGATTACGAGGCTACGAATAATTCCTAAGCGAGTTGAAAGTCGAGAATCATCTTCCAGGTATGTAAGGCTTACCCTTTCTTTCTTTTGGCATGTCCTAGAGCTAAGTAAGGTATGATACGTACCTTGGGGTAACTCTATTCTTAATTCTGAGCTTTCTTACGATTCTTATTCACTTTTTGACATGAGCATACTTGGTATTGTTGAGCTTATTGTATGATTGAGTAACGAGTAAAAACATAAAGAGTTTCTGTTCCAAAAGAGGTTCTGTAAGTATTAATGTCTCTAACTTTTGTAGACGGTCTCAGATTGCTTTGAAAAGTTCGTAGAGGTTCCTGTGGTAAAAATGTCCATAACTTTCTTATACTAAATCGGATTGACCCAAAACGTGTTTATGATCCTCAAGTGTCGATTTGTGTACCTACCTATCGAGTCTTAAAAAAATTGATTTATGTGCATATAGTTTCTCACTACTCTGCTCGTGCATGCCTCAATATGTCCTTCACTGCGTCCCGGGCTGGGGCATGTTCTCGTGCGCACTCCACTGCATTGTTCACCGCGTCCCTCACTAGAGGGCCAGGGCACGCTATATATGTATATGATGATATTGTAGCATGATGATATGATGATACGGGGGAGGTGGACATGATGGCATATGATGATCCTATTCACCGCATCCCTCACTAGAGGGCCGGAGCACGTTATATGCATATATGATACATGATATTGACATGCATGATTTTCATTTCAAAAGACAAGTGTATTGACTCTATTCACCGCGTCCCTCACTAGAGGGTCGGGGCACGTTATATGCATATATGATATATGATGTTAACATGCATGATTTTCATTTCAACAGAAAAGTGTATTGATGTCTATTTTCAACAGTCATACTTGTTTCTGGTAAATCTCCGTTTTAGTTATGATCCTCTTTATTGTGTTTCATGCCTTACATACTCAGTACATATTTCGTACTGAACCCCTTTCTTCAGGGGCTGCGTTTCATGCCACGCAGGTGCATACAGATGAGTAGAAGCCATTGTTAGAAGAGGTTCCAGCGGGATTGGCGAGTTCTATTTCCTTCCGGAGTGTTGCCGAGTCAGAGTATATATTTTATGATTCCCGCTTGATGTTAGAGACTTTGCAGACAGAGTCACGTATGTGGGTCGTCAGTCTTGTAAACGGCTCTGCAAGCCGATGTACCATTTTGCGTTATGTTACAAATTCCATATGATTACATATTTTACTTGACTTGAGAACGACGAAAAGAATGTTTCTGAAAGCCTTTACTATGTATTTCATTTTTCATTTGATTTAAGAGTCCAAAGAGATTATGTGTGTAATAAGAGTCAGCGGGTTCGCTCGGCCCTAAATAAGGGTCGGGTGCCCATCATGCCCTATCAAGATTAGGGTGTGACAATTGGGAAAGCGAAATTCTTAGGGAATTGAGTTAGCAATGGTAGAGAAGACATGATAGGAAGGTTGAATTTTTGAGTAGGAATTAAAAATCTAGGGTTTGCTGAAGAGGGAAAGAAGACGAGTGAATATATGCTGTGATTTCTTTCCTTATATGCATTTAGTTCGAGAAGATGAAAAGATGGCGTTTCAAATCCATTCCCCGGAGTCACTGCTTTCCACCAGGAAATGAAGGGACTATCTGTATACATCAAAAAGTAAATATTGACACGTGGCATATTAACAGTAGGACATGTGGTAGCTCGGGTAAAGGTATTCTTAACCATTTCGTCGGGACAAGATAAGGGTCTCCGAGTCTCAATTGGAGGAAATCCATTGAGCCGGTATTGCCTCAAAGGTCATTGATCGGGTCATTAAATGAAGATAATACAGCTCACAGTCGTTACTAGATCGGAGCAAATCTAATTTAAACTTACAATTAGGATTGAATGAGCATTTAAGACTCACAATTAGTCTTAATTATCAGATAATCACAGCCAAAGGGCTGATTCTTGTACTATAAATAGGAGTGTATTATTCACGTTAAGGGCATTAGATTTCTAGTACATAAAATTCTCTACAAATTTCTCAATTAAGCAATATATTTCAAGTTTTCTCTTGCATTCATTTTTAACTGTCAATCCAGTCATCGAGCTTCAGCCAGGAACAGGTTGATTTTAGCTGAGAGAATTACTCTTGCTAAGCTATTCAAGCTCTTTCTTTTTATTTATTTACTGTTTTATTATTATTCGACTAAAATTCATTTTATCACAAATCGATCCACATATCCTTTAAACAACTAACAAATTCAAATGTACCCTTGTTCGGGGTAAATATCCATAATTTCTAGAAACAGTAAATAAACCTATTATCGTGTATAGTTTAATATCGCCACGTCTTTTTTTGCATTTTGTCGTAAGATATGATGCAACTCTCAGGGAAAATAAACATGTTTAATGTGGTCTTTTTTTGAGCACAACTCATAAGTTATGCAAAATTTCGTACTTTTGAAAAGGATTTAGCAAATAAAAAGATATTCAATAGAGGGATATGATATGTCTGAATTTTTGGAAATAAAATTTGACCTTTATAAGTCTACTTATACTCAAAGAAAATCATAATTTATATTGTCTTCTCCTATTTAAACAATGTATGGACATATGTATATACCTTCCCCTGCGAGAAGCTTTAAATAATGCATGCCCCCAAATAGATTGATTGTCGTTGTTTTCTTGAATAAAATAAGCTCACATATCTCTTTTTTTCTTGAATCAAATAAGCCCACATATCTCTTTTTTTGTTAAAAGATGTACTTTTATCTAGAGATTATATGAAAATATTGCAAGAAGGTTCAAAAATTAAACGTCTAAGTCTAAAAAATAACTTTAAAAAAGAATTTATTAGATTTATGACATTTTGTTTTTCTTCAGAAGGTCCATCCACATGATGGAGGCGTTTAGGCAAACTCCTAAGCTATATATTTACCAAAAGGAATAATTACATGGGGAGGACATAGACCTTAGCCTCATAAACATTGTCAAGGTTGGATATATCCACCTTAGAAGTTATTTGTACCGAACAATGAAATGTTAGCTGTTGAGTATCACTGCTGATGATGGAATGAAATTCATCAATGCAACAGTTTACTATATACATCATAAGAACCAGCAAAACAAGATCAAAGCAGTCAACTAAAATCAGAAATGAACTTGTTCTTCTTCCTGTGTCTGAAATTTGGGAGCCCATCAAATTCAAGTTTCATTGAGGCTCTAACCTTTAAAGGTGGGAAAGTAGCTTCAGTGAAGATAGAAAAAGACTTGGAATTTTCTCTCATATTGGCAAGCAAGTCAGCAGTAAAGTTACCTTCTCTAAATATATGCGCAAAAGTAAAATTACCAGCACTAGTTATGCTAGTAA
Source organism: Lycium barbarum (assembly GCF_019175385.1). Lineage (NCBI taxonomy): Eukaryota > Viridiplantae > Streptophyta > Magnoliopsida > Solanales > Solanaceae > Lycium > Lycium barbarum. The sequence goes on from NC_083341.1 coordinate 132,866,548, forward strand.
TCTGCTCAATGATTTGCTTGATTTGCCAAGGTGGATCAAGCTTTTCATTGATGATATTTATAAGCCAAAGGGACTTTGATTCTACCACAATATTAGAAAGACCGGCATTTAAGTATATTTTAATTCCTTTCAACATAGCATTGGCTTCAGCAATATTGTTACTAGACTGCCCATAGTATTCTGTAAAGGCCTGAATCATAGATCCAGTTTGGTCTCTGATAATCCCACCACCACCTGCTGATCCTGGATTACCTTTGCTGCACGCATCAACATTTAGTTTAAACTAGTTTTAAGCAGGTTTCAACCACCAAATAGCTTGATGTAAACAACAGGTTTTAGTTTTTCAGTCAACTCACACTTTGCCAAGGATTGGGAAGATGTAAGTCAGGAAATTAACTTTGAGGATCAAGGAGATGATATTGTTGACTTGACTAATGATATGCCAAGATGACATGATTTTATCACCAAATCTAGCCTTACATCTATTTTTTTTACAGCTATTTTTCCAAATTTCCCAATAAATAACACTTGATAGGCACTGTAGAATGCAAGCGTGAACCTTATTTTTATCTTTAGAAATCCACCAGTTCATAGTTAACATGGTTTATACCACAAGTATTACAAAAGAAGTTCCAAGCCTATGAAGGAATCTGCCCTTCAATAAGAAGATGTTCGGTCATTTCAATCTTGTGACTAGTGCAACAACTACAAATAGATAGGAGATAGATCGCAAATCTCTTCAACGCATCATCAGTGGGGATTTTGTTCTGAAGAGCTCTCATCATAAAGAAAGAGATCCTAAAAGGAAATTTTCTGTGCCAAGTCTTAGAGCTAGACAAAGTGTTGATGTTCTTCTTTCTAACTAAATTCCAGGCAGACTTGGTACTGAATTTCCTTGATGCATCAGGGGTTCAAATAGGTTGGTCTTTCTTATCTGGGCAAAATTCAATATTCAAATTGGAATTGATCACATTCTGAGGCAAGATTCTTCTAAGTTTATATTGCTTCCAATTATTACCTATGTAGAATTCCTTCACCAAAGTATACTTAGGAGTCCTGTAGTTCTGCACAAGGTTGGCAATAGGGCCAAAACCTGTCCAATTGTCCCACCAGAAGGAGACATTTTCTTTGCCAATTTTCTATAGAATACAAGGCTCAATCATGTTTTTGCTGTCCATCAACCTTTTCCATATATAATATTGGCTAGAGCATGGGCGGAGCCACCTTGGCTTGAGGGGTGTCAAGCGACACCCCTTCGCTGGAAAATTACATTGTATATATAGGTGAAATTTTGATTTTATAAGTATGTATACTACTGTTGACATCCCTTAACACAAGTTGAAGGCTTAGCGTATCGGTTAAGGGGTTGCAAAAAGTTTTTAAGATCATGGGTTCAAACCTAGATCACGACATTTTTACATTTTTTGACACCCCTTAATATGAATCCTGGCTCCGCCACCAGGCTAGAGGACCACTTCTTTGCAATTTGATAGAATCTATTACAGAATTTGGCTTCCAGGAAGGATCCGAGCAAAGATTTATGAGTTTTAAATTTCCACCAAAGGTTAGCACAAAAAGTGTTACATATGTTATTTAGGGACCTAAAACCAGCACCACCCTCATTAGTTGGCAAACACAGATCAAACCAGGCACACCAATGTTTCTTCTTTCTGTCCCCATCCATACCCCAAAAGAAATTAACAATTATCTTTCTATCTATTCGAGAGCAGTCTTTGGAGGATGAACAGCCGATAGAAGGTGGATAGGTAAAGCATGCAGAACAGATTTAATCAGGATAGATTTTCCTCCATAAGACAACAACTTTCATTGCCATCCTTGAAATCTTTTAGCCACCTTAGCCACCATATTATTGAAATAAATAATTCTCTTTCTCCCAAAATAAATGGGGCATCCTATATATTGCATAGGAAATTGGGACTGGTTAAAACCAGTCATGTCGCTAACAGAGTTGATCCTAGGATCATCATATTTAAAGGGAACATAAAAGCTAGACTTGCTTTTATTGATCAGTTGTCAAGAGATTTCTTCATATCTTTGAAGTTTATCCATCAAGAGTCTCAGTGACTGTGAATGAGATATGTTAGGCCATTCTTATCAACTGTGAAAGGGACAAAATTAGTAGCTATTAGAGAGTCCATCATTTTAGTGAAAAGTTCAGCTCGTATGACAAATAAAGAAGGAGAGAGGGGATCTCCCCATTTGATGCCTCTGCCGGAGTTGAAAAATCCATGTCTGACTCCATTAATGTTAACTGAGAACCAAACATCACTGATGAGTCTCCAAACATTGTCAATCTATTTATCAGCAAATCCAAAGTGTTTGAGAATTTTGCACAGATATTCCCATGACACTTTATCATAGGCTTTGGTCATGTCTAGTTTAATTATAACATTTCCATCCGGGGATGGTCTTGTGACATTGTTGACCATGTCTTGAGTCAGCATAATATTCTCTGTGATTGATCTTCCTTTGATGAATCCTGTTTGATTAGGAGACACCAACTTGTGCATAAAGTGACTGAGCCTTTGGTTCATCAGTTTTGAGATAATTTTAACTGAGAAGTTATTCAAATAATTGGTCATAATTCAGTGAAAGTCTGAGAACAATCCACTTTAGGAATTAAGACCAAATTAGTATGAGTGATTGATCTTGGAATTTGAGTACCTGCAAAAAAAAAAATCAAGAACCATTAACAGTAAATCATCCTTGATAATATCCCAGCAACTATGATAAAATTTTCCAGAGATCCCATCAGGTCCAGGGGCACTGTAGGAACTCATGGAGAACACAACATCTTTCAATTCTTCCATCGAGGGATTGGATGTTAGAAGAGGGATTGGATGTTAGAAACTCATTATCAGAATCCGAAATTATTTTAAGGATACAATTAAGCAAAGTGTAATCTTTATCACATTCTTTTTTAGAAAACGGTTTATGGAAAAAGGATACGGCTTCATTAGCAATGTACTCATCTCCTTCTATCCAGCTTCAATCTTCCTTCCTCATCTTTTTAAAGATAGCCTCTTCTTTCTGCCCTGGACAATAGAACGAAATAATTTGGAGTTGACTTCTTGATACGCTCAAATTACACCTATTAATGGCGTAAAGCGGACGTTGTCAAATATAGTAACCCAACAAGGTTGGGGTCGAATCCCACAGGGAATATGGAGAGAAAAGAGTACTAATCGTATGCGATACCAGTCTTTAAATGCTTTAATCCTATTCCAGATAGTTTGAATTGATTGTTGAATAATGTAATTGAATACTTTCACTTAAAATGTAATTAATGTGAGAGAGAGACTAAGGTTGTGTTCCCCAATTTGATTAGATATTATGCTTCAGGTTTCAATATGATATACTTCTAATGGTTGTTCTATGAATATGCACTTGGTCTCTTAAGGACTTCTTAATGTTTCCCAACAGTTAAGCAGTATTTCCTCTTTATGATTCTTCCAAATATAAAAGAGTTACAACCGAAAAGCGACCAATAATGTCAATTTAGACTTATTCTTATTCCTAAGTTAGTCTATTAAACGAGGGTTAACGCCTCGAGTCATTGTTATTCAATCTTACCAATATTGACTCTCTTTCCTAAGAAAAGTCAATATAATGGCTTCGGCTAATGCTTGCAATCATTGCCCAACGTTACAGCTCAAAGATAGAATAAATAACAACAACCATTATGCATATATCAATAATAGAAACCCATTCACATAATATCCATCATGGGACTCACAACCTTAGCTTTAAAATTAGCTTCTCATAATATTGACTAACAAAGAAAGCTTACAAGTAAACATGATACACTTACAATGCAAATACAAGGTGGAATGAGAGTGAAGTTGTTGCTTTAAATGTTCCAACCACTTCTAATACTCAAGACCTAGAAGTTGTGCCTCCAAAAGAAATCTCCTAAATGCTTCAACAACTAACAGTAAATGACTCCACAAGAGTCTATGCCAAAAACTGCAGGATTCTTTAAACCAAAACCCTAGCAAATCTATTTATAGCATGTCCAAAACGGGAATAATTTCCAGACGAAAATGCCCTTGCGCATAGGTGCGATTCGCACATAGTGTCGCATGTTCAACCCGTAAGTCGCAGGTTTCACCAGACCATCGCAGGTGTCGCATCTTCAGTTATTTGTTGAGCAGCATCCGCGACACCAGAAGCAATTCACATGTTACATGTCGCATGTGGTGTCACATGTGGTGTCTTATTTGGTCCTCTCTGTCAACAGGTGCTGCACCACCTGCGACTCGCATGTGGTACCTGCGATTCGCAGGTGGTGCCATTGTTCAGTTCTGTTGGGTTTTTGCTTCATTTGCTTCGTTTTGCTTCAAGTTGCTTCCGACACATGTTATTCTACAAATTGACACAAAAACACGAGAAACGGCATCAAAAGCACTTGGGGATTTACAAAAGACTAAGTAATTGACGTCGAATGAGCCGTAATTTCACGACTCATCAACACCCCCAAACTTATACTTTTGCTTGTCCTCAAGCATTTAAAACAGAACTACCATATATGCCAATTGCTAAGTACTACAATGATGATCGCAATCAGCCAAAACATAATTGTTCAAAATACGAATTCCCCTCCCTCTTGTTGCGAGACATGGTGTCTTTCCTCAATAGGCGAGCATTAACCAACTGATGCACTTGATGACACAATGTTATTCTATTTTTAAGAGAAATGGCTTCAAATGAGGCGTCAAGAAGTAATTCTTTCATTGAGCCTAGTAATTCACATGCCCTCACAATAAGACCAAAGAAAGTCCCACACACACATATTCATGAATAGCAACTGGGACAAAAGACGAGTAAGGAGAGAACCACTCACACTCAGAAAAGAAAATGTACAAGTACAAAAAATATGGTGCCATAAGCTTGCCTTTTAAGTATTTCTCCACTAATATAAACACACTTTGTTCAAAATCAATTAGGACTTGCGGGTCATAGTTAAGGTTCGGGGTTAAGGTAGGGTGAAATTTGGGTAAGAGTGACTTGACATCTCCCTAGGAATTTTCGAATACGCTTTCTTCACCTAATCCATTCCTTCTTCAACATTTAAGCATTATCCGCCAATTCGTGCCTCCTATTGCTAATATCATTATTTCTTCTCTAGTTTTCCATTTATTTCTTACATCGCAACCATTATTCACACCTTTCTCTACACAAATATCTACATATACATTTTTTTTAGCTACCACCCCCAAACTTAAGCGCTTAGCCAATTGTAGCGTATTCCATTTGCTTAGGGGGATAGGATGCAAAAAGGTGGGTAAACAAGGGCAAAAACAAAGTTACGGCTCAAAAATGGGTTAACTAGGATATCAATGCAATGGGTAGGAATTTTTAGGTTTAGTGGCGATCCAAAGAGAGCCTAATATCCTTTTTCAAACAAGTGTAGTTTAGTATTTTGCCTTGAGACACTTTCCGGGCAAGTTCTAGATCACAATTATGCACAAGACTAGAACAATAACCTTTCACACACATGGCACATGGATTACTTTGTTGTCTTCTAACTACTTCTCAACCCATCATTCTAGACTTGCAAAACATTTGTGTGTCACCAAATGAGTCATGTTAGTGTTGCTCCTCCCCTCTGAGTACATATGCAAGAATTTTTGGGAGGGGTGTGGTCAAAATACGATCGAAAAACAAAATAAGAAAAATTTATAAATTTAAAAACCGATCAACCATCACTATTATACGTAGCAATGACAAACTACAAGTGCACAAATTTAAACATTAGCTATCCTAAAACAATAAAAACAAACATATGACCTATCCTATAACAATAAAGACAAACATATATAAAGACAAACATATGCAGCGTGAGCTGTCCTACCCCCAACAAAAGGAATATGCAGTGTCCTCAATGCATCAAAATGTAGTACAAGGGATGAGTAACTCACGATGGACGCATCAGGCGTCCGATGGCGACTGATCAGAGGGAGGACCTCCAACGGAGGTACGATCAATGGAAGCGGGGCAGTGTCACCCTCCAGCCCCGGTGTCAGTATCTCAGGCCACACAGACGGGGGCAATGGTGTGTCAGCTGGAGGAGCGGTGGATGAACTGGCCTCACCCACCCTCGGGGGTCGATATGCCCTCCTGGATTTCCTGCTTGCCTCTAGGGACTGCTGCATCGCCATATATGTGTCAATCTCATCCTCAGCGATACCAGCAGCCCGGGCGAAAGTACGTGCCTCCTCAACAGCTGGGTCAGCCTCCAGCTTCTCATCAAACTCTTCATCACTTTCTTCCTCCTCTTCTTCCTCTTCTTCCTCAGTGTCTTCTTCCTCCCCAGTTGGCTTCACCACCCTTTTCCCGAAGGCATGGCAGGCGTTGTGGGCCCATTGGAGAATAAGGAGGCACCGGAAGGTAGAATGGGTGCACTGAGCTCAATGTCGGGGACCTATAATACTCGAATGTCCTCCTTGACTTTAGCTAGGTCCGCCCGAATGGCCGGAAGGCCGCCTACACTGCCCCCCTCAATCTGCTCCAACCGACGATCAATGTGGCGAACATGCTCCTTAATTTGGTCCTGCTCCGCCCTAATAGCAGTGATCGCCTGAGTGTAGGGTGACATGGCTGCCTCAATTGCCTCTTTCACAAAATTGGAAAGCCTCTCAACCAACCAATTAACTTTAGCATCTGCTGCCCAGAGTACTCGCATATCCTCGGTAGACACTCCACGGGCTGCTGTAGTGGATGGCAAAACCGTGTCAGTGGGAACTGTAGTGGAAGAACTTGGAGGGTCAGACCTTGGTACTTGAAGGGCAGTGGTGGGAGCTTTCTTCTCATCATTGGTGGCCAAGTCTTCGGGCTCAAGAATATAAGCATAAATTGTTGTTCCCGAAGCTCTTGGCTCTGTCCTCACCCGCTTTTGCTTCCTAGTTCCCGGTTCTAATTTGGTGTAATCAATCATTTGATCATTCGGTAAATTCCTTTCCACTCGAGGAATATCACGAACCTCTTTCTGGCAGCATAATGTAGTAATCAAACAAGGAAAAGGGAGCGATGTGTTCTTTTGAGTGGACCTATTCTTGATCTCGTCTCGGATAATACCCCCACATCGACAAGGTACCCAGACATGAGTGAAGCAATGAGAATACACTTTGCAATAGGTATGTCACGCCCCGAACCATGGCCTGGACGTAACACGACACTCGGTGCCTGACTGCATGTGACCGAGCGAACCACATGGCTTGCTGAATCATCATGATACATAACATATGCGGAATATAACGTGAATGCATGATGAGCCTTTATAAAACATGTTAAGTCATAATACTTAATAAAATACTTGTTTAAACATGAGTGAGCCAAAATGGCTATACGACTCCAAATGTCTGACATGACATAACTGAATTTTCTAGTCTATGAAACCTCTATTATGAGTCTGACTGAAAAACATACTTACTGGGACAAGGCCCCCAGCATACCTTTAGATGCATAATTAATCATAAACAAAAGTTGACTAAACCCCGAATGAGATGGGGCTCACCAATAAGCTGATACGAATGTTGTCCTACTGAGCAGATGTGTCGTCCTGTATATCAGTACCTGCATCGTGAAATGCAGGCCCCCGGGTAATAAAAGGGGACGTCAGCACATTGAATGTACTGGTATGTAAAACAACTGAATGAAATAACATGAGACATGAAATAGCATGATAAGAACTGAAACTGAAAACCTGGACATGAACATGAGCATGAGCATGAGTACATAAACATGAAATTGAAACTGAAACTGAGTACTGGAACTGAACATAATCATGAGTACTGTAAGCATGAGATAATCTGTAATAATCTGTAATGATCTGTAATATTCTGTAATATTCTGTAATACCGACATGAACCACCACGGGGAGAAACGTGGAGTCTGATCTCTGCCCGATCAGCTAAGCCATCTCGTACCTTGCCGGGGCACGAGACATGAACATGACATGAATGGATCCAAAATCACTCAATGGGGAAAATATGTAGGAATCGTCCTATCTGGGCAGAGCGATCCTTATCCTACGTTGGCATACGTAGTTTCAGGCTATCTGAGCCTTCTCGGTATTAATACAACTCCCGAACATGAAAATAATATAGTTGGCTAAGAAGCCCATGACTTTCGTGAATTTACTTGTACTTGTCTTGGAATCATGATTTCACGAAATAACTTGTAAACATGGTTTCATGAGATAGCTTGTAAACATGTTCTTGATTTATGAGTAATACAATAGTCCAAAATCATATATTTGTAGTTGACTTGAAAACATGTTTATAACTTGCAAAATAACTCATGCAGTTTCATATGAACATAATGAGAACACATGAGGAAGAATTCATGATTCATGGATTAAGCTAGGATTCCTAATGTCCGTAATGGAAAGTTAGGAATACAATAACGAACATATATACGGGATTCATGTACATACATACATAATTACGGGCTACCAATATGTTGGGTTTAATGCCCTAGGATTTGAACTTCATAGATTTTACGAAACGGATCATGGGGAAGAACGTAGAGGTTCCCACATGTGGATGGAAGTTCTACATACCTTGACTTCCTGCTTTTGAGTGTATCACAATGTCCTTCAATCCCTTCAACTTTAATCTATAGCAATACAGGTCATAGGGACTCTATATTAGCAACAATATCCATGTTTTGTTCATCTAAGCATTTTATCAAACACTTGGTGGGCATGAAGCTCCACAACCTTCATTAATGGTGTTTTCTTCCCCCAATCCCCATTCTATTACTTCTAGCTGATTCTACAATCTCAATTAGATGTAATTGACATCATTCTTCATCACCCATATGAATACAACAATCCCAAGTCAACAATCCAAAAACCCTAGCATAGTTCATATAATTCTCTTTATCAAACCCATTTACTATTCTCCCAAGAACTTATCAACACTTTAATCATCATGAAACATCATAAAACTTACCTTGGTTATTGTAGGAATAAGCCTTGAGTTGAAATACTTCACTTGAACAAAACCCTAGTTCCACCTTCTATGGAATTTCTTGACTTGAATAGATTTGATGTGTTTCTCACACTTAGTTTTGTAGATTGATGAAGTGGATCTTTTGTTTCACTTGGATTCTTGCATATGGAGTGTTTGGATGGCTCTAGAGAACCCTTGAGTCGTGTAGGAGAAATGGGAATGAAAAAAATGGGTTTGGGTCTCTTATTAACATCTTAAAATCTGACCCATCGGGCAATTCTACGCCTATTTTTACGTTCCGTATAATGGTTTTACGGACCGTATAACTCACCGTAAAACCATTTCAGTGATTTGGACATTCTGTGCTCATTTTACGGTGGGTTTTACGTCCCGTATAATGGTTTTACGGTCCGTATAACTTACCGTAAAACCATTCCAGTGATTTGGATATTCTGTGCTCATTTTACGGTGGTCTGAGTCAATTTTACGGACCGTATAATTGTTTTACGGACCGTATAATTGAACCGTAAAATTGCCCAGCAAAATATGGTTTTCTGTGACCATTTTACGCTGGCTTGAGTCAATTTTACGAACCGTATAATTGTTTTACGGACCGTAAAATTGAACCGTAAAACTGACCCTCAAAATATCATTCTTTGTGACCATTTGACGGACCGTATAAATGTTTTACGGACCGTCAAAATGTTATACGGACCGTCAAATGGTCCGTCAAAATTCTCTGCTCGGACAGTCTGCCGTATAATGGGCATAACTCTTTGCACGGATGTCCGTTTGAGACCCATAATATACCGTTGGAAATCTATTTCAAGGGGCTACAACTTTCATCAAGGAAGTTTTCCCAAAATCCAAATTAATAGAGGGGTTATGGTCGTTGGAAGTAAGACCTTCCATAAACTCACTTGCAAACATGCCCCGTAGAGTGGCTTCCAACTTTTCTTTGCTCAAAGACATTTCTTATGACTTAATTGGTTTTCAAAACACTTCCTATAACCCTCATATTTGTTCCATTATATTATCATCTTATGAGTCAAACCTTTCGTCCGAAGTTACGAGGTGTTACAAGGTATGTCAGTGCTATGCTTGGAAGGACTCACCCGCGATGATACTAAGTATAACCAAAACTTGGCTTCGCGGTTGAAAGTGTTCTTCTCAATCGGGACAGATGGATCCATCCATGGTGGAGTCCCTGAGGAAATCACTGAAGCTACCCACTCTCGTTGCTCCTCCGGATTTTCCATTTTCAATTCATATTCAGAACTAACCGGAGGCCAACCTTCAACAGGGTCTGTTTCGCTGCGTTGCTCATATAAGATCGATGTTATGGTGTCGGCAGCACAATCAATCTCCTTCCCCCGAACCGGAACCCAACAGAGGTGCTCCATGTTTTTGTTTTGGTGTGCGGCGCGTCCTCTTTGCATTCAATGTCGCCGCATAAGCTGCATAGAATTTCATTACTAGGGCTGGACAGTATTTAGCAGGCTGCATGAAATAGGTCCATCTCAAGGCCTCAAGCTTGCGAATGATGCCCGGGCATTGGTCTTGCAGCCCTGTAGAGTGACCCTCTTTTCGACAATGAGTCCCTGGACTGGATTCCCATCAGGTTTAATTGTATTCCAAGTCTTATATAGCTCCCTGGATCCAGGCACGGTGAACCGTTGCTCCATTGCCTCCCTTCGTTGACCTCTGGTGACGGCATCCTCGGGCTCAGGGGAGGAAGCCCCATGTGTCCCCTCTTCAGACTGGGAGACGGGATCAGCCGGTGCCTTTTCTTTTCTCCTAGAGGTGGAGGTTTGTCATGTTGCTCGTCTTCCTCCACTTTAAGGTTGATTTGATCGAACCATCCGGCACAACATGCAAAAATATACCCATTATTTATGGTGTTCGTTTAGCAACAATAAAGAGGTATATATAAGAAAAACACAAAAACAAAGTATTGAAGGGTGGCACCACCTGCGAAACAGCACATGCGAGTCGCATGTGTGACCTGCGACTCGCGGGTAGTGTCGCTGATGATGCCAGAAAACTAGTTCTTCACTGTCAACACCTGCTGCAGCAGGTGCGATTCGTATGTCAAACATGCGAATCGCGGATGCTTCTCGCAGGTTAGACACTGGATTTCATTTTCATTCATTTTTCTTTTTTTTTTCTTTTTTTTTCTTTTTTTTCTTTTTACACACGACACAGATGAACACACACCAGAATATATTTACGTACTTTTTCCCTTAATAGCGTTGTCACCCCGTCGATCACTGGGAAAACCTATTCAATTACCCGCACCTATGTTCGATGATTGTCCCTCACAAAAGACAATGACACTTCGTAACTCAGAAGGCATCACGGGTTGTGCCATGGGTACTCAAGAATTCCCCATTTTTGGCGACCGATCATATTTCCACAACATCCAAACACTCATTGGGTCGTTTAGGCATTACATCACACAAGTTGTGAGTGTACCTCAACTAAAAGTTCTTGGCTTAAGTAACTAAAACGCCCCTGAACTTGGCACGTTTTGCAACTTCAGTCCCCAAACTATTGATGGACTTTAAGACACCCCTAAACTCGACTAAATGAGTTTTATTACACCCCTGAGCTAATGACCCGGAATGAGTGTAGTCACTCGCGGATCCAGCTGTAAAGTAAGGCTTATGTGGCCCTCCACGTGTAAAATATTAATGCTACATGGCATTTTCATCCTATGTGCCCTCCACATAGATAAATTGTTTTGAAAAAAAATGTAAAACTGATTTTTTTAAAATAACAAATCTGGAAAAATGAAATATTTATTTAAAAAAAACTGAAAAACTATAGTTTTAATTAAAATATTTGTAAAAAATTGTAGTTTTTCAGAATAATCCTGGAAAACCCATTTTTTTAAAAAAATAATCCCGGAAAATTATATTAGTATTTAAATCTAGAAAAACATTATCAGCTCTTCACTTTATTCTTAAAAAACAATCAGTATCCCAGATTTTAAAAAAGTCCAGGTTTTTAATGAAAAATTCAATTTTTCAGATTCTTTTTTAGAAAAATGGGTTTATTTAGTTTTCCAAATTTTTAAAAAGTCCAGATTTTTTATTTTAAAAAATTAATTTTCCAGATTTTTTTAAAAAAAAGAATGGGTTTCTTAGTTTTCAAGATTTAAAAAGTTGTAGATTTTTTAATAAAAAATCCAGTCTAAATTTATTTTTAAAAAATGGATTTTCCACATTTTAAAAAAATATACTCACTTTTTAAGGAATTTTCCAAAATTGATTTTTTTTTTTTTTTTTTAAAGAAGCTGACGTGGCTCCTGTCACACGCCTGTTGGCATGTGACTACACTTGTTGTGCCATGTGGCAGCTCGGGATGAATTAAAACCCATTTTGTCAAGTTTGGGAGTGTCTTGAAGTGCAGCAATAGTTTGGGGACTAAAGTTGCAATTCGTGCCAAGTTTGGGGGCGTTTTAGTCACTTAAGCCAAAGTTCTTACAACAAATGGGTACTCAAGAATTCCCCAGTCACTATCTAATTCGTCACCAACAATCACTTCCTAAAAGGACTACACAAGCATGGGTACTCAAGAATTCGCCATTGTTCATCAATTTCCAACAACCCATTTAACACATAAGATAAATCTACTCAAATAACTAATTACAACAAGTGGTATGGCATGATAATGACATGTAATTGAGAATTTATTAGATACCAACTAATGTAAAGAAGAGAACAGTCGACATACCTTGAGAGTAGATGAAAGTAGAAAACTTGGAAATCCTTTATTTTTAAGGAAAAAGGAAGTAATCACCAGTTAGGGTTTTTAGGAGTTGATTAAAGATGATTGAAGTAAAATGGAATGATATAGGAGGAATTAAGGAGAAAGGGGAGAGGAAGAGTGAAGATCATAACTGATAAGAACAGTCGTTACCTTCTTTTATTTAAAAGAAACGAATCGCGTCGGGTCGGGTTGACCCGCGACTTTTCACTTACCTACACAACATGCGACTCGCGGATTATGTCGCATGCGTAACATGCGAGTCGCATGTTGTGTCACTCCATCGCATATGCTGACAGAGAGTTTGGCTCTTATGGATTGAATTTTGGCATCACCTGTGATTCGCAGGTGAATTCGCGGACATGACATGCGAATCGCGAATAATGTCGCATGTCATGCCAATATGCATTTTTTAAACTCTTCTTCTTTGTACACACACTTTATTCCTACACACTTGGACACACATCAAAAACATCACAAAAGTAAAAAAAATATAACAATACATGAAAATAAAACTTGGGTTGCCTCCCAAAAAGCGCTTGGTTTAACGTCACAGCTCGACGTGATACCACTTTGGATACTAAGGTCCGGTGCCATGTTTTAATCGGTGAGCATCAACAATCCTGTCACCATCAACCATCCAATGGTAGTGCTTGACTCGATGGCCATTGACTTTGAAAGTACGCGTCCCGTCATCAGACTTTAACTCCATTGACCCATTGGGTGACACACTCACCAAAGTAAAGGGTCCGGACCACTTAGATTTCAACTTGCTCGGAAAGAGTTTTAACCTTAAATTGAATAGCAGCACCGAGTCACCCGGTTGAAAATCTCACTTCAGAAGTTTGACATCATGATAGTGTTTCATCCTTTCTTTGTACAAACTAGCACTCTCATAGGCATGGTACCGAAACTCATCCATTTCATTCATTTGAAACAACCGCAGCTCGGTTGCCTCATCCCAATTCATGTTCAACTTTTTTAATGCCCACAAAGCCTTGTGTTCGAGTTCCACAGGTAAATGACAAGCTTTGCCTAACAACAACCGGTAAGGAGAAGTACCAATGGGTGTCTTGAACGCTGTTTTGTAAGCCCAAAGTGCATCGTCAAGCTTGGATGACTAATCAGTTCGGTTTGCATTAACCGTCTTTGCTAAAATGCTTTTTATCTCGCGATTGGAGACTTCGACTTGCCCACTGGTTTGGGGGTGGTAAGGAGTTGCCACCCTGTGCTGCACTCCATACTTTTCCAAGAGATTAGCGAATTGTTTGTTGCAAAAGTGAGTGCCACCATCACTGATGATTGCCCGTGGAGTGCCAAACCTGGTGAATATGTTCCTTTTAAGAAATTCGGTGACACTCTTGCCATCATTCTTGGGCAATGCTACAGCTTCAACCCACTTAGACACATAATCAACCGCGACAAGGATATATCGCATACCACGAGAACTTATAAAGGGTCCCATAAAGTCGATGCCCCATACATCAAACAGTTCAACCTCCATGAAAAAATTCATTGGCATTTCGTGCTTCCTACCAATTGATCCTTGGCGTTGACATTGGTCACAAAATTTCACCATCAAATTTGCATCATGATAAATGGTGGGCCAATAATAGCCACATTCAAGCACCTTAGCTGCTGTGCGGTTTCCACTGTGATGCCCCCCCCCCCCCCCTCCCCCACTGGGAGTCAAGGCAAGCTTTCAAAATTTCCATGGTCTCAGATTCGGCCACACATCGCCGAATGATGTTGTCGGCACAAGTGTCGAATAAATAGGGCTCATCCCAGTAGTATTGACGGCTATCTTTCAGGAATTTCTTCTTTTGATAAGCTTTAATATCATCGGGGATAAGACCTGGCACCAAGAAGTTGGCGATATCTGCGTACCAGGGAGCAACATCACAAGTTACAGCCAAGAGCCTCTCATCCGGGAAAACATCATTCAACTCAAGATTTCCACTTGGTCTCCCAGCTTCCTCAAGTCGAGATAGATGATCCGCAACTTGGTTTTCACATCCCCTTCGATCTTTGACCTCAAAGTCAAACTCTTGCAATAACAAGACCCAACGAATCAACCTGGGTTTTGTATCTTTCTTTGTCATCAAGTATCGCAATGCCGTATGATCTGTATGAACAACCACCTTGGACCCAAGTAGATAGGCCCGGAACTTCTCAAACGCATAGACAATGCCTAGAAGCTCTTGTTCGGTGACAGTGTAATTTATTTGAGCTCCATTGAGGGTCTTGCTAGCATAATAAATTGGGTGCATGATTTTGTTGTGCCTTTGCCCAAGTACCGCACCAATAGCAAAGCCGCTTGCATCACACATGAGCTCAAATGGCATTGACCAATTTGGTGATACAATAATTGGAGTGGAGGTGAGCATGTCCTTCAAACCATTAAATGCCTTAAGACATTTTTCATCAAATGCAAACTTAGCTTCTTTTTCTAGAAGCTTACACATCTGGTTGGCAATCTTGGAGAAATATTTTATAAATCGCCGATAGAAACCGGCATGTCCCAAGAAACTACGAACCCCCTTTACAGAGATTGGTGGAGGGAGCTTGGCTATTACGTCAACTTTTGCTCGATCCACCACAATGCCCTTCTCGGAAATCTTATAGCCTAGGACAATCCCTTCCGTCACCATGAAATGTCATTTCTCCCAGTTAAGTACAAGGTTGGTTTCTTCACACTGCTTCAATACCCTACCGAGATTGGCAAGACATTCATCAAAGGAGTCACCAACAACAGAAAAATCGTCCTTGAATACTTCCAAGAAATCTTCTACCATATCTGAGAAAATAGACATCATACACCGTTGGAAAGTAGCCGGGGCATTGCATAAGCCGAAAGGAATGCGGCTGAAAGCAAAAGTGCCATAAGGACAGGTGAAGGTGGTCTTCTCTTGGTCCTCTAATGCAATGTTGATTTGGTTGTACCCCGAGTACCCATCCAAAAAGCAGTAGTACGCTCTTCTAGCTAGCCGATCAAGCATTTGATCAATAAAAGGCATAGGGAAATGGTTTTTACAAGTTGCGTTGTTCAACTTCCGGTAGTCCATACACACTCGCCATCCGGTGATTGTCCTTGTAGGAAATCAGCTCATTCTTGGAGTTAGGGACAACAGTGATGCCCCCTTTCTTTGGCACACATTGCACCGGACTAACCCATGGACTGTTTGCAATTGGGTACACAACACCCGCATCCAACCACTTGATTATCTCTTTCTTCACCACTTCTTGCATAGGAGGGTTGAGCCTCCTTTGATGCTCGACACTTGATGAACTATTCTCCTCAAGCTCAATTCGATGTTCACAAATACCAGAGGGAATTCCCCTAATATCTGCAATAGTCCACCCGATAGATCTTCGATACTCCAGCAACACTTCAAACACTTTCTGAGTTTGGTCCTCACTTAACAAAGATGAGAGAATAACCGGTAAAGTATTATCTGGACCAAGAAAAGCATACTTCAGATGAGAGGGTAGTAGCTTGAGCTCAAGTTTTGGAGGCTCAATAATCGAAGGCTTAGCCGGAGGAGTGGTTCTTTTATCAAGATCAACAGATAGTTTCTTCGGCTCATAAGAGTATGAACCCCGGCCAATGAGAGAATTAACTGCCTCAATATACCCCTGCATATTATCCGCCTCGAAGTTCACCAGGATAGCCGAAAGCGTCTCATCAAAATGCTCTTCTTCTAACTGATGCTCCACCGCTTCGTCTATCTCATCGAATGAATCAATGACCGAAATGCTCTCATAAGCACTAGGCAACTTTAACCCCTTGCTAGCTTGGAAGGTTACTTCTTCATTATTGACACGGAATTTTATTTCATTCTTTTCCGAGTCCATCAGGGCTCTCTCAGTAGCGAGAAATGGCCTTCCCAAAATAATTGAGACTTCTTTGTCAACTGCACAATCCAGAATGACAAAATCTGCCAGGAATAAGAATTCCCCCACTCTAACAAGGATATCATCAACAACACCTACTGGTCTTTTTATGGTTATGTCGGCCATTTGGAGACGCATGCTCGTTGGTCTAGGTGTTCCCAAACCAGCTTGCTTATATATGGCTAGTGGCATCAAATTAATACTAGCGCCATTATCACATAAAGCCCGAGCGAAATCATAATGACCGATGGTGCAAGGGATGGTGAAAGCCCCTGGATCTCCCTTCTTCTCTACATTTGACGATGAGATAACAGAACTCACACGGTGGGTGACTCCCACCGTATCATTCTTGATCGGCCTCTTCTTTGTCAACAAATCCTTCAAATATTTAGCAAAACCCGGCATTTCTTGGAATGCGTCTAGGAATGGGATATTCATTGACAACCCTTTCAGTTGGTCGTAGAATCGTTGGCACTTGGCATCCTCCATTCTTTTAATCAATCTTTTTGGAAATGGGGGAGGAGACTTATATGTTTGAGTCAAGGGTTTAATTGCCCCTGTGACCTTACTCTTTAGAAAGCTCTCTCCGGTGGTTTTTTCAACACTTGGCTCTTCGTCACCCTTTTTAACACTAGGGTGCACTTCCTTCTCTCTCTCAACAATAATAGGCACTTCAATTAGTGCCTCTTTTTCTTTTTCAGCCTCTTTTTCTTTTTCGACCTCTTATTCAATAACCTCATCAATGATCGGCTCGAAAAGGATAGGTTCAACCACTTTCTGATTTACCGCGTCAAGGACCTTTCCGCTTCTAGTGGAAATAGCTTTGCATGAGGCAATGTGATCGCCTCCACTACTCCTTGGGTTCGGAACTGTGTCGCTAGGAAGGCCCCCTCTTTGCGGTGGGTGTTGCTCACGACAAAGATCTCTCATTTGTGACTCAAGTTTATGAATCGAAGCGGTGTGAGAGCCTACCACTTCGGTCAAATTTTCCATCTTCTTGTCACTCTTTTGTTGGTTGTCCAATATCTTTTCAAGCATAGATTCCATCCGAGAGGTTCCTTGATCATTGGAAGGACTTTCTCGCCAATTCTGAGAGTTTGACGTACGGCCTTTTGGTGGAACATAGGCAGTTGAATTTCGATTACCATATTTTTTATTGTTGTAATCTCTTCTGTCCGAACTTCCATATTCATTTCGACCATATTGATTGCTTTGTTGTTGGGGTCTCCATGGCTTTTGATAACCCCTTTGAGGGTGATCGATATAATTTGCATCCTCACGTTGTGGCTGCCCCTCTAGATAAGCTTCTTCCGAGACTTAGTACATTCCTGGAGTATGAGGTGGCATTTCTTCGACAACATTCACACTCTTAGCCTCTTTCTCCGTAAACCTCTTTGATAATAAATCCACGGTGGTTTGCAATTGAGCGAAAGCATGATCTCGCTCATGATTTTATTTGGCCACCGCGGCAATAGAGGGACTATCATATGACAGGACTTCACTATCACTCTAGTGCCAAGCTTGATTATAGGTAGTAAGCTTGTCGAGCAACCTGGTGATATTGACAAATGATTTGTCCATAAAGCATCCCCCAGCTGCAGTGTTGACAACAATTTGATTCATGGTATCTAACCCCTTGTAGAACTTCTCGGTGAGGATTGCATCCGGAAATCCATGTGTCAGAGATTGAGCTAGATAATATTTGAAACGCTCCCATGCTGCATACAATTGTTCCCCCGGAAGTTGTTTGAACTCAAAGATCTTGTCCCGAAGCTCAGCCTTCTTGCTTGGTGGGAACCATTTTTTCAAGAATATATTGGCTAACTCATTCCAGGTATGAATAGTATTGCTGAGGATCTTTTCATACCATTCCCTTGCTTGGTTAGCCAAGGAATATTTGAAAACTCGTAACCGCAGTGCATCAACAGGAACAACACCTTGAGATTGTTGAGAACATACATGTAGGAAATTCTTCAGGTGTCGGAGTGGACAATCCTCAGTAGAATTACGGAAATAGCCTTCAAGTTTCAATAGCTGATAGATAGAACTATCAATTTTGAAATTAGCATTTACTGTTCTAGGAAGAACTACAGCAGAATCATAATCAGCTTCGTTGATGAATTCTGCAAATACATTCTTATCCTCCTTGTTATGACCCGTGTTTTCACACGTTTGGAAAGACTTGAATTATATTGGATTCTTGAGATATAAGATCAATTTGATATTTTGTTGAACATAGGAGTTATGCATGAAAGAATATAGTCATGAAAGTGTGGGACAAGGCTAAGGGCAATTTTGGAATTTTGGAAATTTGTTTCGGGAATTACAAAATGTGGACTATAAGTCATTGGGCCAAAAATAATGGAATGAAATTTAAGGCCCAATGCATTGTAGTGGCCGGCCATAGTGGCCCAAGCCCAAAATTTTGTATTAAATTTCCATGTGATTAATTAACATAAGGTCTTGATCCAAGCCCAATTAATTAGTCATGTGCATGATCATGTGACAATTAATATAAGAAGCCTAAAGTCTTCATTATATGCATTAGAACATTCAAGAAAAACTAAGCAAGAAAGAAGTCAAGAACAAGAGAAAAACCAAGGAGGGTTTCGGGTTTGGCTAGGAAAAATAGCTACCAAAAATATTGCTCCAAAAATTCAATTCTTGTTGTTTTCCTACTAAGTCAAGGTTCCTTTGTAACTTGGTATAGTTGTATTGGAGTGGGGAGCATTAGAATCACCAAGGTGAGCATATCTCCAAGTGAAGAAGACTTGAAGAAAAGGTAAGAATTTCTACCTTTTTATTGTGTTATGAAGTTTTGTTTGTGTTGTAGTATGTAGAAATGTGTTGATTATATGGAAAAATGGAAGTTTGTAATGTGGGTTTGGAATTGGAGGTGTAGCCGTGTGTATATATATGTTGTATAGCCAAAATGTATAGAATTCATGTTATATTCTAGTTGTGATTGTGATGAAATGCAAATGGGAATTGAAAGTTGGATGAATTTAGTTGATATGGAAAAATAAGCATATGGCCGTGGGGTATATTGCATTTGGAATAGAAATGAATTAAGTTGTTTAGTGTATTGGAGTGTTGTTGTAATGCTTGGTATGTAAATGGAGTTAGAATGATATAAGTTTGTATTGAATTGGAATGTAGAAACTTATGTCGTTTTAGTATGATTTTCCGACATTAAGGAAATGAAGTTGTTTGGTTGTTGGTTGTGATGATCATTGATGAATTTGGAAGTTGGAAACATGTTATGAAGTTGTATGCCAAAGATTTGATGTTTTGCATAAGTTATGACTTTGGCGGAAAATTGTATATTATGTATATCGAGTGTATAACTTGAGGAAAACGATATGAAATGTTTCTAGAACTATATGGTGATGATCTTGATTGTTGATGAATGTGAAATTATTGATATTAGTGAAAGTTTGGGTTGAATTGAAGATTATGTCAACTTGTGAGAAAAATGACTAGTTGAAGGATATTTGTGTTTTTAATGTTCATTGTTGATATTGATGTTGTCGTTTGGGTTGTTGTTGATGATTTCTAGCCGAGTTGAATTCTCGGGGTGCCATATGTATAGGGGAAGTGCTGCCGAAATTTCGGTAGCCAAATATGCTTAAAGTTGTAATAATGGCATTAATAACTCACAATTGGTAAACTTGACCAATTGCAGTTTTTCGACGAAACGGGAAGTGAGTTTGGAAAGGCTTAAGGAGCGTGAAAGGTATGTAAAGCAAACCCAATTCTTCCCTTGGCATGCCCTTAGTGTATTAGGGTCGGATCTGGGCCTCGAAGGACCTCTTGGCCCTCGGAATCCGCAAGACAAAATTTCAGTTTTTCCTTCAGTAGAATGGAACCATTTTGATACGCTTTTTCTGAAATTATGCAATTGTGCTCTAAATTACTCAGAAAGTCATAGAATGTCTGTATAACCTTCGTAGATGATATTATATGTTTAGAGGGCACAATTTGAGCCCGCCGCCTTATTTGTTCTGAGGCGGGCCCACTATTTACGGTTTTGCCCCTAATATGCTAAAGCTTCCTTTTTAAGCGATTTTTGAAAGAAATGTTTTAATTACCCTACTAATCGCTTAACGAATATTATTTTAAATATTCTGTTAAATATTATAAATTATTTTGACACTCGGAATGACTTCGGGAAAGTTATACTTCTGTAATTTATTACGATATCCGAAATACATTTATTATGATTCCGCCCGACTCCATTTGATTTGTTTGTCTTTGCTACGCTTCATCGAGTCTTTGAAAACACTTATGATATTTTTAAATTGCATTAGTCTCTCACTACTCCATTCGTGGATGTCCCAATGTTTCCCACACTGAGCCCGGGCCAGGATATGTTGTCAAGCGTAATTCTCTGCATTGTTCGTCGCGTCCCGATGTGAGGGGGCAGGTATACGCGTACATGGGTCTGTGGAGTATGATGTGCCATGTCCGCCTATTCTGATCTGATCTGTTATGGCCATTTTGATATGACATTATATGATACGGGGCCACGCCCCTTTTTCTGATTCCTCTGTATAGTGGCACCAGCGTCGGGAGGGTGGCCACATTCTGTCTGCCGAGTCCCGTGGCAAGGACCGGATATGATATGATATGACATATGTTTCTGTACGCATTCTGTCTATTTTGGAAATATGCATTTGACACTCTGGATTCTGTACTCATTTTCTGTAACCATTATGATTTGACTTCTGTGATTCCGCTTTACATATTCAGTACATATTTCGTACAGACACCCTTTCTTCGGGGGCTGCGTTTTCATGCCGCGCAGGTACAGACGACAGGTTCGCTGATCCATCTGTTTAGGATCCCACTTCTGCTATTTTGGGGCGCTTTCTTCTTCAGAGCCCATCTTTTGGTACAGTCTGTCACTGCTATCTGGATATGTACTTTGTTCTGGGTATGACGGGGCCCTGTCCCGTCTTATGATTATGATATGTTCTGTAGAGGTCTGTGGATACACCTGTGTGGGTTCTGTACACATGTTTGGGATGTTTTGTTTTATGATAGCCTTATCGGCTTCTGTGTGCCAAGTCTACTCTTCTGCTAAATTCTGTAGCATCCACTAATGTTATTATTATATTATTATTCTGATAATATGCTAATTTGGGTATCGGGTACGTATAGGTGCCCAGCTAGGGCACTGGTCGCGGCCCACGGGGTTGGGTCGTGACAAAAGTGGTATCAGAGCAGTTCGTCCTCGGAATGTCCACAGACCGTGTCTAGTAGAGTCTTGTTTATCGGTGTGTTGTGCACCACGCCTATAAACAGGAGGCTACAGGGCATTTAGGATACTACCCTTCTTTCTGTTTTAGATCGTGCGATAGAGCTGTGTTATCAGGATGACCCCTCCCTAACGAGTGGCTATGTTTGCAGATATGCCTCCAAAAAAGGCAACAACGGCCCAAAAGGCCAAGTCAGCAGCCTTGGGAGAGACTAGCTGGGTCTAGAGGATTACCAGGGCCCAGGCACATATTGCTCCGGGGACTTTGCCCCAGACAGAGGGTTCGTCTACACCGCCACTCGTGGAGGAGATTGGGGCGGCCGCAGCCGCAGATCGGGGGGCGGCTCCACCGCCAGCTCCCGCAGTTCCAGTACCTGAGCCTCCAGCTCCACGGCCAGGCACTGAGGATCAGTCTATGAGGGAGGCAGTCCAGTTGCTGACGAGACTTGTGGCAGGGCAGGTTCAGGGGCATGGACTGGGAGGTGACCGGGCAGTCAGGCGTGATAGTTCGAGAGCCCGTGAGTTTTTGACTTGTAACCCTCCAGAGTTCTTCGGGACAAAGCCCGAGGAGGATCCTGAGGAGTTTATCAGGAAGATGCGACGCACTCTAGATTTGATTAATGCTTCCGAGACAGAGTCAGTCGCGTTAGCTTCGTACCGGTTATATGATGTGGCGGCAAACTGGTACGAGTCATGGGGGCTATCCAGGGGGGACGGCGCTCCTCCAGCAGTTTGGGGCGATTTTTCTCAGGCATTTCTTGGACATTTTCTGCCCCCAGAGTTGCGACGAGCCAGATCTGATAGATTCTTATTATTGAGGCAGAAGGGCCGCAGTATCCGGGACTATAGTTTGGAGTTTGATTCCTTGGCCCGATATGCACCTACTGTGGTGGCTACTATGGCGGACCGGATGCACAGATATATTATGGGGCTGGATCGGTATTTTGTTGATAGCTGCTTAGTATTGGCTGCTCAGCCCGGTATGGACATTGCCCGTATCCAGGCCCATGCCCAGGGCATGGAGGATCGGGGCAGAAGAGGACACCAGCCTGACAGGGGCCAGGATCGGAGACAGCCCAAGAGGGCCAGGTCATCTGGAGATTTTCGGGGCAGACAGCCCCAACAGCCTAGCAGATTTTCATCTCAGCCGGCGCAGAGCGCGCCTCCCCAGTCTACAGGTCGCAGATTTGATAGCCCAGGGTATTCAGGAGCAGGCCAGAGCTCCAGGGCTTCAGGTTCGCAGACAGACAGGGGTTCTGGTCAGATGAGGCCACCCAGGGTTCAGTGTTCTTTTTGCGGCAGATACCATACGGGAGAGTGCTACAGAGCCACCGGTGCGTGCTTTTCTTGTGGCCGTCAGGGCCATTCTGTGAGAGATTGCCCGTATAAGGGTAGTTCGGGTGGTGCAGCGCAGCCTACCGGATCAGCCGCTGGGTCTTCATCTTCGTCAGTGGCTATGCGCCCTACGGGGCAGGGTTTTCCAGCACCAGCGGGTCGCAGTAGAGGCCATGGTGGAGCTTCTGGTATTAGTGGTCCTTCGAACCGCATTTATGCTTTGGCCAGTCGCCAGGATCAGGAGGCATCTCCTAATGTCGTTACAGGTACTTTATTGGTCTTCTCTCGGTCTGTGTATGCATTAATTGATCCAGGTTCGACTTTATCATATATTTCACCTCTTGTTGCCGGTAAAATTGGTATTATGTCTGAACCTATAGAGCCATTTGAGGTAGCCACACCGATAGGGGACTTTATTGTAGCGAAACAGGTTTATAAAGACTGTTCTGTGATTGTATGTGGCCGTGATACTAAGGCAGATCTGGTAGAGTTAGATATGACTGAATTTGATGTTATTATGGGTATGGACTGGATAGCTTCCTGTTATGCTAATGTTGACTGCCCGAATAAGGTGGTTCGCTTCCAGTTTCCCGGGGAGCCAGTTATAAATTGGGCTGGTAATACAGCATCGCCGAAAGGTAAGTTTATTTCATACCTTAAGGCAAAGAAAATGATCAGAAAGGGTTATATCTATCATCTGGTTCGGGTGCAAGACTTGGACGCCGAGACGCCGACACTTCAGTCAGTCCCCGTGATTAATGAGTTTCCAGATGTTTTTCCCGACGAGCTTCCAGGTCTTCCTCCAGAGCGGGAGATAGACTTCTCTATTGACTTACTCCCAGACACTCAGCCTATCTCTATTCCTCCGTATAGAATGGCGCCTGCAGAGTTAAAGGAGTTGAAGGAGCAGCTGAAAGATATGTTGGATAAGGGCTTCATCAGACCCAGTACTTCGCCTTGGGGAGCCCCGGTATTATTTGTGCGTAAGAAGGACGGGTCGCTGCGTATGTGTATTGATTATCGGCAGCTGAATAAGGTAACTATAAAGAATAAATACCTCCTCCCCAGGATTGATGATTTGTTTGATCAGCTGCAGGGCGCTAAGTGTTTTTCGAAGATAGATCTTCGATCCGGTTACCACCAGGTGCGAGTACGAGAGGCCGATATCCCTAAGACAGCTTTCCGGACCCGATATGGGCATTACGAGTTCAGGGTTATGTCTTTTGGGCTGACAAATGCTCCCGCAGTATTCATGGATTCGATGAACCGGGTATTCAGGCCATTCTTGGATATGTTTGTAATTGTATTCATTGATGATATCCTGGTTTATTCTCGGTCTGAGGCGGAGCACGCAGATCATCTGAGATCGGTATTAGGGGTACTCCGGCATCAGAAGCTATATGCGAAATTTTCTAAGTGCGAATTCTGGCTGTCTTCAGTGGCCTTCTTGGGGCATATTATTGCAGCTGATGGTGTCCGGGTGGACGCACAGAAGATTGAGGCCGTGAAGAATTGGCCCAGACCTACGACGCCCACAGAGGTACGCAGTTTCCTGGGGTTAGCAGGTTATTACAGGAGGTTTGTGGAGAAGTTTGCTTCGATTTCAGCGCCTTTGACAAGGCTGACTCAGAAGGGAGCTAAGTTCCAGTGGTCTGACGCTTGTGAACGGAGCTTCCAGTTGCTGAAGGAGAAGCTGACTACAGCCCCAGTTCTGACTCTTCCAGAGGGACCGGACGGGTATGTTATTTATTGTGACGCTTCTGGCATGGGGTTAGGCTGTGTATTGATGCAGCACGGCAGAGTTATAGCGTATGCTTCCCGGCAGCTCAAAAAGCATGAGAAGAATTATCCTACCCACGATCTGGAGCTCGCAGCGGTGATTCATGCTCTGAAGATATGGAGACACTATTTATATGGCGTTCATGTGGATATCTATACTGATCATAAGAGTCTCCAGTATATTTTCAGACAGAGAGAGCTTAATTTGCGGCAGCGGAGGTGGCTGGAGCTTCTGAAAGATTATGATGTAGATATTCTGTATCATCCGGGTAAGGCTAATGTTGTTGCGGATGCACTCAGTCGGAAGTCTATGGGCAGTTTGGCCGACTTACAGCCAGACAGGAGAGAGATAGCCCGTGATATTCAGCAGTTGGCTAGTCTCGGGGTTCGTCTGGCCGATTCTGGAGATACACGGATTTCTGTTCGAGGGGTTTCTGAGTCATCCATCAGGGACGATATTAAAAGGCGTCAATATGAAGATCCTGTCTTAGCTCGGTACAGGGACACAGCCTATGATAAGGAGGAGACTCCGTTCGAGTTTTCACCGGACGGCACTTTGTTATACAGAGGCAGGTTGTGTGTACCTGATATTGCAGGCCTTCGGCAGCAGGTTATGAGCGAGGCACATTATGCTCGCTACTCGGTCCATCCTGGGTCTACGAAGATGTACCATGATCTCCGATGCTTATACTGGTGGGACGGTATGAAGCGGGATATTGCAGAGTTCGTCGCTCAGTGTCCTAATTGTCAGCAGGTCAAGATTGAGCATCAGAAGCCGGGTGGGTGAATCTCCAATGTCAATATATTCTTTATTGAACACGTGATTGTAATCGACATCATTATCAAAATCCTAATACACATGCTTCAGATCGAAATAAGCAATGTTAACAATACCAGAAAGTTGAAATTTGATTTTGAAGATCGACGAATTTCCTCCATGGCAGGCTTTCCGCGATAGAATTTTCCAATAATAGTACATTTGCATTCCTTTGCAAATTTATGAGTCCCATGTTTCCAATAAACATGAGACACATCCAGTTTGCCAAGATGAGTCCCATATTGGATTTCCACCATCGATTCATCATTATTGACTGATAGAAGCTTGGCTTGTACCATAGCAGAGAGGTAGTCTTAGAAGCAACTTGTTCAATTTTCTTGTTTTCTTGTTTTCCTGGTTTCTCTGTGCCCCACGAGCTGGTTTCACTGTTTGAATACTTAGTTGGTTTCCATTTTCAATTTGAGTGTCTAAGATGATTTAATGTTGGGTAAAGGTGGGTTGCATGTGTTGTACCTTGTTGGAATTTTGGTTAGAGTTGCCATCTTTTTTGTCTTGGTGTTTATCAAAATTGGAAGAGATTTTGGGTAAATTGGGGTTGTTTATTCGAATTGGGGGAGGGTTTAGGTTAGTGTTGGTAGTGGAAGTATGGTTCGATTGGTTGTTGGTGTTAGATTGGGATTTTTCGGTAGCAATGGTTAGTTCCGGTGATTTCAAAGTGGTGGTTGTGGTGGTGGTAGCCATTAAGCTAGCCGTTATAGGGGGGAAATGGTCGTTGGGGGCTGGGTTGAGGAGTCGGAGATTTGAGGTGTCATGTTTTCACTAATGGACTTAGGTGGGTCAGGTGGTTTAATTAGAATGGGATTGTTTTTTGACATTGTAAGTAGAGAGAAGTTGATTTATGATTGTGACGACCTAATCCAGAGGGCCATGATGGCAGTCGGGCCTTACCTGCCAAGCACCGCTAATCGTGCTTCCATATCATAATCATAAACAAGAGTGGACCACGAGGGTCATCTGATGTCAATCTGCTTGATCATAAGAAAAATATGCAGGAAAGGGATGGGCCCGAAAATGACATACTATATGACTATGTTGGATAAACTGTACAAGCCAACAAAGCCATCGTAGATAATTATACAGCAAAATATAGGCCGGGGAGGGGGGGGGGGGGGGGCATACATCATCTAACTATACTATAACTGTCTACAAGCCTCTAGTGGAGTATATGACATAATGAGGTCGGGACGAGACCGCGCCATACCCATATGTGCACAAAAATATAATATACCAAAAACACAACACTAACTCCGGAACAAGGGGAGTGCTTCAATATCAGCTGAACAACAACCTACAGAGGCGGATCGTCAACCTATCTACCTGAACCTGCGGGCATGAAACACAGCGACCCCAGGCGAATGGGGAATCAGTACGAACAAAATACTAAGTATGTGAGGCATGAAAGTAACATAAAGAAGACATAAAAATACATAGGATAAAAGGAATGCAACCTGTATGTCTGAACTGCCTTCGAGGGCCAATAATATGCATAAATATTGTGCCTGTCAAGCCTCTGTGAGCATCCCGTCGTATAATATCGATCTTTGTGGGCATCATCATCATGTGACCAGCTGATCAAGTGGTACTGTGTATATTACATCGTCACCTTCCCAATATCCCCTATAGTTATAATAATATACACGTATATAATGCCCATAGGGTCATAGATCTGTATATATATATATATATATATATATATATATATATATATATATATATATATATATATATATATATATATATATCATGTGACCAGCTGATCAGGTGGTACTGTGTATATTACGCCGTCACCTTCCCAATGTCCCCTATAGTTATAATAATATACACGTATATAATGCCTGTGGGGTCATAGGTCTATATATATATATTGCAATGCATGAATATTGTAAGAGTGCATTCTTAATCTGTCGGAGTTACGTAAGGTCGATATACCTCCAAACATCATTATGAAATAGCATTTTCATCAACATGTGACTTATGAAGCATACTGAATCTGAAGAAGAATTTACTAGGAACCACATTATTGGACACGAATCGACAGAGAATATCCTAACTGCTACAAATAGATTCATTATGAAGCAGCATTAGGTTTACGTTTCGTTCATAAGGATCATGCCAAAAGAAAGGAAAGTTAGCCTTAACATACCTCAAGTCGTCAACAAAATCTCACAATGAATTATCAGACTAGTATTTCAATCTCCTTAGTTAGTAGAGTACACCTAGCAGCCGACAACATAGCAACAACCTCATATAAGTCTCTTTAACTTTGCACCACCACTCACCCCAAGATTTACATCAAAATAGCCCAATATATGCTTTGTATACAACACCCATACACTTTCTTCTTCCAATTATACCAAATATCACATCCTCAATACAACCTCAACACCAACTACTATTCTTACAACAAGGTTTTAGCTTAAAAACACATTTACAACATGACTCAAGTTAGTTTACATCTCAACATAAGCTCAAATTCATGTTTGAACCTTCTCTCCAACTCCTTTTCCTCCAAACCTAGAATAATCATCATATAAACTCATAAACATGGAAAATAAGATAGAACCTTACCTTAAGAACTCAAGAACACTCCAATTCCAAGATTACTTCACCTTGAAGTATCCTCCAAAGCTTCTACAAGAAAGAGAAACAAGCGTCAATCATACTTTGGAAACCTTTAATACTTGATCTTCTCTTTTGATCCTTGATTTTTCTTAGAAATGATTAGAAATGATGGAGAGGACTTTCTATAATGTTAAAGACCAGGGGAAGAGGAGAAAATGAGATAAAATGAGGGGTATACGAAATATATATGATTAGATATGATAGAGAGGATTTTCTAGAATCTTAGAGATCAGGGGAGGTGGAGAAAATGAGATAAAATGAGGGGTATACAAAAATATAACAGAAAAGAGCTGGAACCGACATAAAAATACGGCCAGAAAAGAGCTGGTCGTATATATATATATATATATATATATATATATATATATATATATATATATATATATAGTCTGTAATGTTGGCCGTACATATATATATGCGGTCCATATTTATGGACCATAATTCTCAGCAACATTATCACCCTCTTCGACACGAGAAGTACGGACCGTATTTCCAAATACAGTCCATATTTCTCAACATACGGTTCATATTTCTTCCCTCCAAAATCAAAATCCGATGAAATGTATTCTCTTCAATTCACTCATCCTCTAATCCTTTCAACACATGCCAAACATGAACTTAAACCCCCGTATTCTCAAGATGAACACGTCTAATCTCATATCCTCGAAGATAAGTCCGCTTTCCGAATCTATAACAACCAACTCATGAAGAAACGTAACGTATAAAAGTACGAGTGTAACAATGACGATCAAATTTAAGTTAAAATTAATTGATCTGATTTATGACGATAAAATTTAAGTTGTTACCATGATGTTGAACAAAGCCAAACAAATAAGAAGTTGGAAATTAGTAGCATGTTTAGCCAAACTTCTAAAATTAGCTTATTTTGAAAAGTACTTTTTTTCAAAAGTGTTTTTTAAAAAAATATTTTTTGTGAGAAGTTGTTTGTGTTTGGCCAATTAATTCAAAAACTACTTTTGAGCAGCAATTAGTATTTGACCAACTTTTTAAAAAGTACTTTTATGTGCATTTTTCTCAAAAGCGCTTTTCAAAAAAAAAAACTTCTTTTTAGCTTCTGAAAAACCGCTATTGCTACTCCCCAAAAGTACTTATTTTCTCCCAAAAGCTTAGCTAAACACCTTACTTTTTTAAAAAATAAGCACTTTATGGAAGAAAAATAAGCTTGGTCAAACATGCTATAAGGCTTAGAACAACATTTTCTAACTAGAAAAATAAATTTGTATCTCTTGAAATTAATTTTCAACTATTCAAATGAAATTCACATGATTCATCCTTTGAATTAGACTGAAGGTGGGTGGGGCTTTTATTTTTTTATTTTTTGTGTGGACATTTTTACTGTTTAAGGTGCATTCGCGAGGCCTAGTGTACTACAGAGTATATTTTTCTAATGGGCCTACAGACTATAACATCTACCTTATGTAATTGTAAATTTTTTATAAATAACTACCTTTTAGCTGCTTCTAATAAGCTATAACTATAAGTTTATTATTTACAATTTGTAGCTGGTTTTTCCTATATTTAGGTCCTGGACGCGTCACATAAATATAGCCAAAATATAGACTAAATACACAGAACTGTTGAGCAAATAATGTCTCTATTTAAGGGGAAAAAATCATTTTCAAACTAAACAGAAATTTATTTTTAATGTTCCATAAATCACGCAAATCTCATTCTCTTTCATATCTAATCACATATCTCAATCCACATCTAATCATTCACATAAAATTTGAATTCAAAAACTCTCTTCATATTTTTTCCGAAAATATAACTAAAAAAAAACTCTTTTTAATGTTCCATAAATCATGTAAAGCTTGATTTGTTCATCAACTGAATTGCATAGTGACAAGTTGAGACTGTCTCCTAATGCTATGACCATCGGTTTTGTGTTCGTTATTAAAAATATTCAATGAAATTACATTATTAAAAATAAAAAATATTAGTTATGGAGTGCAATAAGGTGATATTGAATATTATTTAGTAAATTTAATAAGATGGGAAAACTTAACTCCATAAAAAAACTTTAATCCCTAAGGGTGGCTTTTGATTCATGTATTTTATCTGTATTATGATTGTATTTTTGAGTGTATTCTAATTGATCCATAAGATTTGAATCGTAATGAATATATTTACAATATATTTCACTTGTATTTTGTATGTATTTTAGAAGTATTAAAATTGTTCTTTAATTTTTGAAGTATATTGTACAGAAAAATGGATTTTGATGGTTCAATAATGAATTCAAGTGTACCATGAATATATAGACAAAATGCATAGTACTCTTCCTGATTCATCAATAAAATATAGTGAAAATATGTAGGAAATAAAAACTTGATATCGAAATGCACTTTGTAATTTTTTAGCAGTAACTATACAAGAAAAATATAAATGTAATAAAAACAGAATTCAAATCTACGATTAAACTATATAACAAGCGGGATCATTACCAAAAAACATAAAACTTCTTCTAAAATCTTCATAAAAATAATATCGCAAAAGTGATGTTATACATTAAAAAAAAGTTGGAGAAAAAACAAATAACTTAAAACATAAACTGTTCTGTCTACAAATCTACTCCTAAACATCTACTAAAATCACTGCATCATAATCAACGGTAGCCTTGACAGGTATTGGTGGTTGCTCGTTATCAATAAATGTATTTAGGGTTGCATTGTCGATTTGCTTCGTATCTCATACGGAAAAACTTTGCATCAATTTCAGCTGGAATGCGTCAAGATATATTGAAGCTTTACATTAACAAAACATGAAAAAATAACAAATTAACCACAATAAATAACAACACATTCAAGATATATTGAAAATATACTATAAATATAATGTAAATATATCAATGTCAAATGCACTGTGGTTGTCACTACAACAGTGTGTGACTGTGCTTTAAAAATACCCTGAATATATACTACAAAATATACTTTGATAAAAAGTAAACACAAATTCAAAATCATATAAATTTACAAGTAACAAATTAGGTAGAAAAAATATATCACACAATTAAAAACACAAACTAATTGAAATAATAAAAAATACAACAAAAATATACTTAAAATGTACGTAAAATACAGATCTGGTGAATTGAAAAAACAAGAATTAACTGAAGTTCAAAACACAAACTAACTGAAATAACAAAAAATACGATAAAAATATACTTAAAATGTATGCAAAATATAGATCTGGTGAATTGAAAAAACGGGAATTAACTGAAGTTCATCGAAAAATACGATAAAAATATACTTAAAATGCAAGTAAAATACATATCTGGTGAAGGGAATCATTAATAAGAAAAAATACCTCTTGGAGAACATGAATATTTTTACTCTTGTCCAATAACAAAAACTTCAGATCTGTATTCAAAAATTCCGGTGGCCGGCGACGAAGGGGATTAGCACTCAAGATTGTTTATTTTGGTCTCTGAATGAGAAAATCGACGGGTTCGTATGTACAACGACAGCAATCTTATACTTTGATGTGACTCTAGATGAAGTGAAAAAACATCCAAAACCAAAATTTAGATTTTGTAGGTGAGGACGAGTTCTTTGTTTTGACTACTGTGAAAGGTTGCCTTAGTTTATATGGAGGGAAAATCGGGAGTAAAGAATTGCACGTATGGATTATTAAACAAGATGGGTGGGAACGATTAATGACCCTTTGCAACTTGCCAACTATTTGCAAAAAATTTGTACTAGCTAACAAGCCCTTGTATTACACAAAAAATGGTGAACTTCTTTTTCAAAGGAATGAAAATGGACTTCCATTGAATACAGGGAAAGATGAAAATCTGTGGCTTAGTAAAGCCAAAAAAGAAACAAAGATGATGAGGGAGAACACAAAAATAACAAAGAATCTTACATATTTTAGGAAATAGAGTTGAATTTTGAGGGTAAAAGGTTGAAATTAATGAGCAGTTAATACAGAGTAAAAAAAGGAAGTGAAAGAAATCAGAAACTGGTTTGAAAAGCATGAAATTAGGGGAGATGAGGAGTTAAAAACATGTATATTTAGGAAAAGGCGGGAGAGAGAAAGTGTGCAGCTAAAAAATAGGGGTGTGGAGAGTAGTAAGTTAATTGGTAGAAAAGTAGGTAGCTATAAGTTGTAAAAATATAATATTATAGCTACTAAACTTAATTATTAAAAAGTATATTTATTTTTCATAAATATGTAACATAGTAAGCTATGCCAAGTAAAATTTACTATGTAATTAGGTAGACTTTGGAGAGCTCATAGGCTTTTGGTTCATTCTTTTGCGCAGAATGTCCTTCAAAGGCACTGGTCTTTAATTTTTACCCCTCAAATTGTTGGTCTTTAATTTGTTTCTTCGCCTAAAAATTCATGGGTTCTAGTTTCGAATCTCTGCTCAGTCAAAGATTTAAAAAAAAATCGCAAGACAGAGTTTAAGGTAAAGTTTGAACCTTTTGAGGTAGAGTTTGAATCTTTTAAGGCAGAGTTTAGACAAAAGTTTGCCTCAAGGAAAATCTCTGCCTTAAGGGCTAACTTTTGCCCGAATAGGCCTAATTTTGGGCAAAAGTTAAGCCTTAAGTCAGAGATTTGCCTTAAGCCATGATTTTGGGTAAAAGCTTGCCTTAAAACAAACATATGCCTTAAGGCTTAACTTTTGTTCGAATAGGTCTAATTTTGCTACAAACCTCTGCCTTGCAATTTTTTTTTTTTTACTGAGCCGGAGTTCGAACCCAAAATCTGAAGGTATTAGAAGAAGGGCAAATATTAAAGACCAACAATTTGAGGGGCAAAAATTAAAGACCAGTGCCTTTGAAGGGAAATCGTGCAAATGACCCCTTTTGGGTGAATTGGGTTTACTCTCTTCTAATTTGAACCATGACTCTTATATGTATCTTTAAGGATAAGATTCCTAGTGTGAGCTCTATTGGGAAGCCATGCGGAAGACACTCTAAACATGGTCTAATATTGTTCGCTTTGAACCTAGCTAACACAATTGTTTCAAAAAAACGTCGCTCACCATCAAGAGTATCCCTATACATATGTGATTTTATTTTTCTTTTCAAATATTGATATGAGACTTTATTCGAGCACCCAATAAGTTCCCTGGGTCCCTCCTGGTCTACTTACTAGTTAGATCTTGTTGTTTTGGGATAAATTTAGGAACCGTTTGGCCATGAGAATTTTTTACTTTTTTTCGGAAAATATTTCACTTTATTTGAAAATTAATGTTTGATAGGGGTAAGGTCTGCGTACACTCTACCCTCTCCAGACCTCACGTTGTGGGATTCACTGAATATGTTATTGTTGTTGTTGAAAATTAATGTTTGGTCATGAAAATTTAACTACAACTTGAAGTTGTATTTGAAATTTGAAAAACTGCTAAAACCTTGTTTTCACTTTTTTCTCTTTCATTACTTTCAAACAACTAAATATTCGTTGCAAAAACTATAAATTACAAAATAAGAATATACATCTGGCTATAGTTCAGACAAGTGTATGAGAACTTTTTTCAATCCATAGGCAACCAAGTAAGGATTATATAGCATATGCTTCCCTTAGTTTGTGTAAACAGAGAGTGATAATACGAAAAATCATTGTTACAAGATATGCAGTAGTAGTAACCGACCATCAATAAGGGTTTGGGCTGGAGTTTTAAGTTTTTGTTTTTTTTATTCTTAATAAGAGGTTTTGGATTCGAGCCCCGAATATAAAGTTACCTTTGTTAGAGAGCTTTTTATCGTCCAATTTGACACTTTCTGATATGAATCGAAATTTCACTAGTTCTCAATACGAATACCGGACAAATAAGAAAGCAAAAAAAAAAAATGAACTAAGCATTGTATATAATTAAGAATATTGATCAAACCAGTAATCCCCACATAATAGAGCAATCTTATAATAACCGGGTAGGCATTTTTAGAGATAGATGACAGTTTTTTTTTGCTTGACTATATGAATTCACGCACGATAGTTCCACTTTAAAGGTAAAGCATGCTTATGGATGTTATTTTATTCTCAAAACTCAAACTCATACCACTAATTAAAGAAAAATATTATTTTTCATCCATTATAACCTTTGGTAATATAGAGTAGGGGTATCAATGGTACAGTTCGGACGGTTATTTTATAAACTTTATACCATAACAATTTTTCGATTATTTTATTTAGTATAACCAAAATTAGACCTTTAGAAATTGTCACATCATCTCGATTTTTCTTCGATATCAGTACAATTCAGTTATTTTCGGTATTTTTTAAAACAAAAATTCCATGTAAAAATCACTAGTAAAAGTTAGAACACGATACCATACATACTCCGGTTGGACTTTGACAAAAACTCTCTCTATATTTTTACTGTTTAAAAGGTGATGAATCTAGAAAACGTGAAAGACGACAAGAAAGAGATTGATCTCACTATTTTACGATAGTGTAAACAGTGTTAGCAAAGACAAAAGGTATAATTTAAATCACACAAGTGGGAAGAAATCAATCAAGATGAGACTCAGTTCTACTAAGATTAAGTATTCAATAAGAGAAATATAATTCAAAAAATATAATTCAAATCATATGAGAGGAAAGACATCTAATATCTTGTATAATATCTTGTAGTTTGCTATCCAAATTCGTTCGAATACCTTGTAGCTTACATGTTATTAATCGAGATCCTAGAACTAATTCAGTTTTAATATATAAAAGTAGTATAATAAGTTTCAATGTTAGGACCTTGGGTGTTAATTATTTTGTCGGCTCATAGTTGTTTCCATCACCCGAGGCCCAAGTCAAAATTTTAATATTTTATTATTTTTAAACTTAATATAGGAAATATATACATATAAATATATTCGGTACGGTTCGGTATTTCTTCAGCTAAGTTTTATAAAAATAAAAACCGACCTAATTATTCGGTACGGTTATAAATTTATGTAAAAACCGTCGGTTTTCTAGTGTATCACCTATGGATTCACGTGATCTCAGTGCTTTTGCGTTGTATATGTATCAACAAATCAGCTAAATATCTACAAATATTTGATTGTAAGTTCAAATATTATGATACACCACCTATGTCTCAATTTCTACAGCACTAGTCAATTTGACTAATTATCTTTGAAGGTAAATTGAATTAGATCAACTCAACTTTCTATCACACCCCCAAGTTAGGGTGGGAAGTGATTGGCACCCAACGCTTACTACCCGTTGAGCGAACCCTGTTCTAGCCAACTAAAATTCACTTATAAACTCAACCTTTAATGAAGAGAAATAATAAAATAATTATTTAATAATTTCATAAAACTAAATAATGAACTCAATGAAGTATCGTCTAAAACATAATCACTGCCAATCATAAGCCTCTAGGAATCTGAAATCTAATACGTAGTCAACGAGGCATTCCCCCGCAATAATAATAATATGTCTAAGCAATGTTTGGAAAAGAACAGCTACTGGTGCAATGAAATCAACGCAGCCTATCAGCTGAGCCTAAAAGATCATCCTCTAGTTACGAGTTTCGTTACTTGCACACTCAACACCCGCCACATGGCGTGGCAGGCCCAACTAGGCTAAGTATCTCCAAGGGTACCTAGTAAGTGTCATAGACTATCTCCGAAAAAAGAAAAAAAAAAACGGATCTAGATTTTTTGGGATAGCAACATAATAAACAAGGAAAAACACGTTTCACAAGAAAGTGTGTAACTCATATACAGTCTTGAAAACTAACATAAGCTGATAACTGAATGGAAAACTGAGTCTGAAACTGAAGCTAAAACCTGAGTTATTTTAAAATAGAAATAACTTTTCTGAGCAAAACAGTTTTTCACATATTGGTCCTACATACGTGAGGATCCGGCAACACGCATAGAGGAGTGTCGGCCTATCTCTCCAACAAACAATATCCACTACAAGCGTGTGGGTAGCTAACCCAGGCCGTCGTGGCACTCATGCAAGGGGAGGTCGGCTAGCTCTCGCGTTGGAGGCTGGATGTGATCACACCAATAACTAAACATATAATTTGCAAGCAATTGCACATAACATGAAGTGACAAGTAAGCATATATTTCTTGAAAACTAAGTCTAAAAATCATATAACACTTACGAGACATAAAGCAACATGTTAAAATATTATTACCCTACTACTTATGACCGTGATGAATAAGAACGGATTGGACTGAGTACTTCATGATAAGAATTCTTTCTAGGGCATTCTATCGAACATATAGAGTACATAGGTTCTAATAGAATTTCCTATTAGAAAAGTAAGTCTTAACTTACCTCTGTAGCTTAACCAATGCATAGCATCTCTACTGGTTTTCTTGTTCTACGTCAGTCAAGCTCCTCCAACCTCAATGCTAGGAAAGATTTGAACTGAAATTCCTCTCAAAGAAGGCATAGCAGTTCACGTTCTGTTTCTTATTCTCTTAGTTGAAGCAATCTTGATAAAAATTGTTGGAGAATCATTGAAGAATATGACCAGCCATTAATTGCTCACACTATTATCATACAGTATGCTTCTTGCAGCCTGACATTTATACTTAAAGGTCTTGATCTACAACGTAATTAAACACTAGAACGCCAATTCCTATAAGGATTGGAATAAGATACCTGTGTCACCTCTCTCTATGCATTACAATTTATTTGAGCAACACAGTAGCTTGCCAAATTCTCCATGCACGATTCAACATTTTGTTAAATTAGCAGCGGCACTTGGGCAGTTTACTATCTTAAAAATTTGCAGGATTGTCCTTCGCTGGGGGTGGTCTTTAATTTTTATCTCTCAAATTAGTGGTCTCTAATTTTTGTCCTTCGTTAAAAATTTCTTAATTTCAGGTTTGAACCCCCGCTCGGTCCAAGTTTAAAAAAAGTTTGCAAAGTAGAGTTTTGCATGCTTCAGGTAGAGTTTCAAACTCCACCTTAAGGTAGAGTTTTGATGGCAAAATTCTGCCTTGCGAATACAAACTTCTGCTTTGCGAAATTCTTTTTTTTTTTTTACTGAGCTAGAGTTCGAATCCAGAACCTTGAGGTATTAGGTAAAGGGCAAAAATTAAAGACCACCAATTTGAGGTATAAAAATTAAAGACCACCCAAAAGAAGGCCAATTCGCCCAAAAAAAAATGCTTTAATTCATACCATGTATATATCGACATATGCCGAATACTTTGTTAAAGACCATGTTGATCTTTATATCTATTGGGCCACCTAAATTATGTCACTAAGCTTGCTATTACCGAAGTTGTAAGCCTAGAACTTTATGGGGCTTTACATTTTCTAAAATTAAAATATAAATATCCAAAAACTATATAAAAGATACTATCAGTTGCAATTTTTGTCATGCCAATATGATTAAAAAAAACACATTTTAAAATGTTGCTCAAAACTCACATAATATGTATCTCGTGAAGCGAAAAATGTAACATAAATTTGGACGGAG
Organism: Lycium barbarum; assembly: GCF_019175385.1. Classification (NCBI taxonomy): domain Eukaryota; kingdom Viridiplantae; phylum Streptophyta; class Magnoliopsida; order Solanales; family Solanaceae; genus Lycium; species Lycium barbarum. Next base: position 132,904,439 of record NC_083341.1, read on the forward strand.
AAAGTATCAAGTTCGGATAGTGTATTGTACGTAATTTGATAAGGACATTATATTGTAGCTATCATGAAATGTAGCCTATAATAAATTTGAAAAGCTGGTTTATGGTGTCTATTTAGTTTGATTATTTTTCTCATAAAAAATGTCTATTTAATTTAGTTTGTTGAGACACAAGTTAAGGTCCATTTATGAAAGATATATATGTGTCTTATCACCAAATAGCAGTATCTATTTGATTCGCATATTATCGATCTGTCTTTAAAGTTTTATATGTACATCTAAAAGACATTTAATAACTTTAATTACAAATTAATATTATTAATTTGAACTATTATTTATCTCTTCCTTAAACATCTTACTTATTAATGACACACCACATAGTAAGAATAGAATAGGAAAAAAAAGTAATAAATGAGTTCTTGTTCCTCTAAAGCATTAAAATTTTGAAACAAATTCAGTTCGCGGGAAAAAAAATGATATTTTATATCTTGTCTATGATATTAAACTCAAATATTATTTCATGCAAGAAGAGGAGGTAAAACTTAATCACACAGGACGTTTACATCAAACTAATGCAGCTTATTATAGCTAAATGGTTAATTTGATGAAGTGAAAATATATATGGGTAAAGGTGCAAATATACCCCCACAACTTTGTGATTTAAAGTAGATATACCCCTCGTTACAAAAGTGGTGTATATATACTTCTGCAGTTACAAAATGGTGCAAATATACCTCTGTCGTTACAAAATGGTGCAAAATATACCCCTGCCGTTACCAAATGATGCAAATATATCTTTTTCACTGACTGAATTTTTTTTAAAATCATTTAGGATGTTTTTTAATTTAAAAAAATGCCACATGACTTAAAAAAATGTTTACCTATTTTTTTAGTAGACATATTTTTCTAAAGCCACATGGTAATTTTTTACTAATGTATCGGGTCTGGTTCGTTTAAAAAATATCTCCGTGATTTTGAAAAAATAAGTCTACTCATTTTTTTAAATTAACCGGACCCGACCTATCAGAAAAAAAGTACTATGTGGCTTTATAAAAGTATGTCTACTAAAAAAATGGGTAGACTTTTTTTTTAAAAGTCACGTGGCTTTTTTTAATTAAAAAATAACCTAAATGATTTCTTTTTTTAAAATTTCATCAGCGAAAAGGGTATATTTGTACCATTTTGTAACGACAGGAGTATATTTGCACTATTTTGTAACTGTGGGGGTATATATACACCACTTTTGTAACGACAGATATATTTGCTCTAAATCGCAACGTTAAGAGGTATATTTGCACCTTTGCCCAATATATATTAATCAATCATCGTAAGTGATAGTTATAAATATATATTGTAATATGTGTCATGAGTTTATTGGTTTTGTGTAAACAACTATGACAGATAAACATTTTTAATAGAATAAGGAATATTGTCAAGCTGTTTAATGCATGAGGGAGATATTACAGAGGGGGTATAGACCTTTCATGGAGGAAATGGCATTTCTGACTTCCCTTTCACAGCCATCACACACGGTCCATTTTTACCTTTATTTCAACTGTCTGAAAAATGATGTAGAGCCATTTTTACAAAATTAGATTTAAAACAAAAGATCATACAATTAATAATAGATGCATAAAAAAAATTAAAAAATTAAAAATAAAAGAGGAGTAATTAAGCAAGTACTTTCATGGTTTTGAGCTTGTTTTGATGTAAAAATAAGTTTATATCTCAGAAAGAAATATTTTTATTAATATCTAAATTCAGTATTTTAATATTATCTTAATGACTTCGTATGATAATTATCTAACAGCAATTCTAACGTACTTTACTATGACTATTTCAACAGATTCTTCTTTCTTTTCTAGACATAATTAATAGCTACTATTATATTAATATTAATTTATTTTATCTTGTAACTGACAAATTAATTGGTCCCTTGGACTGTTATTATGGCATTCAATATGGTGAAGCAATTACTATTTTGATTGAATACGTTTTGAGCTATTTAATTGCTTGCAATCTGTTGGACATATTTGACCTATATATACTCTAGTTCTTTTCCGATGGAAGATATATTATGATGTAAAACTCTTCTTCTCTTCATTTTGTATTGCTGGGTTTTATAACAAAATAATTTTTTATTAGATTTTGGCTCCTAATTTTATACTAGAAGAGCTTATTGAATCCCGGAGAATACACCTATACCGGATGAAATATCCTTAAGGACAGTATCTTAAGTGACATGCCTCAAGCAATGAGATTGTTCAAGAATTCCCTACAATATTTGTGATCGAGTATTTTCCGTAAGATTTCCAATAGTTTTTCCTTCTACTTGAAACTTCAAACATGCATGATATTTGATCAAGAACCCCCATTCTTTTAAAAAAATAATTTCTTACCTCTTCTTTATTATTCTTTCTTCTATTTTATAAGAAGATGAAATAAGAGTTGTGGGAGTGGGTGGCAAAAGAATACCATATTTGGCCAAGATTCTAAATCAGCTTTTTTTCAAAAATGTTTTTCAAAAAAAGACTTTTGGCGAAAATTAGTTCGTGTTTGGCAAATTAATTTGAAAAGCACTTTTGCGCAGCAATTAGTGTTTGACCAAGCTTTTAAACTCACAAGTGTTTTTCAAAAAAATGCTTTTGGGCAAAAATTATTTTTTGTCAGCTTTTGAAAAAAATGCTTTTGCTACTCCCTAGTAGCACTTATTTTCTCCCAAAAGTTTGGCCAAACACCTCATTTTTTAAAAATAAACACTTATTGAAAAGTACTTTTGGGAAAAAATAAGTTTGGTCAAACAGGCTAGAAGTGGAGATAAATAGGTAACTATTGGTTTTGTATTCTATATGTTTGTATTTATACCAAAAGCTTTGTGGAACAAAACTTGATCAGAAGAGGAGTTGTCTACATGCAATATTTAAACTCAAGAAAATGACTTGCTTCAATTTTAATTTGCTACAAATTTATGTTCATATATATATATATAGACCATAATGTTGGGCTAAACGGCCCAAAGATACTCTTAACATGATGTGATATTGTCCGCTTTGGGTCAAACCCGTACGGCTGTCCCCTAAAGGTCTCACATCATTAAGAGTATCTTTGGGCCGTTTAGCCCAACAACTGGTATCAGAGTCAATGGTTTAGCGGGACGAGTATGAAGATGGCAGAGTGTGGCATGGGGCTCGGTTTAGTGTCTTTGCCCATTTTTGGGCCGGTTTAGGACCTTTACTCATAGCTAACGCATACACAGCCTTGGGCTTCGGTGACCGTAAATACTCCGACAATGTAGGTGGCACACAGACATGTTGAATCTCTGACCGCCATGTGGAACTTAGTTCGAGGGGGAGATTATTGGGTGTGCGAACAAAGTACCACATTGGTAGCTGAAAATAAAAAGTAACTACTTATAAGGAGTTGGATACTCTTAATGATGTGAGGCCTTTTGGGGAAAACTATGCGGGCTTGGCCCAAAGCAGGCAATATCCCATCATGTTAAGAGCATCTTTGGGTCGTTTTAGCCCAACAACTGGTATCAAAGCTTGTGGTTGTATTTGGTTGTGTTGATCATCTATTTGAATGATGGAGGCAAATATGAGCAAGATGGTTTGTTTAAATAGCAATAATAACCATATTTGGAAAAGCAATATGAAAGATCTTCTATTTGTCAAGAAATTGCATTTACCTGTGCTTACTTCTAAAAAACCGGAGTCTATTGAAGATGAGGATTGGGAATTTGAGCACTTACAGGTTTGTCGCTATATTAGGCAATGAGTTGAAGATAATGTTCGAAATTATATTGTGAATGAGACAAATGCTAAAAGCTTATGGGAAAAGCTTGAGACACTTTATGCTTCGAAGACTAGCAATAATAAGTTGTTCTTACTGAAACAATTGATGAATATTAGATACAAAGAGGGCAACCCTATTTCTAATCATATCAATGATTTTTAGGGTGTCCTTGATCAGCTATCTGGAATAGGTGTCAAGTTTGATGAAAAAATACAGGGACTTTGACTTCTTAATACTCTGCCAGACTCTTGACTAATTCTGCTCCTAGTGATGGTGTAACTATGGAATATGCTAAGAGTGATTTTTTGAATGAAAGATGAGAAGAAAATCTCAAGCTTCGTTTTCTTCAACTTCACACTCTGATGTTTTGGTTACTGAAGACAGTGGGAGAAGTAACTTCAGAGGTCAGAATGACAGAGGCAAAAGTAGAAGCAAGTCAAGATCCTCCAGGTACAAGAATCTTACATGTGACTATTGTCACTTGAAATGGCACATCAAGAAACATTGCTACAAGTTTAAGAGAGACCAGAAAAAGAAAAAGAAAGATGGAGATAATGAAAAATGTGTTGCTATTGTTGCTGAAAATGATCTTCTTGTTGCTTGTGGTAAAAATGATATCAATCTTGTTTGTGATGAGTCTATCTGGTTTGTGGATTCATGATGTTGTTGATGCTCCAGTGGAAGATGATACGGTTGGCTAGCAAGCAGCTGCTATTGATGCTCCAGAGAATTCTCTCAAAAGATCTATTAGAGAGAAAGTACTTTCATCTCGTTATTCTCCCAATGAGTTTGTACTCTTGACTGATAGGCGGGAACCTGAAAGTTTTGATGAGGCCATGGATAGTGAAGAAAAAGAAAGGTGGTTTGATGCTATACAAGGTGAGATTAAATCCTTGTATGATAATCATTCATTTGATCGGGTTAAGCTTCCTAGATATCGAAAAGCTTTGAAAAATAGGTGGGTTTTTAGGGTGAAACATGAAGATGGTAACCCAGTTCCACGATACAAGGCTAGATTGGTTGTCAAGGGCTTTAATCAAAAGAAGGGAGTTGATTTTGGTGAAATCTTTTCTCCAATTGTGAAGATGTCATCCATTCGGGTTGTTCTGGGATTGGCTACAAGTCTATATTTAGAGTGTTGCTTGATCGCTGGGATGACGGTTTCCTCCACATAGTCGGGAGGGGGAGAATTGTTAGTTTTTTGGGTTTTCCCTTCCTATGTGGAATTGGATTAATAAAACCTAATCCAATTTGGACCAAGCCACTTTCGCCCAAAAATTCTTCTATATATAGGATCAATTTAGGTTTTATTTTAGAACACAAGAGTGAATTCATAGCAATTATATAGAGAGAAAAACATGCAAGAGAAAGCAGATTTTCGTTCAAATATTTTCTGCTACAATATTCCGCTTTAAATTGTGTTTCCCGATTCGATAATCGTTGGATCGTGCTGAAATTTGAACGGGGGATTCTCAACATCTGGTTCTTCTATTTCAACGGTGGTGATCAGATTTTGTTGCCGTTATCTTCAGTTTTTGAATACGAACAGTAGCTCGATTTTAGGAGTGATTTCTCTCCTTTCTTCACTAGTTTTGGTGCTATATTGTTGCTCCGTGCTTAGCTTTGCTGTTGTAGCCATTTGGAGAACATTGTTGTAACTCTTGTTGATTATAGTGGAGTTTTTATGGGCCGGAGGTCCCGTGGATGTTTCCTCTTCACCTTAAAGAGGTTTTACCACGTAAATTTGGTGTCTCTTGCATTCGATTTATTTTTGCTTGCTTTGCTATTTTATTGTTGGTATAGCTGCTGCCCGAATTACCATTTGTGCTAGTGTTTATTGTCTTCTTTTTGTTCAAATAGTGTGGGAAATTTTGACTTGGATATTTCTTCCGTTGTTACCTCGTCGTGCAATTTGGTTATTGCTTGTTTCTTCCCAACTATAGGCCCCTTTTCATAATTACGAAAGTGTTGTAACACCAATAATGTTGAACCCACTATCTTAAGTATATTTAATGAAATGAATGAATTATTATTTAAGATATTAGGTGCTGATAGATATTGAGAGATAGTGATGCCATCCTCGTGAATTTTCTTCATTAGTCCAATCATATCTTCAACTTCTTTTAATTCTTCATACTAGCATTCATACCCGGGCGACGCGCGATCAGTATTAAAAAATCATTAAAAGTAATACAAGTCTTTCAAAGGAGCACTTCTCCTCTTTTAAGTGTAAATCCGAGCAAATAATGTGTGTATTCTAGTTCTAGTATAGAAAAGAAAGTTATTAGAAAATTAAAACAAAAATGCCATCTAAAATTGACAATTCTAGAATAGGATAATATAATTGACATATAGCAGGCCTCGAAACTCCTGTATATAAAAGAGTTGTGAAAACGCAACAGGTCAAATAACTTATAGCTTTAAAGGATCATTACAGATGACATTTCGCAGGCACATTATCTCCTTTGGACAAATTGAACTTGTTTATTCTACAACCGTGTGATTGAACTGAACACTTAATCTCCACCCTCTTTTCAATTTGGTAGTCAACAACTTGAATATTATCTTATCTATACAAAAGGTATTTATGTACCATCACAATGGTTATCCTTATAAAAAGCTACGAGTTTAAAGACTCAATGTGTCTATTAAAATTAATGCAAGTACGTTTCATCCATCCGAAATCATCTTCCTTTTCCTTTTGAAGTTTCAAATAAATGTGATAGAAATCCTTGAAAACGAAAGTGCTTAATATTTCTCTACCTATGAATATAAATTAAAAATTCAACTTCAAAAACGCTATAAGCTGTTGAATTTGCCTGTTCGGAAAGATGTAGTGGAAGATGAAGTAGAAGAGCAAAAAGGATTCAAGCTGAAGGAAAGCTCGCATTTAAAACCTGGTGCGCTGATATTCTAATTGAAACAAAAAAGTCAAGTTTTTGGATGACAACAAAGCCTAACAAACTGACCAACATTTTTGGAGCGAGATACTAAATTAAGTTTCCTGTTTATTCCTCTGCTTCATACTCCTCACTCCTCTGCTTCGTCACTGCACATGTTAAGATCAATTAAAATGCTAAAATCACATTTGTCTAATAGCATCAAAGCTATGGGCAGGAAAGGTGGGATGTTCAGAGATTTAACCATATAACCTCTTCAGTCTTTTCTGAGCATCAGCATGTAACATCACCATCAATAGGTTAAGCCAAGTAAAACCAAAACCAGGAAAATTTGTGGAACTATTTAGACATTTAGGCAACAGTCCAACAAAATGTGAAACTAAAGAAATAAATACAGAGGCAAGTCAAATGACTAATATATTGCCTTGTTACGTATAATTAAGCATTTCAACAATATTCAAACAAAAAGGTATCAAAGAAGCATCTTCTATTTAGGTATCTAGTTGTAAATAGCCCCAGCGCTATGGAACAAATGATTATCTCGGACCTGATCACCCCCTATGTGTGAAACTTTCTCCTATAATGAAACGAATAACCCCAACCCCGTTAGTCATCCCATCGATTATTGTCAATAAAAAAAAATAGCAAATTCAGCTAATCTTCTTATCCAACCAACTAAGAATCTTGTATAAAAAAATTAAGTTGAAAATTATAACTCCAATTCACAGCATCAGGTCAGATTACAAAGCTAAATGAAATTTAGTAGCTACCTTTTAGAATTCTGAGGCCTTTTTAAGAGCTCCATGAAACTACTGCACATCGGGGAGAAGATTTCTTTGAAAGAACTATAGATGAACTTATCATCTGGGTTTATGCTTTTGTTGTGGGTCAAGGTCAAGGGGAAATAGATTATTTGTAGCAACAATGTGTCAAAGCAACTTAATCTTTGCTTTCTGCCACTAATATGATTACAAAAAAGGCAAATTTTGAGAAGACAATTCACATATGAAGTTGTTATCATCATATGAAAGACTTCCTTGATAGTTTGAGCCTCATATATATTGGAAAAAATTAGCATTTTCTAATAAGAAATATTTCCTAAAATTATATGAAAGCAGACTTGCACAACATAGAAAATTTTGTTAAAAAGTCAAACAGACATGCAAAAGAATAGAAATTTCATGACCATACCATCATTATCAAACATAGGGAGATATGGTTTTTTGGTTCAGTTCCTCTTTTCTCACCAATTTATTCGCCTCATATCCTTCCAGATCTGCCTTATCCCATTTCACTTGTGCTCCTGACACAATATCGGTGGAAAAGCTTTAAGCTGCAGTTCAGACCTTAGAAGGAGAATTCATATGCTGGGAAGAGAGAAATACTATTAGTACTAAATCAAACCATTTACACAATTTTATCATTTTAATCCCTTTTTCTTTTGTAAGTGTTTGTGCCCTTTATCCCATTTTGAAACCCATATTGCTATACATGTTAACTTTAGCTTAAAAAACTTACAAAGCAAATAAGCCAATCTCTTTTTAATTGGTCAAAATAGGACATTGTTTTGCAATATACCTTATTGATAGTCAATAGTTTAAATCTCTCGGCAATATACCCAATGGATAGTCAATGCCAAGGCGTCCTGCCCCTTCAACCTATCACAGAAGACACAGTCTCTTCTTGTGATGGAATAGTTGTTTATTCATATCATTCAACACTATGGTATTTCCTTCGTCTGTTTAACGGTTTTGTCTATTAAAAGGCAAAAGATAGCAATGACAACAACACTACAAACAAATTTGAGGCTAAATGGTATTTGATTCGGCATTACTTCCTATAAAGGATAAAGTGATAACAGCAAAGAATGATAATCAAATCGTAAAAACTAAAAAGTAATAGATTCGCATTGCACTGTTCATCCTACTGAATTTGGTGTAGCATACTTGATAGTGTGAAAGATCTTTTTCCGAATGCGGCAAGATGTAAGTTTTGACCCGAAATCTAGAGGTAATAATTTAAACTTGAGACACATACAATTACTTTTCATACAATGAAGCATACTGCTAGTTAAGCGATTGTGTTCGTGAAAACTAAATTCTATATTGATCCACTTTATTCTTGAAGAAAACTAAATTCTATATTGATCGACTTTATTCTTAAAGGAAAACTTTGCTTAAAAGACATTGCACTTCTTGTATTTCATCTCCTATCAAATTCGATAGTGCTTTTACTGTCAAAAAAATAAGGGAAAAAGGAAGGAGTCAAACAGTGAAGCATGTGTAGCTAATTAATAGGAATCATTGTAGTGATGCATAGTGGATTAAATAGATCATTCAACTAAGCCTTTAGCTTAATCATGTACCTAAAAATCTAATCTCAACTAAAGATGCAAATCAGGCTCTACTATAGCACAAAATAAATAGAAGTAAATAGAAATAATAAGATGATGAAGTGGACATTAGATAAAAACATACCCATTTAAAATATTTGTTGGAACAGTAAGAGGAAACCTCGTTGGCTATTTGAGAAGTTGGCATTGAATTTCTTCCGGAAAAGCGAGCAAGTCTAAAAAATATACAAATTTAAATCACAATATAGTGAAGCATCAGCACAATGCAAAAAAAAAAAAAAAAAAAAAAAAAATAAATCAAAACAGCCACCTGCAAAAGTAGTAGAAATGTAATATTAACTTAGAATATTCAAAACCTCAAAGGAGAATCCGAAAATTTACATCAACTGCACTCTCTTCCAGTTTCAAAAGTTGGAAGTATAACAAAAACTCAAAACTAATAAAGACTTTAAGAACATAAACTTTAAGATATCATTTTTATTTTTTTTGTAGCAAGTTAGTGTGACATTTGAAACTACTTCAAGCAATATGGAACACTTTGGTAAGCCTCAACTTATTTCTCATCCCATTGTTCTTGTTCTCACGACCAAGCGTAAGAGAAAATTAATAGAATAATCAGATATTGTTTTTAAAATAAATGTAGGACATAATTAACTCAGTTGTAGATACATCAGCGTGATTTGCATCCTCAATAGAACCCTTTGAAGTTATTTCCATTCATATCGAATCTAAAGACTATAATCTCTTTTGAGAGTAGCTAGAATGAGATGTGATTCGTCTTTGCTTCACTAGGTACATGGCAAAAGATCGAAGACACCATAACATTGTAACAATTCAGCAACCATGAAAAATGTAATCGTTTCTATTATGAAATATAAATGTTGAACAACCCAACAATTGGAATTAATGGTTCCAAAGATTTTACCCCTTTTCCCTATTTTTACCAATATCGTGGGATATTGGTAAAATTGGTGTGTATATGATTTTGCTCCTTTGAAACTGAACGGCTGAAGTTTTCACTTTGAAACGCTTTGCGAAACTGAAACTGCTCCTACTCTTTAGTTTGCTCCTTCCAGTTTTTTTTAACTGTTGTAATTTTTTTAATTTTTATTTTATTTTCTGATTTTTGTAGTGATGACACTTCTCATTCTACCATTCTTTTGTCTCTCCTATTCTATATAGATAGATCTTCAACTTCTTTTAATTCTTCTCCATCAACTCTTGCAAATTAATCCAATGGCGTAAAATGACAATAAATAAGAGGCAAAAAAAATGCCAAAAGAGACCTAGTAATTTGGCATAGTTTGATCAATTCACCTAAACATGAACAATTTACTAATTATATAAAAGAGAGTACAAATTATCGAGTGAATAACCTCACAAAATTCACTCTTAGAGGTTTACGTTCTCCTCTGAACAAAAATTTCTTAACGACTACATTGTGGATATTGTTAAGTGAGAAGGCAGTAATTTCAATTTATAGGGATCTAAAATCTTATAAATCAAGAAAAGAATTAGCCAAATATGAAAGATTTATATACTATCAATTATGATAAATATTTTACCTTTCAAGAAACAGTAATGAAAATATGATAAGAAAATGAGGGCAAACATCTAACAAGCAGTTCTATATGAGCCTCCAACTTCATGTCAACTTTTTGTTTTTTGCTTCATACACACACACATCATATTACAATTAGGGACTTTTCTTATAACCTTAGTCCCATTTTTGTCTGCTACATAATACTATGCAGTGTTAAGAATATTATCTTTGCAAGCCTATGTAAAAATACAGAAGTAAATTACTGAATATGTTTCTAAAGAACACGCTTTACTTGAATATATATACACATTGGAATCACGAAGACTAAATTAAAAAAAAAAAAAAAAAAAGGAAAGGGATTATATTTACTATATGTCAAATATTGATGGCATCCCATCTAATTATCGACCAATTTCAATGGTCACAGTGAGCTCATTGTTAGAGACAATATCAGATTTAGCAGCAGAAGAAGAAGATGGGTTATTATTGGCATATTTTCTAGTCATGAAAGATGGTTGATTTGGGCTTGGAAGAGAAACAATATTTTCGCTACCAAGCATCATAACTATATTTGATGTGTTGGGTCTATCTTTTGGATCTTCTTGTACACACAAAAGCCCAATATTAAGGCATTTGATTGCTTCTTCTTTGTTTAATGATTCATGCAGTGCAATATCCACGAAGTCCATGGCCTTATCTTCTTTCCATAATCTCCATGCCTAAAATAGTACATATATGTTAATACAAAATAGTAATAGCACGGATATATTTACTTCAGCCCTGTAATTGAATAATAGCCGTCATGAAATTCAAATTTCATTGGCAATGTCTTGAATTAACAATAACTAACTTTCAATTACAGGGACTGAAAAGTGACTATTGTTAATTTTGTCCTAACGCATTAGAAAAAATATAATTATATGAGACGATAAGAAGTGAGTTTTTTAAGTATCCAATATCAAGAAATTTCTGATAGTATGTCCCTCATGATTAAATCTGGAGCCTCTAATATCAAGCGTGTTTTTAGAGAAGGAAATCTGCTGATGATTTTGCAAGAAAAAAGTTTAAGGGGAAATGACGAAGATGGTATTTTACTTTTTTGAAATCCAACCCCCTTTGGTTCTGGGATATAATGTACTAGTGCTAGATTTAAAAAGGACATGCATGTTTCACTAGTGACAGACAAGTTTCATGAGAAATGTCCCTAGAGAAACTTGTCCCTAGTTACAATAGTCGTAATATATATGATGCAGTAAGCAAATCAATAATTTAAGTATTTCTTCACTTACATGGCCTAAGAGGTTCGACGCTTCTTCTTCGCGAAAAAATCCGGTATTCCTCCTTCCACTGATGATCTCGAGTATAACTATTCCAAAACTAAATACATCCGATTTAGTTGAGAATAATCCATCTATTGCATATTCCGGAGCCATATAACCACTGCATAAATAGTATTAAAAAAAACATATTAATGAACAAGAAAATCAACAATATTGCCTATTTGAAATTCAAAATCATGTCAAGAAGACAATATGAATTAGGACGACTTACTAGGTTCCAACCACTTTATTTGTATTTGCTTGTGTGATTTTCCCTTCAACAACCCTTGCTAAGCCAAAATCTGATATTTTTGGATTTAACTCTTCATCTAATAATACATTACTTGTTTTGAGATCTCTATGAATGATCCTTAATCTTGAATCATGGTGTAGGTATAGAAGTCCTCTAGCAATTCCCTCTATAATTTCAAATCTCTTACTCCAATTCAATATCATGCATCGTCTTCGATCTTATAGAGTCGTCATGCAAAGGAATAATCAAAGACTTTAACTTATATACACCGACAATATAAAAACATTTTACACAATCAGGTCAGTAAACAAAACACTAACCAAATATGAAGGTGTCAAGACTTTTGTTTGCCATATACTCATAGAGTAAAATCTTTTCACTTGATTGGAAACAATAACCCAAAATTCTAACAAGATTTCTATGTTGAAGCCTTGCAATCAGTATTACTTCGTTCTTGAATTCATTTATGCCTTGTCCAGAATGACTTGAGAGCCTCTTCACTGCAATTTCTCTTCCTCCTGAAAATATGCCCTACAACAAATTTTACCAGTCTTATTAATTCCAATCAAGAAATAGTGTATTATATAAGGAGTTACTTGATAATAATATGACACAAATTTCATAAAAATGAGTATGTTGGTTAGGGGCACGTCACCGGTTCAATTCTACTACAAACTGTCTAGCATTTAAGTGGAGAAGGAATAAAGGTCGAGCTCATTATCCAAACCCAGAGGCCGAATTAGGATTTGAGTTTCTGGGTTCAGGATTTCTGAAAAGACATTTTATTGAGATTTGGATAAATTATTCATACATATTAAGTGAATTTTTAAACATAAATACAAGTCAGAACCAAATTACTAGGTTCGACCAAACCCCATAAGCAGACTCGTGGCTCCATCCTTGTCCAAACCGAGCCTCAAACTGCATGGAACTAGTTCTCGGGAATTTCTCAATTATCAAATTAAATAGTGATATTGGGTAAGTACCTTGTAAACAGGACCAAAACCCCCTTGTCCAAGCTTATTTTGCTCGGAGAAGTCATCTGTTGCCACTAATATGCTTTCCAAACTAAAGAATGGAACATCAATATTGCCTTTATCTTCATCCTGAATATTTATCAATTCTTTTCCTTCTCCTTCAGTATTCTGCATGAGAGATTTTGCACTACTCTCTGTATATAAAAAAACAAAAAGAAAGTGAGAAAAATAAGTGAAAGATTGTGCTTCATTATAAAAAGAAAAAAAAATTGTTGTTACCTTTGACTTTTGAACTTCTTCTTTTTCTATAATATAGGTATAAAAAGCATGAAACAAAGAGAAGTGCAGCAATTACACCAATAGATATGGCAACTTTCAGCTTTTTTGAAGTTTGCTTTTGATGTTCATCTGCTAACCAAAGGGGAATACAAAGAGGAAATTTACTTAGGAAAAAAAAGTTAGAGAAATCACACGTTCATAAATAGACAAATAACAGAGGAGAAAAGAAATAAAAGATGTATTTAAATCATTAATGAATGTGGTAGGATGGTTCGAATCCACCACTCATAAAAAGAGGTCTCACATTCGAGCTCTAGTAATAGACGGCTTCTTGGCAGGGAGCACTTTACTCTCTTAGTGGGCCTATCCGATGCGAAATCGGATTAGTCGGACCGATAAGCTTCTAATACCGGTTGGTTAAACTAAGTTTTTTTTTTTCCTTTTCATTTTCTTGATGATGGAAAAAAAAGAGAAGTAATTAATAAAATTCAATTTGTATTCAAAAGAAGGGTATAAATCAGGTAAGTCTACTCTATCTATAGAAGGAAACATTTGAATTACCATTATGCACAATAAAAGGTTACGGTAGAGTAATAAGTATCCGTTCATCTTTAATTATAGGTCTCGGGCTCGAGCCCGAAAATAGAATTCCCTTTGGTAGGTAGGAGAAATTTTACCTCCCAAAGTGCAACTTTCTGGCACGAACCCAAATAAGTCAGATCCCAAAACAAATATCAGATACCACCAGATGAGAAATCATAAAGAAAAAGTACATCATGCATCCAAAATTTTCAAACTTAGGAGAAAATATAGCAAATCATTACCTTTGTTACTTGAAAATTCAGAAGCTCCAAGCCTGACATAAATGGTGCTTCCATTAGCATTATCTTTAGAGAGTTGTTGCAAATTCAACAGCTCTCCGCTCCAAATCAAACACCCAATATTTGCACTATTATAAGAATAACCAACACAATCACAATTCTCCAAACATGCACTTTCACATTCTACTTCATTCTGAACTCTCAAAGTTTGATTATTTGCAGGTAATCTCATATTCTTGTGCACCCAAAACCCGTCCTTTTCACTAAACTTACCACAATTCAAACTTGTTTTCCTCATACATCCACTTGAAAAACTATTCAATCCCCAATCTTTTTCGAACTTAGGCTTAAAACCAGGCAAACAATCACATGTTGAAGCAGAGTTGTTTAGTTCATTACAAATACCAAAAGCCCCACAATAAGCAAAAACATCACAAACTTGTTTTGGATCATAGTAGAAAACTTTCCAGTCATTTATACTATGCATCCACAAAAGTTGTTTTGTTTGTCCATTGACATCCATAATGAATCTTGAAATAAGTGCAGGGTTAAAGAATTTGAACATGTAATAAACCTCATCATCATTGTTAACATATGTGTAATTAAACATAGGATTTTGTTGATATGGTACACCAGTAAAATTGTTGCCTGTCCAAGGTCCACTATTCCAATAAATCACACTATGGTTCCACATAATAACACCTTGGCCACTATACTTATCGATGTCGATTTCATGACTAAAAGGTCCCGGTGAAGGATCGTTCTCGTTTTTCCATGAAGTAAGGATCTGCTTCAGCCTCGTATGTTTGTTGTACCCGAATTTTGAACCAGGCATGACCGTGTGAGATGGATGATCAAAACTTGTCCATAGAAAATTTGTCGAATTTTTACTATCTCCATTACTCAATATCAAATTCCCATCATCAAATAGAGTTGCTACAACTTGGGAATTGTTAGAATTTGTGGAATAATTGATATTTGTGGACCAAATTGTATGTCTAGTACCATTAAGGAGTTCCAAATTTCCATCTACAATCTTGAATTGAGCAAAATTCATTTCATATATGGAAACTGGTGTCTCTCTATTTGCAACCCAAATAACAGTTTGTACACTTACTTTTTTGTACCATATGCCTATGTAATAATTAGAACTGTTACCTGGTGCGAAGAACCCCATTTCAAAATTCCCACCTGATGAAACTACTGTTGAGGCAATTGTAATCCATTTGTTTGCATCAATTGTGTAACCAATAACTGAATTATTCTGGCTTGTTAAGGTTGTTGCAGCTCCTAGGCTTTTGTTAGAGGAGCAAAATAGTAGAAAGAGAAAGACAGAGAGAGAAGACATTTACTTCTAGTTCCAAGGCTGTTGCACTTCGGTGTTGTGCACTAGAAAAGATTTATGAATTAGGAATATGACAAGAATGTTATTGTAAATGTTTGTCATGGTCTATATAAAAAGAAAGCCACTTTCTCCATTCAGTACTTCATGCATTCCGATTTATGAATACTCCTAGTTTAAATTAGTACGAAGTTTAAGAAAAAAAAAAAATCTAAAATTTGTGATTTTAAATAAAGCATAATAATTGTTGAGTATAAATTTTTGAAATTTGTGGCATGAAATATATCATGACATTTGTGTGGATATAATTACTTCTCATTAAAAGTATAATGAGAAAGTGCAATTGCATCCAAATTTAGAAGTATGTCATCTTTCTGGGAACGGGGGAATAACTCCTTAATTATAATATTTCATAAGATATGTTTAACACTACAAGATTTAGATGACATTATTTGAGTTCGTAAATTAATTGACCCACAAGTGGGTTTGTGGACCAAAATAATGGCTAAAAAAAAAGTGACAAAACTACCTTTTGCGCACTAATTTAGTGCGCAATAGGACTTAACTGTAATATTCACTGTTAAGTCCTATTGAGCGTGAATTTACTGCGCAACAGGGGCTTATATAAACCCCACACTTGGCCATTTTCAATTTACTCTTCACCTCCTCCATTTTCACTCTTTCAGCTTACTTTAGCCCCCCGAAAATCATGTCTCAAAGCTCCGAAACGTCAAACTTTTCTATAAAACCCGATGTTTGTGAATGCGATTATTATTGTAAGCTAAGAACATCAAGGACCCAAGATAATCCTGGTCATCGTTTTGGCGTTGTAAAGTGCCCGAAGTAAGTATTTTTACAAATTTTTAGGGTTTAGATTTTTTTTCACATTATCTACATATGTTACTTTCAAAAATTGATTTTCTTGTAACGTCTATAGGATATAAATGGTTGCAAAACATTTTCGATGGGAAGATAGCATCCCATGGATAAAATGGTGGCGGCGAAGTTTAAAAACCTCCTGTTGATAGAGATACTGTGAAGTTTGACTTGCAGTTTAAGCTTATGGAAGCTCAAGAAAAAATTGACCTTTGAAGGTCTTGCTAAAAGAATCCAAAGAAAAATAAAGTCTTTTCAAGGCTAACCTTAGAGACACTCAACGCGAAAAAAAATGCTTTGAAAAAAAAGTAAAATTTTGGAAGATTATTTGTGCTATCTTGTTGTTATTTATTATTTCGATGTATTTTATTTTTTAAGTTTATTATTTCTATGTATTTTTTTTATGTATTTTGTTTTTACTAGTTGTATGTTTTCACGTATTATGTAATCGACACCTGTTATGTACTAATTTATTTGTATATTTTCCTTAAAATTGTGAATTGTTGAACTTTTAATGTATTATAACTCTAAGAAGCTTAGATAAATTAATAATAGACTATAACAATCAAAGAAAATAAATAAAAAAAAAATTGATGCCTTCATAATAAATTAAAAATACAAATTAAATCATGAGTCCGAAACTTAAATGACCCAAAAACTAAGATAGTGAACCAAAATAACCCCTAATTATTATCAGAATAGAAGTCCTCAATATCGTCCTTAGAACAATATTTTGGGTTTCTTAAGATATATCTTCTTTCTATAGATGTTAGTTCTCTACCTGTTGATGATGCTTGTTCTTCAGCCAACTTTAGCAATGTAAAATTTACAAAGTCTTGCTAGCATTCTGTTGTTTCTTTTCTAATCCTTTGTACGAAAAGCTCACAAGTGTGTGAACCTACTCGAGGCACGGTCATTGAGAATCTTGTTGGGATTTGAGCATTGAGATTTTTCAAGTCACGAATAAGACGTTCTGATCCGGCATGCCGATATGCCCATTCTCGGTGTAAAGCAATAATATTCTCGTGGATCTAAATACTTCACGTTGCAAAAATCATCATTATGCTCTATAAGAAGGTGGGGTTTCAAATCGTCTATCTTGAATTCATTGTTATCAAGATAACTCGATTCACTGGAATAGCTGCTATGATTTAAGCTTTCATCACCACTGCTATTCGAACCACTTGGAAGGAATACCGACCAATCTATATTTCTACTACTCAACATTGAATGTGTTGTAGTTCAATAACAAATGAAAGGATACTTATATAGTTGCAAAACCCAAATACCCTTAGGTTCCTCCTTATGACCAGACCTACTTACTTTATTATAAAAAATATTAGTAGGATCACGGGGATTCATCTTCATCGGACATCTCACAATCCAAATTCCACTTGGATCTGAATCTGACGTAACCTTGTTGACCATATTCTACCTTGAGGCAACGTATTCTCATCCGATTGTTCTCTTTGCGGAAATGGTTAAGAGCAAAATTGAACTCTTGTGGTGTACTATGAGGCATTGACGTAGCATGGCTTTTTGGACATTTGAGTCCGAGTGCCTTCAAGTTTTGTTTTAGCATTTCAACCTCCCTAACACACCAATTCCACTTATCTCTCATTGTATTATTGTATTCTTGATTGTATCTATTGTTCGGGTTATTTGAATAATAAAAATCATACTCATCTAATTTTCATGTCCTACCCATTGCTTCAAATATGTTTGCTAGGGTAAAACATGTAATAGAAGCAATATCAGATAATTGGTTCCAAAATGACATAATAACTCATTTTAATGTGAATGCTAGTTGTTCATCATTCATGTTATATACTACTCTTTGATTTGACCACAGCATGCTCATTTTGACATACTTGATTTGACAACAACATGCTCAATTTCAGACGCTTTATATGACATGCTTATATTGCGCAACATTTATCTAGGCAAAATATGGGTTTTGACATCCTTGATTTGACAACACCATGCTCAATTTCATACGCTTTATGTGACACACTTATATTGCGCAATATTTATATGCGAAAAATATGGGTTTTGACATCCTTGATTTGACAACACCATGCTCAATTTCAGGCGCTTTATATGACACACTTATATTGCGCAACATTTATATGTGGCAAAATATGAGTTTTGACATCCTTGATTTGACAACACCATGCTCAATTTAAGACGCTTTATATGACACACTTATATTGCGCACCATTTATATGCGCAAAATATGAGTTTTGACATCCTTGATTTAACAACACCATGCTCAATTTCAGACGCTTTATATGACACGCTTATATTGCGCAACATTTATATGCGAAAATATGAGTTTTAACATCCTTGATTTGACAACACCATGCTCAATTTCAGACTCTTTATATGTCATGCTTATATTCCGCAACATTTATATGCACAAAATATGGGTTTTGACATCCTTGATTTGATAACACCATGCTCAATTTCAGACGCTTTATATGACATGCTTATATTGCGCAACATTTATCTAGGCAAAATATGGGTTTTGACATCCTTGATTTGACAACACCATGCTCAATTTCAGGCGCTTTATATGACACACTTATATTGTGTAACATTTATATGCGCAAAATATGAGTTTTGACATCCTTGATTTGACAACAGCATGCTCAAATGCTCAAGTTTTCTATTTAATATTGATTTTGGATGAGGTAAAGACTCATCCATTTCATAAGTTTAAGTCATCTTTTTTCGAGTTCTTGAAAAGAAAACCCAACTCTAAAGTTCTTAAAAAAATGTCTACTCTTCCTTCCACTGTTAAGGTTTCTTTATTTTGGGATAGAGATTCTTTATGATTATAATATTGTTCGTTATAGTATTAAACCACAATGCCATGTTAAGTTTCCAACTACGTTGGATTACGAAACATTACTCAATGCCTTACACAGAAGAATGAAAACTAATCGTGACTATGAATTATCTGTAATAGGCAGATATCCAACATCCATTGCACCCCAAGGATTAGGGCTTTATGGTGAGTGGACTATCAATGATGATGGCTCTTTGTGGGACTATTTGAGGGCGCCGGAAGAATATAGGGCGTTAATCACCATCAATGTTTTTGAAATGTATGTTGAAAGGACACCTTACGGTCGTCAGGAAGTCCCTCAAGTCCAGCCTACTCGTGGTAACACTTATACAGACTTGAGTTCTTATGGAGACATTTTGAGGGGTCAAGTGTCGCTGGAAACTCTAAGCCAACAATTTAATCAAAATTACAGTGAAACTTGGTAAATATCTACTTTTAAATTATAATTTTGTGTAGTAGCACATGTTTATTTTATTATACGTATGATAATAGTAATATTTTTTTGTATCTTCTTAGGAGCTATACACCTAATATGAGTAATATTAGGCAATCCTCTCAGTTCGGTGCAGCTGAAAATTACACACAAACTCGCCAATGGCACCAAATGTTGATTTCAATGCAGTTGATCTTTCTTCAAACCCTGACAATATTGAACACTATTGGTAGGTTCATTACCTTGATGTTAAATAATCCATCTATATTTTGATGTTGGTATTTAAAATATGTTACCCATTTTTCGTGTAGGAAGAGCCCTTTACTGGATGGTGATGATTATCCTAATTATATAGAAACATCATCGAGTGATAGCGATTATATACCGAATGCAGAGGAGTCCGACGATGATGATAATGATGAGGTTGATGTTAATCCTCATATGCAGGAACTACAATTAGTAGAAATGATGCAAAGTCGGCCAAACCAGCAAGAACCGATAGCCGAAAAGCCAATTCACCAACAAGAGCCAATGCCGAAAGCCCAATTCAGTGGCATTCTGACGTGATTCCATATCTTGACAATCTTAAAAGTTGTCCTGCTTCCTTCGTCTACACAAGATAAGATGATCCAATTCGCCATAAATTGTGGAAAGAACCGGTCGATTTTGTAAATAATGAAGTTCACCTTGTAAAAGACATGATGTTCGAATCCAAAAAGGCATTGCAAAGGGCCGTCAAAATTTATAGCTACCAGGTAATGAGGGAGTTTAAGGTTGATGATTCAACCATAAAAATATTGAGACTGGTTTGCAGATAACAGTATCAAGGTTGTCAATGAATGTTTTGTGGTATTCTTAAGCATGATAGTATGTGGATTATCACAAAATTCCATCCACGTCACACTTGTGATATGGGAGAGAATCAAGCAGATCATTTTAATTTAGATACAAATATGATTGCTCAAGTGTTACTTGTTCATATTGCTGAAACCCCAAGGTAAGCTATTCGACCTAGTTCATTATAATTTTGACATCAATTAAATTATCATATCATTGCTAAATGTTGTTTGTTTAAACTTATCTAGGTATTCCATCAAAGATTACATTAGAAACGTTAAGGAAATATATCGTAAAACGATAAGCAAGATAAAGGGATATCTCAGACATAGCGGGCTTTTGAGATGATTTATGGTACATGGGAGGGCTCTTTCCAGTAGTTGCCGAGGTATGTAGCAGCTCTACAGAAATTCAATCCTGGTACTGTTGTAGAGTGAAAGATCGTTGTCGGTAATATTTTCAACTTTGTGTTTTGGACATTCAAACCATGCATTGATGGTTTTGCTCATTGCCGACCAGTCATATTCATAGATGGCATACATGTGTACGAGGTATACAACATCAAGATACTGATTGCAGTAGGTATGGATGCAGTAAGTCGATATTGCCTCTTGCTTTCGCCATTGCCACTAACAAGAGCAATGAGATATGAGGGATGTTTTTGACACATTTGAGGCGATATGTTATTAAGGATCATATGGGCATATGCGTGCTATCTGATCGACATCAAGCCATATTACACAATATGTGTAATTTGACGGGGTGGCAGCCTCCCTTTGCTTACCATCACTTTTGTTTAAGACACATAAAGGCAAATTTCCAAAAAAATATTGGAAACAGCACACTAAACAAATTGATGTGGGCGGCTGCAATGGAGCATCAACAAAAACAGTTTCTTATACGAATGGAGATGATCAAGACAGTGAATCTAATAGCATATAATTGGTTGAAGGATATCGACGTTGAGAAATGGACATTACATGCGGATGGAGGCAGGAGATGGGGATGCTAACAACAAATAGCTCGGAGTCATTCAATGGTTTGCTAAAATCTGCTCAGGGACTACCCGTTACTACAATGGTGAGAATGACTTTCAAGCAAATTGTGGAGCAGTTTCCCACAATAACAAGACATGCCAAAGCCATATTAGCAGATGGTGGGAAATTGATGCCAAAACCTGCACAGATGTTCGAGCATCATGGGAAAAAATGTGAGCTACACAAGATGGTAGAGTATAACTATGTTGAACGCGTGTATGAAGTCCTGTCAATCATATAGCATGCTGTGTTCTCATGCCATCAAGTTTTTCGAGGCAATGGGAAAAAGGGTATCGACTTATGTGGCATCCGAATACAATGTCGAAAGTTATCTTAAAGCATATGCCGAAGGTTTCTACCCACTTTGTGATCAATCTTATTGGCCAAACGAGCCATTTTCAATGATTGCTAACAAGGAGTATATCTGTAAAATTCATGTTAATGCACGAACTCGGATTCCCGATCAAATGGATGTTCCGGATAAGATATACTCCCGAAGGTGCTCGCCGTGTAAGAAGTTTGGCCATAATAAGCGTTTGTGTAACCTACAAGGCCGTGGTGGTGCAAGTACCTCTCGTAGTGGAAGAGCCTCTCGTGGTTGAAGGTTGTCTTGAATTATGATTGTATTTTAATCCTTCTTGATGTATTGGAATTGCCTTGAATTATGAATGTATTTTAATTCGTTTTGATGTATTCGAATAGTCTTGAATTATGAACAGGAAAAAAAAAACTCGAAAAAGATATCGACATATCCTTAATAATGTAATGCCTTGACTAAATAATAAAACGCTTAAATCAAAACCTTATAAAATAAAAACCTTAAACCTAAAGATAACAAGTTTTCAAATAAACAAAGCTTACTTCGGGGCATTTTACAACCCTTAAAACAACAATCCAAACGTTTACGTATACTTAACATATTTAGCTTACATTATTGTTCGCAGAAAAATATATCAGGTTCTATATAAAATATTGATATTCTGGCGTTTTGAAGCATGACTAATTTTTGGTCAAAGTATGAAAAAAACGTGAAATTTCAAAACTTTGAAATTACGCAAGTGTTGGGAAAATGAAAATAATACCTTTTGCCCACTAAATTAATGCGCAAAAGGTACTTTGGTAACTTTTGTTTATGGGTTATTTTGGTACACAAACCCACTTTTTGGGTCATTTAAGTTGCGGACTCGACATTTTGGTATGTTAAATCCATCTTTAGTGTAAGATCACAAAAGTCGGAAGTCTTTTATATTTTTTTATACTTTGTATTCAGTTAACTAAGACACATAAAACGAAATGGGGAGTATATATATTTGAAGAAGAAGTGGGAATTGTCCACTTAATAATTTTGACTAGAAGTAAATGTGAGTCATTGCCAAGTCTACGTTATTAAATACGTTATTAAATTTTCCCCTACCCCGATTTCTGTATGTTTATTACTGGGTCAAAGATTTGGACGCTTGTTTACCTTCTTGAACCAACCAATTTTCTCCTATGTGAACGGAGATTAAAGCACTACATGCGTCAGTTTTACTATCATAATTTGACAAATTGCATAATTTGACCAAAATAATTTCATTTTCCAAAAAAATAATTTGACAAATTACAAAATTGAATTTAGTAAATCTTAATAGCTCAATTGATTGATTATCTGAACTTTTATTTTGTCGGTGAAGGTTCGATTCTCACCTTGTAATTCCCTTCCTCTTCCCCATTATCATATTTCTTCATAGTTAAATTCATTTCATGTACTATATTTATACCAAAAAAAAAGTAAAACATAACTACATAGGAGTATTATAAATAAATAAAAAATAAAAAGCCACGTACTAAAGTATTCTAGGAAATGAAATAAATGAAGGAAAATTAAATATTCCACTTTGTTACCCATGATTTCATAAGTCACGTCGTTATCACTTAGATTAGTCTCTTTGTTCTTTTCCCCGAGACTGAGATTGTGGGGGTGATTAATTACTGCTAGTACTTAATTACTACTCAAAGAAAAATCAAAGTCCTCTTAGAAAATGATTTTCTTGTTTGTATTAAAGATATTTATAAAACAATGAAAGAGAAAGGCATTATCTCTGGCTACTAGTCAGCTGCAATTTTACCTCTGGCTAATTAAACATATTATATAAATCTATCTATACCCTATATTAGCATTAGCTTTACTAACTTCAGAGACTAATCGTAATTAACGAGATTAAGAAATGAGAAGTTTCCTCTACTATGTCACGTCCTTAGTCTTCAACTAAGCGCACGTGCGGCACTTGACAACTAGCTCACATTTTTGTACAACTTGCTCACGATCTTGCTATGCCAAGTCAGCCTAGATTACTACACTCAAGATCGCTAAGGAAATAGTAGGTAAATAAGACAAGAGAAATTTGCTAGGAAGGTTTTTATTATAGAAGACTTGATTGATTTTTGCTTGATGGTTTTTTGTAAATGGATGCCCCTCTATTTATACTACTCACCTAGGGACTACTATGCAAATAATAATTATTATATAAGTCCCTACATATTTGCAAATAAACCCCTATTCTAGATATCTCTACACAACTAGAGTATTCCAAGGACTTTCCATGCAAATCCATGGAATTCTAGGGTCTTCCAAGAAAGTCTCCCTAGATATTTTCATAAGAATCTAGAGACTTTCCAAGGAAGCTCTGCATCGCTCTAGAATGTTTCCACAAATGCTAGCCTGCTTTCCATGTAAGCATCCACATAAGCTTCCTACATGGCAAAAATAGTTCCACGTGGCGCCTAGGTGGCATGATGATGTGGCGGGTCATCACACTCTCCCCCACCTGATGTTGCGACGACTGCGGCGCACTGCTGCTGCTTAAACTCTCAACTCTTGTTTTTAAACTGCCACAAGTCTTCGTATCGCTCACATGTGGCCTTTTCCGGTGATTGCCCCTTCTAATGGACGAGGAAAATGGCGGTGGCTTCTTGCCCTTGTTTCCGCCTGGCCTGGTAGTCAATGATAGCTTCAATCTCCCTATCGTGTGAGGCGATGATGGTAATCGGTGTATGACTTGACCCTTTCTCGGTTCATGCTCCAACTCAATCTTATGATCCAGCTCACGTCTAGGAGGCAAATGCTTAGGTAGCTCATCGGGCATGACATCTTTGTTCTCCTCGAGCAACTTCTTTATGCAAGGCGGCAGTGTCTCCTGGGGACCCTTGTATTCTTCCAAACTTGCAATGGTTGCCATGAATGTCGGCTCTCCTTTCTTAAGACCTTTGATTAGCTGCATAGCTAAAAGTTGTGTTTGTCCCTTTGCATGCGGCATAGTCACTGTAGGCACTATGCAAGCTCCTTCTCGCTCCAAGACCAAGAGACGTTTGAGGTAGAGGTCGATCATAGCGTGGCAATGCTTAAAGAACTCTTGCCCCAGAACAATGTCAAAAATATCCATAGTAGTGGCGGTAAAATTTGTCGTACCTTTCCAATCGCCCAATTTGACACCAACACCATTAGCTACACCACGAGCTTTTTCTGTCTTAGCATTCATGGTCTTGACGAGGGCGTTAATTGGAGCGAGCTTCAACTCTAGTCTCTTCGCTGCAGCCTCGGTCACAAAATTATGAGTCGCTCCAGTGTCTACCAATGCACGAGCGACCTTGTTGTTTATGGTGAGATCCACGTATTGATTTTGATTCTCGTCGGGTTGGATAGGTTGCTTCTTGACAACGCCACATATGCTTATCATACCTAACTGTGCGGTGCCTGACCTCTCTCCTTGCGTCTGCTCCTTTCATTCACGGACCATTGCATTGAAGCTCTTCAAGTGGGGGCAATTTTTGAAGCCGTGTGGTCCTCCATATATGTAGCATCCCTTCTTCTCAATCTGCGTCTTCTTCTCAGTATAACCCTGACGACCACTTAACTTTTTGTCGTCGAACTTGTTGGCATTTTGGGTCTTGGAGTATGGTTGTTGCGACTCCTTGCTCTTGCCACGGTCTCCCCCACCCTTGGCATCGCTACCCCTTGACTCATTGCCTTGGCCTTTATCGTGCTTGTCATGCCTAAAGTCCATCAAAGACTCGGCCTCCACTATGGCTTGGTCTATGTCTGCGACTTGATGGCGTTGCAACTCCTGCTTAGCCTAATTTTTCAACCCATCTATAAAGAGAACAATAAGTCATCATTGGTGAGGTTGGGAATTTGAAGCGTAAGGGTGGTGAACTCTTTGACATAGTCTCGTATGCTTCCCGTTTGCTTCAACTCTCTTAGTGTTATACCCTATTTTAACAGAAGTCAAAATAGTTTATAACATTCCGGTAATTCCGGAGTTAATTAAAGTTAAGAGTCGCCACCTAATTATTTATGGTGAATTAGGGCACCTAAAGTTTATTTAAAGTTATTTCTAAAGTTGATTTTATTTTAAAGTCTACGAAACCAAAAAGATTCTAAGTACGGGTTCAACTAATCTAGAGGGAAGGTATTAGGCATCCTCTAAATTCCATTAATAATGGTTAATCGACTGGACTAAAATTTAATTAGGCTCAGTGTAAATATAGTATTATAGAAAAAGAAAGTAGCTTTGTAAGTATGGCTAAAGTTATAGATAGACATGTAAGAATGCTATTTAAAATAGAACTTGTAAAAATAATAATAATTTGTATAAAAGAGTACTTTTAATGCTATTTTGAAATACGACTTATAAATGTTGTTAAGGTTTAAAACGAAAGTATAAATGTATTGTTTAAAACGATACTAGTAGAAAATATAATAATTTACGTAAAAGAAGATTCTGAATGTTAAATGAGACTCAAAAATATTGCTAAGGCCTTAAATGGAAAATATAGCAATGTTATTCAAAAAATAAGATTTTGTAGAAAATAGGGTGATTTGCCTATGAATAATAGCCTTTTAAAAAGATGATTCGTCGAATGTTATCTTTAGATAAATGACGTTATACGACTTCTATTTTTTATCACTCTTTATTTAAACAATTTCGGCTAAAATATGTATAATTGGATAAATCTTGAAAATGCTTATAAAATATGATTGGATTCCTATTTAACGATGTTTTGAAATTCATGAGATAGTAAGAATAAAAGATGATTTATTTAACAAACAAAAAAATGTACAGTCATATTATTTGAAAATCAATTACTCGAATAAATGTTATAGATACTATAAGTAGTTTAGAAAATAGAAGTGGATGTAATTTGTGGATTTAACTACCCATTACTAAACTAAAACCCTTAACGTCACTAACGTATCTAAATTATCTAACAGACAAAATGTTAGTCATACAAAGTAAATAAGAAATACATGACAAAAAGTAAGATAGAGAGAAAGGAGAGCAAATGGAACGATCCATTTTCGGATCGTTGCTGCAGCCTATTTTGTTATTGGCTTCGGCCCGAAAAGTCCTTTTGTTGTTGTATTTGCCGTGGGCAGGCTCGACAAAAGAGGAATTGTGTTGGGCTTTTGGCCCAACGTCGAGATGCAGGGAGGATGAGTCCGAGGGACTCGTACACGACAGTCATGCATAAAAAAAAACGAAAAAGAAAAGGATTAGTACCCACTCGACGAATAAGATTAAACATGTAGAACATAAGTTCAAAAAAACAAACAAATCAATAGAGTATGTGCATATTGTGTATATTTAAGTATATCTCATGTATACACATTCATAAAGATGTATAGGCTAAAGTGTACCAGTCATGCACATACATATTCATAATCGATACAAGTATACTTAGCACATGAAGATGAATAAATGCAGATATAAAACATGTTATACAAAGCCACAGGCAGCCAACAAAGCACAATGTAAATTGCGTAAGAGTATAGAATATGGAAACATATGATGACAATAATGAGAAGACAGTCTTATTCGAGTCGGTGAGAATCCATGGTCCAAGAATAACAATAAGGATCACATGTGTACCAGGAAAGGGAATAACAAATAGGGATCACATGCATACAATAGGTCTTATGTGTTCAAATTATATAACGGCAGCAATTAGATGGAAAGGGAGAACAAGGAAACGTCGCGTAAATAACGGCATTCCAAACAAGGATCCCTGGCGAACTGGAGACATACGGGAATAAACAAAATAGGCAGAAGGCTCCACACCAACAAACAATTAGGGGGGAAACAAGCACAGATCCAAAATCGTATCCAAACAATCAAAGCAATAAGTAAAAAGAAGCAGAACAGTTCTAACTTCCAACATAAATGATTCATGCGTATATTTGATATACCCTCATACATACACCCTAATATATACATGACATTTCCTATTCACGTAGTAAGCGACTGCCAGTTTTCATAGCCATCGATAGTACCTAAACCAGTACTTCAGTTTGGCTTGTTCACAGAAGCTAGTAGGCAGAACGCAAGTTATTCTTTGCAATCGTGAATACAGGGGACAACAACCACCAGATCTTAGAGAAACATAACCTATTCTCATGCCTATGTGAGAGTTAATATCTTCTGCCAAATTAAGGGATCATCACAGAAGGCAAAACAGAATAGCAGGTTGGGCATGATTCATGATGCAAGGCTCTTAAATGCAATCAAGAGTGTGAAAACTTACAAATTTCATGTTTTCGTATAAGCAAACTGGCTACCTACAGTTCTAGACACAAGGATGCAGTACACATAGTCAAGGGAATGCAGAGGGGAAATGTGTTTAAGGGGGCATTTGAGCATTTAAAGCACATGATTCACAACCAATTTGTATTAGCCAACTAACCTAAACTGTAGCTGAACTCTGCTAGCAATTATACCAAAACAATGTATCCTCTTAAAACAACATTCATCAATCACAACTTAATCATCAGCCAATCCCCATTGAATAAACGAAACTGAACCAGATTGTGAAGGGGAGAAAAAAACAGGGCAGATTTTAGGATTGCTATATTCTACTTCTTCTACATGGTTTAACTGATCGGGTGAGAGGGGAGGGTTACAGCCTCATGGTCTGAAATAATGTATTTCTGTGAAACTAGGACTAGGCAGTACCAAATTAACTAGCAAATAACATCAACATGTTATATAACCACTTCATCAGATCTAACCCCGAACAGATTGCGTTCATATCCAATTATGTTACTTGAACAAATAGAGTAAACAAGGGAAAATGTCGACCTGTTTTAACCATATACGGCAATATACCTAAGATATACATACCACGATGTGTATATCAGATATATATCGAATGTATACTTTCTTATTACCTTGATAACCTATTGTATATCTTATGTATATCCGACTTTGGAATAGATTCTAAATCCTGAAAATTCAGTCTAGGCATCCAAACTACTATAGACACCTTTCAAATTCGATTAACGATTAATATTCTACCCTAACAGCTCCCAAACATCACACAAATAATGCGACGACAAAGAAATCACGTAACCAGCAAACATATAGCGGTATACGCCAAAAGTCTTAACCAAGCAGAGATTAAAGACTATGCATGATAAATGTATCGAAGTTTACCTCGTTTATGTGCAGTGAATAGGCGACGGGGTCTCGAACCTACTCGAAGACGACGAACAAACGATGCTTCGATTAAACCCAAAATTTTGATTGTATGAAAATATAGTGATTTAGAGTAATATCCGGCTAAAGTTCACCGGAAAAGTGAAAACTATGGTTTGAAAATGGTGTGTGTCCCTAAACACTGAATCAATTCCTAAAATATCCTCCCCTTTTCAATTGAGTAATTTCATTATTTATAGAGTTGGGAATGAAGAGGAGCGTATGAGAGAGAGGAAGCGGGGAACAGGCGTGGTGGAAGTGTCAGGGAAGATGGAAGAGGCGTGGGTGTGGGGAGAACGTGAGGTGAGAAACGAAGGCGTGGGTGCGGGGAGAACGTGAACTGCAGAGGAACGTGAGGAGCAGGAGAGAGAGCAGAACGTAGTGGGGAGAATGTGAGCTGCAGAGGAACGTGAGGAGCAGTGGAGAGGGCAGAACGTAGTGGGGAGAATGTGAGGGAGAGAAGGGAGGAAGGGAGAGTAGAGAGAGAGGCGTGCGGCGGGTAAGAAGGAGGAAGAAGAAAAGGGAGATAAGGGTTAGGGTTAAGGGGTGAAAAAATGGGCCGGGTCGGTAATTAATTAAGTGGGCTGGTCGGGTATTGTGATGTGGGCTGAAAATATGGGTTGAGAATGTGGGCTGGGTGTTGAAATGTGGGTTGTTTATTTGGGTAGGGAAATAATATTGTATTTGTATTTCGGGTCATTAATTTGGCTGAAAATTGTTGATCCTTCCTCATCTATTTAATTTTTTTGGGTTTCTAATTTAATAACTAGTAGAGTGCATGCTATCTAAAGACATTAAATAATTAATATGTAAAAAGAAAAAAAATAAGTATTTTACAAAATGTTGTCTTGTAATTAATTTAGCGATTCCAAACCCGAAAATGAAGCGATGACGAACATTTAAAATTTGTGATAAAGTAATGCTCGTAATGTTGAAAATAAAAGTAGCGACAATAATAGTAGTGAAAATAAAGTATTTAGCTCGTCAGTAAATTAAAAGCCCGAGTGAATAAAATTAAATAAAGGAGGGACAAAATTGGGTGTCAACAGATGCCCCTCTTCGACCGGAGATGATGTAAGAGTCTTCGGGCGAAGAAGTTTACCTTAGTAGCCAATTTTGTTCCGACCAACAAATATGAACTTAAGAAATGCGATTTAGGAGAATTGGTGGAAAATATTATGAAGGCAGAAGGAATTGTGGTCGAACCTGCTGAGAGAATGTTGTTTATGAATTTATAACTTACAAGGGTGTAGACAGGTGACGAGAACGTTCAAGAATTGAACATATGCTTATAGCCTCGTAATTATAAATGTGGCGCGCAACATACCTTTAAGTAGGACTCTACTAGACACGATGTAAATTCTAAAAAAATGCCCCAGTGTTGAATTATGGAGACGCTGGGGATGTAGAAAAGGATACGAGATTGCAACAACAGTTGATTGAGTAAAGTTTTAACGGTGAATACGAAAGAAATTTTTGGATAACCTACGTATCACATGTTTGTGGACGTAGGCGGAGTCGAGTTCGAGAGTAGATCCGCGACCTTTGCTTATGAGTTTGATATTCCTCTTCAGCGTTTCGCCCCATTTCACTGCGTAAGATAAAGTTCCACGTTGTGCTGTGTCTCCGCATGTAGATTGTATTTTCTGTCAAAACTGAAATTCATGTCAAAATCATTAATAAAGTCTGGGATAAATTTGAAGGTGTAAAACTTATAAATAAATGTAAAAAATGATAATAAATATGAGCATGAGAGTGAGAGTGAGGATGAAGCCGTGCGGCTTATAATGATGTCGTGTGTCCAAATGTTGCCTCTGATTGTCTTCAGGTACTTGAATGAATGTGTGATATATATGCCGAGGATGTAATAATATCTCCAGTTGTATTTGGAGATTTTAGTAATAAGGCATCCGGTTGTCTTCCGGGACTTGATGATAAATGATGTCTGCGGATTTTAAGGTAAAGTCGTTAAAGTAGGTAAAGTGGATGATAAAGTGAAGTAATAAAGTAGGGAGTAAAGTAAGTGTATAGCCATTTGGCTTATGCATGTGAGGCTGTGTAGCCATGTGATGTCTCCGGTTGTCTTCGGGGACTTGATGGTATCTCTCCGGTTGTTTTCAGAGATTTGATGATGATTCCCGTAAAGTCGAGGGTAAAGTTGTAAAGTGAATGATGTCTCCGGTTGTCTTCGGAGGCTCAATGATAATTCCTGTAAAGTTCAGGGTAAAGTTGTTAAAGTTGGTAAAGTAAATGATAACGTAGAGGGTAAAGTCGTAGTGTAGCCGTCTGGCTTATGCATGTGACGCTGTATAGCCGAATGATGCCTCCGGTTGTCTTCGGAGACTTGATGATAATCCCTGCAATGTTCAGGATAAAGTTGTTAAAGTTGATAAAGTAAATGATAGAGTAATTGGTCGAGTAGAGTAACAGTGTAGCCGTCTGGCTTATGCACAGAGGCTGTATAGCCGAATGATGCCCCCGGTTGTCTTCGGAGACTTAATAATAATCCCTACAAAGTTTCGGATAAAGTCGTTACAGTTTGTAAATGATGTCTCCAGTTGTCCTTGGAGACTTGATGCAATCCCATAAAGTTCAGGATAAAATGTAAATGATGTCTCCGGTTGTTTTCGGAGATTTAATGATGCAAACCCTGTATAGTTCAGGATAATGTTTCCGGTTGTTTTCGGAAACTTGATGCAATCCTGTAAAGTTCAGGATAAAATGTAAATGATATCTCCGGTTGTTTTCAGAGATTTAATGCAAACCCTGTAAAGTTCAGGATAATGGTTCCGGTTGTTTTTGAAAACTTGATGCAATCCTGTAAAGTTCAGGATAAAATGTGTTTCCGGTTGTTTTCGAAAACTTGATGCAATCCTGTAAAGTTCAGGATAAAAATGTGAATGATATCTCCGGTTGTTTTCAGAGATTTAATGCAAACCCTGTAAAGTTCAGGATAATGTTTCCGGTTGTTTTCGAAAACTTGATGCAATCCTGTAAAGTTCAGGATAAAAATGTGAATTCTTATTTTAGGGTGGAAGGACCCAATATGTCCTATTTTAGGGTGGACGAACCCGATGTATCCCATTTTAGGGTGGACAAACCCATGTATGTCTCCAGTTGTTTTCGAGGACATGATGCATATGCCGTGTGAGGCATTTAAAGAAATGATATCCTATTAAAGGCGGACGAGCCTAAAATGTCCTATTCAAGGCGGACGAGCCTAAAGTATCCTATTAAAGGCGGACGAGCCTAAATGTTGTGCGTTTGCGAACAATGATATTGTCCCTTTGCAGGTCATTTGAAAGTAATAATGCAATGCCGGTGCAGTGCCTTTGCAGTGCGGGCATTTGAAAGCAGTAGTGCATATGCAGTGCGGGCATTTGAAGAAATGATGCCCTATTAAAGGCGGACGAGCCTAAAATGTCCTATTCAAGGCGGACGAGCCTAAAGTGTCCTATTAAAGGCGGACGAGCCTAAAATGTCCTATTAAAGGCGGACGAGCCTAAAGTGTATAGTTATCCTCGGAGTGTGATATTGATTTCTACAAAATTTAAAGTAAAGTCATTTAAAGTATTTAAAATAAATAATAAAACGGAGAGTAAAGTAAGAGTCAGATCGCTCGGCTAATGATATTGATGGTATCGTGACAGGCCAAATTAAGGACATGAAATCCTGATTTAATTCGCCTTCAATCTCGTCAACCTACAAAACAGGTATATAAAGTCATAAAATTATTGTGATAAAAATAAAATAAAATAAATTAAAAGATAAAGTTGGAAGTAAAGCCGTATGGCTTTTGAGGCGAGGCCATAATGATCCAAATGATGCTTTTGGCCCTGATTGATAGACTTGACTGTTGATCTCGCGATTTTAGGTTCCTGCACTCAAAGAAAAATTCTTAGTTTGGGAGGGGGAAGTTGATTTGTGTTGACTCGAAGCTTGACGTTGTTGGCTGCTCCATTCGTCTTATTTGTTTGGATCTTGTGATCTCTGTTCAAGCCTCGGTAGATGAACAGTAGTGAAACAATTGAAAGAAAGTGTTTCATTTGAAAGGTATGTATGTAAGTATATGTATAAGGAAAGATATATACGTAAGTATATGTATATAAGAAAAGATATATGTGTAAATGTATATATATGTAAGTTGTAAAATATTCTGCCAACTTTAGATTGTGACACTTCTAAAGTAATCGGTTCATAATACTTCCTGTCTGGTAGCCTTAATCTTGTCGATGCACAATTGTTATTTTGTCTATATCTTTTCAAAATATGCCCCAGTTTTGGGTTCAGAAGAGTATGCTAAATTTATGTTGCGGTATGACCGAACCTTGTATAGGTTGCCTACGTATCCCTCCAAAGGAATCAGGTCAGAACATAGTTCATAAATAAAATGGTCTGAAGTTTTCTAATAAAGGGACCGAACCCGATGTGGATTGCCTACGTATCCCACCAAGGGAATCAGGTCAGCGCAGTTCTGTTATATAAATGTTAAATTTTATCTAGATGTGACAGACCTACATGTTGATAGTCTATGCATCCCGCCGAGGGAATCCAGCCACGTGTAGTTTTCCTTTTATAAGGATTTTTGGATTCTTTGTTGTAATGCAACCGAACCCTATGTGGGCTGCCTACGTATCCCACCACGGGAATCAGGTCAGCGTAGTTCATAAGCTAAAGGAAAGGTTGCAAACTATGTTGTCTAACCTAATGTCGTACTTTGATTTCTTCTTGAACGTTCAGGCTTATGTCATCACCTATCGGCTATTTCAATTTCTTTCGAGCGGAATCTTGTCTTGTACTCGAGTTTTTCTTTGTTACTCTCTCGGGATGTATGTTGTCTATTCGTTCATTTTATGTCACAATCGTAGAGTTGACAGTTTCGATAAATAAAGTAGAAAATAACAATAATAAATGATTTAAGGAAAATCAGAAATGCATTCATAGATTTGCAATCCAAAAGATGAAGCACAGTAACAAAAGTTTTGAGCATAATTCCAGCCTTTAAAAAATAAAATTTCACTACATGTTCAGTCTACCGAAACTACCGGCGAATTAGAGACGGACTACAAGTCCAATTCTTCAGAGTCTCTCCTGGTTCAGCATCCCGCATTGTCAGTGCCTTGGTGTTGTGAGTAGTTGTAGCAGTAATGTTTATGTGTGTTTGTCTTTGGATTGTTCATGGGAGCGAAAAAAAAAGGTGATGACATGTCCCTTTCCATCCTTTCCATTGACACACTGGATTCGTTCAAATCTTGGCATCTTCGTGAGCAGGTAAAGGATTGTTGACCACATTGGGCTTAGCTTCAGCGAGCTGGACTACTCCTTCCTTAATCAGGGCTTCGATTTTGTTTTTAAGCCCATAACAATCTTCAGTGGCGTGCCCAGCAACTCCAGAATGGTATGCACAGCGCTTGGAACCATCAAACCATTTTGGGATAGGATCGGGAATTCTTCCTTCAATCGGTTGTATTATGCCTGCTACTTTCATTCTTTCAAACAACTGAGCCAATGGTTCAGCGAGTCGAGTGTAATTACGAGTGTTTTTGGTGTCAGGGTTTGGACGAGCTCTAGGTGCGGCATGTGGTCGATTTTGGTATGTTGGAGCTTGGAAGGGTTGATACGGACGTGGATTTTGATGTGGAGGTGCTCGGGGTTGGTAGTAGTTTGCTTGGGCATTTTAGACAGGGTAAGGAGATAGTGGAGCTTGGTAGGGTTCAGGGTAGTAGTAAGGATATAAAGGTTGTTGTGGGTGGTTAAAGTATGTAATGGCTTGGCTCGGCTTATGCCCTTGAACGTTCATGACTGCAGCGACATCTTCCTTCTTCTTTTTAACCCCGTTGATAGAACCAGTTTGAATAGCTTTGTTTATCGCTTGTAAAGCAATAAGATCCTGAATCTTTCCCGATTTGATTCCTTCTTCAAAGGCTTCTCCCATTCGGACAACTTCTGTGAAATTTTGTCCCATCATACCTATCATTTTCTCATAAAATATGCCAGCCTGGCATTCAATAAAGGTAGCAGTCATTTCTCTATCATTCATCGGAGGTTGAACCCTGGCCGCTTCTGACCTCCAGCGTAACGCATACTCGCGGAACGTCTCAGTTAACTTCTTGGTTAACTTAGTCATGTAGACTCTATCTGGCGTGATGTCGGTGTTAAAACTGAATCTGTCCATAAAGTCTTGAGCCATGTCACTCCAACCACGCCATTTACGGACGTCCTGTTGTGTATACCAAGTAAGAGCTTCGCCAGATAAGCTTCTTATGAAGAGCTTCATCCTTATGTTCTGGTCTCTACCTACTCCAACCAGTTTCTCACAATAAGCCCTTAAGTGTGTATGAGGGTCGCCTGTCCCATTAAATGTATCAAATTTTGGCGGCTTGTAGCCTACGGGAAAATCGACATCAGGCTGAACGCAGAGATCCTCGTATTCTACACTCTTAGCTCCCCTAGCAACTTGAAGGTTTCTCATTGCTTCTTTGAGACTGTGGATCTCTTTTAGCAATATGTTGTCTGCCCCTGCTTTTGCGTCCTTTTCCATTTCTTCGTATTGATCTACCTCGGGTTGGAACCTGACCGTTACTGGGTTGGTAAAGGCTTGTGTTTCTGCGGCATATACCGGAGGCACATACGGTGTATTTGGAGTGACAAAATGTGCCCCTTGTAGATACTGGGTTGGATAAGTTTGGACGGTCGGAGTGTTTTGGATAGGAGGTGGTATGTTAAAAGTGGTATTTGTAGGTGGTTGATTTGACGGGTTTAGGGGAGTAGTCGTAGGTGGTGGATTAGTATTGGTAGGCAAAGGAACATAAGGAGTGTGAACTAGTGATTGACTTGGTGGGTTGACGGGTGGTGGATTAGGAGTAGCATAGGTAGTGTAGGTGGGTGGTTGATTTTGTGGAGGAGTATAGTTAGTGTAAGTGGGTAGTTGATTTTGTGGAGGAGTATAGGCGGATGATGGATTTGGTGGATTTGCGGGGGTGATCGGAGGTAAGTTGTTGGTAGGTGCATTGTTTTGTGGAGGAAAATGCTCAGGAACTGGAGATTCGAGTGATGGGAAACGAGGCGGGTTTGGTGCAGTATTTCTAGGTTCAGGGGGTGGACTTTGGAGTGTGAGGGATAAATTGGTCAAGTCCCTAACCCGATTTAGTTCTCCACGTAGATTCTCAATTTCTTGAGTCAGGCGGGCGATATGTTCATCATGTTGAATATTAGTTCTGTGTTCGGAAGTCTCGGGGGGATCACTAAAGATCACCATGTTTTCCAAACCAGTTGAAATAGATGCGGCTGGATCAGACATAATAATTTCTTTTCCTTGAATATCCCAACTACGTTGCGGTAATGTTGATGTCTTTGACCTTGTGAGGTAAGGATGGTCAGCCAGCTCGAGTGTCAACACGAATCAACTCTTTTGGGAATAAAATAAAAGAAACATAAAGTGTAAATGATGTTAGTCTCATGAACATATCTAGGTAAAGTCATGATCATGTAAAGTCGAGTAAGTCATGTAGCAAATAATTCGTCAAATAAAGTCCAACAAGTTGTCAAACAAATGTAAACGATTATATCAAACAATAATAACGCGTCCTAATATGCATGTGACCTCTTTATGCTAGAGGTAGGCCTAACGTTTGTTTGAAGGGTAAAGTGTGCTATAATACGTCATCCTGTTGCTTTGATTAATTAAACAAATTCTGTTTCCCCAAAATAAAGTACAAAAGTAGTGTAATATATTTTTTACATATCAAATGAATACAACATAAAGTGTTTCCTAATCTAAGTAAAGTAAATACAATTTCCTATGTCTAAATTTCAGCTCCGTTTTGTGATGTCATTGATCTTCGTCATTCATTGTACTCCAATGCAAATCCATACCTGTCATAGAAACGTTAGTCATTCCCTCCTTCCTAAAGTTTAATTAATTAGAGCAAATAGTCAATATTTAGGCACAGTTATCCTTCAAACATGCACAGAAAGTATGCTTAATGTCACTTGGGGTCGTGAACCCGCTTGGACGTTTGGTAAAGTTGTCTAATGGATTTAATACACCAAGGGTATTAAACCTCCTAGGTCATGAAATGTATGCTCTTAATAAAGAGTGTTGGTTTAGCTCTATCTTAGGCTGACTAAGAGTGGGTTTACTGGACGCAAGGTTCCCGAGCGGACAACTCGAGTGAGAAGGCTACGCGGTCACCGTTATTCGGACACCCCGCGCATACGCCAACTCTCCTAAAAATTGGAATTTTGAAAGAGATTTGCGGGTGCGCAAAACACACCTCGCGTGTACATGTGATAGTGTGAATTTTCCAGAAGTGGAGGAAGTATGAACGGAATGACAGTTTTATCAAAGCAAGTAACACATAAACAGTTTATATCAAACAAACAATTTATATCAAACAAACAATTAATAGCATGTAAAAACAGTTAACAAATAAATAAAGTAATTAAAATAAGCAGACAAAGCCTATTTAAACTAAGTCCGTTATGGTTAGAACCTAAGTGTGAGTCCCCAGCGGAGTCGCCAAGCTGTTTTACCCTATTTTAACAGAAGTCAAAATAGTTTATAACATTCTGGTAATTCCGGAGTTAATTAAAGTTAAGAGTCGCCACCTAATTATTTATGGTGAATTAGGGCACCTAAAGTTTATTTAAAGTTATTTCTAAAGTTGATTTTATTTTAAAGTCTACGAAACCAAAAAGATTCTAAGTACGGGTTCAACTAATCTAGAGGGAATGTATTAGGCATCCTCTAAATTCCATTAATAATGGTTAACCGACTGGACTAAAATTTAATTAGGCTCAGTGTAAATATAGTATTATAGAAAAAGAAAGTAGCTTTGTAAGTATGGCTAAAGTTATAGATAGACATGTAAGAATGCTATTTAAAATAGAACTTGTAAAAATAATAATAATTTGTATAAAAGAGTACTTTTAATGCTATTTTGAAATACGACTTATAAATGTTGTTAAGGTTTAAAACGAAAGTATAAACGTATTGTTTAAAACGATACTCGTAGAAAATGTAATAATTTACGTAAAAGAAGATTCTGAATGTTAAATGAGACTCAAAACTATTGCTAAGGCCTTAAATGGAAAATATAGCAATGTTATTCAAAAAATAAGATTTTGTAGAAAATAGAGTGATTTGCCTATGAATAATAGCCTTTTAAAAAGATGATTCGTCGAATGTTATCTTTAGATAAATGACGTTATACGACTTCTATTTTTTATCACTCTTTATTTAAACAATTTCGGCTAAAATATGTATAATTGGATAAATCTTGAAAATGCTTATAAAATATGATTGGATTCCTATTTAACGATGTTTTGAAATTCATGAGATAGTAAGAATAAAAGATGATTTATTTAACAAACAAAAAAATGTACAGTCATATTATTTGAAAATCAATTACTCGAATAAATGTTATAGATACTATAAGTAGTTTAGAAAATAGAAGTGGATGTAATTTGTGGATTTAACTACCCATTACTAAACTAAAACCCTTAACGTCACTAACGTATCTAAATTATCTAAAAGACAAAATGTTAGTCATACAAAGTAAATAAGAAATACATGACAAAAAGTAAGATAGAGAGAAAGGAGAGCAAATGGAACGATCCATTTTCGGATCGTTGCTGCAGCCTATTTTGTTATTGGCTTCGGCCCGAAAAGTCCTTTTGTTGTTGTATTTGCCGTGGGCAGGCTGGACAAAAGAGGAATTGTGTTGGGCTTTTGGCCCAACGTCGAGATGCAGGGAGGATGAGTCCGAGGGACTCGTACACGACAGTCATGCATAAAAAAAACGAAAAAGAAAAGGATTAGTACCCACTCGACGAATAAGATTAAACATGTAGAACATAAGTTCAAAAAAAAAAACAAATCAATAGAGTATGTGCATATTGTGTATATTTAAGTATATCTCATGTATACACATTCGTAAAGATGTATAGGCTAAAGTGTACCAGTCATGCACATACATATTCATAATCGATACAAGTATACTTAGCACACGAAGATGAATAAATGCAGATATAAAATATGTTTTGCAAAGCCACAGGCAGCCAACAAAGCACAATGTAAATTGCGTAAGAGTATAGAATATGGAAACATATGATGACAATAATGAGAAGACAGTCTTATTCGAGTCGGTGAGAATCCATGGTCCAAGAATAACAATAAGGATCACATGTGTACCAGGAAAGGGAATAACAAATAGGGATCACATGCATACAATAGGTCTTATGTGTTCAAATTATATAACGGCAGCAATTAGATGGAAAGGGAGAACAAGGAAACGTCGCGTAAATAACGGCATTCCAAACAAGGATCCCTGGCGAACTGGAGACATACGGGAATAAACAAAATAGGCAGAAGGCTCCACACCAACAAACAATTAGGGGGGAAACAAGCACAGATCCAAAATCGTATCCAAACAATCAAAGCAATAAGTAAAAAGAAGCAGAACAGTTCTAACTTCCAACATAAATGATTCATGCGTATATTTGATATACCCTCATACATACACCCTAATATATACATGACATTTCCTATTCGCGTAGTAAGCGACTGCCAGTTTTCATAGCCATCGATAGTACCTAAACCAGTACTTCAGTTTGGCTTGTTCACAGAAGCTAGTAGGCAGAACGCAAGTTATTCTTTGCAATCGTGAATACAGGGGACAACAACCACCAGATCTTAGAGAAACATAACCTATTCTCATGCCTATGTGAGAGTTAATATCTTCTGCCAAATTAAGGGATCATCACAGAAGGCAAAACAGAATAGCAGGCTGGGCATGATTCATGATGCAAGGCTCTTAAATGCAATCAAGAGTGTGAAAACTTACAAATTTCATGTTTTCGTATAAGCAAACTGGCTACCTACAGTTCTAGACACAAGGATGCAGTACACATAGTCAAGGGAATGCAGAGGGGAAATGTGTTTAAGGGGGCATTTGAGCATTTAAAGCACATGATTCACAACCAATTTGTATTAGCCAACTAACCTAAACTGTAGCTGAACTCTGCTAGCAATTATACCAAAACAATGTATCCTCTTAAAACAACATTCATCAATCACAACTTAATCATCAGCCAATCCCCATAGAATAAACGAAACTGAACCAGATTGTGAAGGCGAGAAAAAAACAGGGCAGATTTTAGGATTGCTATATTCTACTTCTTCTACATGGTTTAACTGATCGGGTGAGAGGGGAGGGTTACAGCCTCATGGTCTGAAATAATGTATTTCTGTGAAACTAGGACTAGGCAGTACCAAATTAACTAGCAAATAACATCAACATGTTATATAACCACTTCATCAGATCTAACCCCGAACAGATTGCGTTCATATCCAATTATATTACTTGAACAAATAGAGTAAACAAGGGAAAATGTCGACCTGTTTTAACCATATACGGCAATATACCTAAGATATACATACCACGATGTGTATATCAGATGTATATCGAATGTATACTTTCTTCTTACCATGATAACCTATTGTATATCTTATGTATATCCGACTTTGGAATAGATTCTAAATCCTGAAAATTCAGTCTAGGCATCCAAACTACTATAGACATCTTTCAAATTCGTTTAACGATTAATATTCTACCCTAACAGCTCCCAAACATCACACAAATAATGCGACGACAAAGAAATCACGTAACCAGCAAACATATAGCGGTATACGCCAAAAGTCTTAACCAAGCAGAGATTAAAGACTATGCATGATAAATGTATCGAAGTTTACCTCGATTATGTGCAGTGAATAGGCGACGGGGTCTCGAACCTACTCGAAGACGACGAACAAACGATGCTTCGATTAAACCCAAAATTGTGATTGTATGAAAATATAGTGATTTAGAGTAATATCCGGCTAAAGTTCACCGGAAAAGTGAAAACTATGGTTTGAAAATGGTGTGTGTCCCTAAACACTGAATCAATTCCTAAAATATCCTCCCCTTTTCAATTGAGTAATTTCATTATTTATAGAGTTGGGAATGAAGAGGAGCGTATGAGAGAGAGGAAGCGGGGAACAGGCGTGGTGGAAGTGTCAGGGAAGATGGCAGAGGCGTGGGTGTGGGGAGAACGTGAGGAGAGAAACGAAAGCGTGGGTGCGGGGAGAACGTGAGCTGCAGAGGAACGTGAGGAGCAGGAGAGAGAGCAGAACGTAGTGGGGAGAATGTGAGCTGCAGAGGAACGTGAGGAGCAGTGGAGAGGGCAGAACGTAGTGGGGAGAATGTGAGGGAGAGAAGGGAGGAAGGGAGAGTAGAGAGAGAGGCATGCGGCGGGTAAGAAGGAGGAAGAAGAAAAGGGAGATAAGGGTTAGGGTTAAGGGGTGAAAAAATGGGTCGGGTCAGTAATTAATTAAGTGGGTTGGTCGGGTATTGTGGTGTGGGCTGAAAATATGGGTTGAGAATGTGGGCTGGGTGTTGAAATGTGGGTTTTTTATTTGGGTAGGGAAATAATATTGTATTTGTATTTCGG
This sequence comes from Lycium barbarum, assembly GCF_019175385.1. Classification (NCBI taxonomy): domain Eukaryota; kingdom Viridiplantae; phylum Streptophyta; class Magnoliopsida; order Solanales; family Solanaceae; genus Lycium; species Lycium barbarum. Next base: position 132,946,055 of record NC_083341.1, read on the forward strand.
GTCATTAATTTGGCTGAAAATTGTTGATCCTTCCTCCTCTATTTAATTTTTTTGGGTTTCTAATTTAATAACTAGTACAGTGCATGCTATCTAAAGACATTAAATAATTAATATGTAAAAAGAAAAAAAAAGGATTTTACAAAATGCTGTCTTGTAATTAATTTAGCGATTCCAAACCCGAAAATGAAGCGATGACGAACATTTAAAATTTATGATAAAGTAATGCTCGTAATGTTGAAAATAAAAGTAGCGACAATAATAGTAGTGAAAATAAAGTATTTAGCTCGTCAGTAAATTAGAAGCCCGAGTGAATAAAATTAAATAAAGGAGGGACAAAATTGGGTGTCAACACTTAGTTTGCGCCTTGCCTCGTACAAGACATTACTTGGTAAGAACTATCGCTTGAAGTCGTTCTTGAACTGATCCCACGTGTTGATTGTGCATAGACCTCTGTCAGCATCGGCGACCTTTCTTCTCCACCATAGCATGGCAGTCTCTGTTAGGTACAACACAGCGGTGTTGATCTTGGCCTCATCGTCCCTTACTTTTCCATGCCTAAAATAGTTCTGCAAGTGCCAAATAAAGTTCTCCACCTCTTGTGCATCACGAACCCCTTTGAACACTGGTGGCTTAGCAGCCTCGATCTTAGCCTCCCTCGTCACGACAACATTGTTGGCTGCCTCGGTTACACCAACACCAACCTGCTCTTCGAGTGCCACTATCTTTGCCTTCATGGCATCGATGGTACTCAACGCCTCCATGAGTCTGCACTCTAAGGCAGTGATGGTTTGCTTTACCTCAATCTCAGCCTGCATATGCCCCTCCAAGTCATTTCAGATGCTTTCAATTTCTTCAAGAGTATGCCCCTCAACAACGCTAAAAGTGCACTCCATCTTGCCCAAACATTAGCCATATATGTTGATGGCGTCCATCCCCACATTAACCTTCATAACCCACTCTTTACCGAGCGAGATGTCCTTGGACAGGACCTCCACGTCATCCTTGCTCGCCTCAATGGTAGATGGTTCTTGGAATGTAAGCCCTTCATTTGGCACAACCTCTGGCAGCACCTCCTGGCTCTTGTTGGCGGCAACCCTTTTTTTTTTTATGGCCCTTCTTGCTAGTGGCATCCTGGATGACATTGGCTTGGGTTTTAGCAACACTGATTTCTCCATCGATTGACATTCCCTTAGTCATAAACTGGCTCTGATACCACGTTGTCACGTCCTTAGTCTTCAACTAAGCGCACGTGTGGTACTTGACAACTCGCTCACGTTCTTGCACAACTTACTCACGATCTTGCTATGCCAAATCAGCCTAGATTACTACACTCAAGATCGCTAAGGGAATAGTAGGTAAATAAGACAAGAGAAATTTGCTAGGAAGGTTTTTATTATAGAATACTTGATTGATTTTTGGTTGATGTGTTTTTACAAATTGATGCCCCTCTATTTATACTACTCACCTAGGGACTACTATGCAAATAATAATTATTATATAAGTCCCTACATATTTGCAAATAAACTCCTATTCTAGAAATCTCTACACAACTAGAGTATTCCAAGGACTTTCCATGCAAATCCATGGAATTCTAAGGTCTTCCAAGAAAGTCTTCCTAGATATTTTCATAAGAATCTAGAGACTTTCCAAGGAAGCTCTCCATCGCTCTAGAATGTTTCCACAAATGCTAGCCTGCTTTCCATGTAAGCATTCACATAAGCTTCCTACATGGTAAACATAGTTCCACGTGGTGCCTAGGTGACATGATGATGTGGCGGGTCATCACAACTAACACTATAAAATAAGGTATTAACTCAATTAAGCGTTAATACTCACTACATCCAAAATATAATGTTACATTTTGAAGCTGCTGTAATTTCTATGACTATAATTTACCAAGAATCTTTTTAGCATTAAAAGTTATTAATTTATATATACGTAGTATTTATTATACAGTTTCTAAATACAGTATCCAATTTTTTACTTCAACCAATTTAGAAATTAGCGTCCGAATTCCAAAATTAAATTGTATAAATTCTCGTATTCTGAATCGCGTTAATATTTTTAACACCACATGACAACACGAGTTACCACTAAGGGGTCGTTTGATAGGAGGGATAGGATGAGATTGAATTATTAGTCCCATGGGATTGAAATTATCCCATGTTTGGTTGGTGGGATAACTCCTTTGTTACCCACCCAATCCCATCTATATGGGATAAAAGGTGGGATTAGTAATCCCTTAGTGGTCGTTTGGTGTATGGTCAAAATTAATTCGGGATTATAATCCCGGGACTAATTTATCCCATATCTTGGGACTATTTTATACCATCTAGGAGATGGTATAAAATAGTCCCAGGATAAGTGGTATAAGAAGGTATATCTCAGCTTACACCACGAGATGCATTTTATACTTTATTTGGTACAAGGTATAAATTTATCCCAGGATAAATTTATACCTTCTACCAAACATGGTACAAAAAATTAGTGCTGGGATAACCCAGCTTATACCATGCACCAAACGACCCCTTATAGAAGGTGTGATTAGTTATCCCATCTAATCCCACCCAATCCCACCTAATCCCATCTATATGGGATAACTTATCCCTCCTACTAAACGACCCCTAAGGATTGCGGTGGAATTGTAGCTATTCCTTCCTCAATCAAGGCTCTTAAATTACAGCGTTGTATAGGGAGCTGTCTTTATTTAAGGACCGCTCTACTCAATGTGAGCATCCAGCGCAAGTTTTATTTCAGGTTTTCTTTTCCTTCTTTTTCTTATTTGTCACGGCACAGGTCAATTACTGACACCTTCTTTTTTCTTATTTGTCACGGCACAGGTCAATTACTGACACAATAGTCAAGGCAAATGAGAGTAAATAGTGTTGCGTTTCAAACGGCGGCTTCAAGCGGGTGTTGAATTAAATAAATGCTTCATGAAAGAAAAGTCTTGATCCACAAAATGATCCAACCATTTACGTAATACTACCGACTTAGACTACAGTATCACGTTCCCACTTTCACCTAAAACATTATATGTATACATATGCATCAAAGACCATGAGTGTCTTAATCTAGCTTGACTATATGCTGGGTAAAAGAAAATTTCTCCTATAAAGAAACCCATTGTATACATGGAAAAGTAAAGAATGACACGTGGCATATTAATAACAGGACATGTGGCAGCTCGGGTAAAGGTATTCTTAACCATTTTGTTGGGACAAGATAAGGGTCTCCGAGTCTAAATCGGAGGAAATCGGTTGAGCCGGTATTGCCTCGGAAGGTCATTGGATCGGGTCATTAAATGAGGAGAATACAACTCGCAGCCGTTACTCGATCGGAGCAAATCTGATTGAAACGTTACAATTAGGATTGAATGAGCATTTAAGACTCATAATTAGTCTTAATTATCAGATAATCACAGCCAAAGGGTTGATTCTTGTACTAGAAATAGGAGCATATTATTCACGTTAAGGGCATCAGATTTCTAGTACATAACATTTTCTACAAATTTTTCACTTAAGCAATATATATTCAAGTTTTCTCTTGCATTCATTTTTAACTGCCAATCCGATCATCGAACTTCAGCTAGGGACGGGTTGATTCCAGCTGAGAGAATTACTCCAGCTAAGCTATTCAAGCTCTTTCTTTTTATTTATTTACTGTTTTATTATTATTATTCGACTTAAATTCATTTTATCTCAAATCGATCCTTATATCCTTTAAACCACTAATAAATTCAATTGTACCCTTTTTCGGGGTAAACAATTTGGCGCCCAATGTGGGGCTAAGGATAATAGTGGTGATTTGTTTAAATCTCACTTGTTTCGTTTAAGGTTTTCTTGTGACCAGGATTTTATCAAGAATGTCTAGGAACCAGGATCACAACGATGCTAACAATAACAACCTGGGAAACAACCTAGGTAACAATGAAAATGCTCTAATCCTTGATCCAGCGACTGGTGAAACTAGGAATGAGCAAATCATTTCGCCTCAAGGATCCAGAAGGAACAACATTGAGGATGAAGCAGAAAACGTGGTACGAGTTGCTAGGAATGATTTGGACAGAATATTTGATATGTTGGACAAGCAGCAACAAGCGATTTTGCAGTTGCAGAAAAAAGATAACAGGACAAATGTGTCAAATAAGGATGTTGAGACTCGCACCGAAGGTCGAGGTGATGGGAACGACAAAGGTTCGGAATCAAACGAATCCTCAGAGGTCTTGAAATTGCTCCAGGATCTCAGTAGCTATATGGAAAAGAATGAAAAGAAAGTGGATATATTCAATTCACGAGTGGACCAGATTCCTGGAGCACCTTCGATTTTGAAGGGTCCGGATTCCAAGAAATATGTTCGGTTGCCATTCCCGCCAAGTACTGCTCTGAAGTTGATCCCTCAAAGGTTCAAAATGCCAGACCTTCCAAAATATGATGGGACTACGGATCCACAAGAACACTTGACAGCATATACCTCTGCAATTAAAGGCAACGACATGCAGCCGGATGAAATTGAGTCGATCATGCTCAAAAAATTTGGTGAAACACTGGCCAAAGGAGTTATGACTTGGTATCACCATTTACCTAAACATTCTATTACGTCTTTTGCTATGCTTGCAAATGCGTTCATCAAAGCTCATGCCTAGGCGAAAAAGGTGTAAGCAAGGAAGGCAAACATATTCAGAATAGCCCAGAATGATGACAACTTGCTGCTGGAGTTCGTGACAAGATTTCAGAAGGAACGAATGCTTCTTCCCGTAGTACTAGATGAATGGGCGGCCGAAACCTTCACTAAAGGCTTAAATCCAAGAAGTTCTAGTGTGTCGCTGAAATTAAAGGAAAACTTATTGGAGTATCCAGAAGTGACATGGGCAGATGTGCACAACCGGTGCAAAGATATGGGTAGAAGATAATCAGTCTGAACTTCCAGCTAGGACTGCAGGAAGTGTCAAGGGACATGAAAAGTTGAAAAGGGTAGCAGATTTGAAGTTGAAGGCGTTAAAATATGGATATCAACCCTTTGGAGCTCCGAAACGGTCTAATTCCCGATCAGATCGAAGGCAAAATAGTCTATCCTTTCCCTCCGAGAGAAGTGGTGGTGATAGGCGCTATGATCGCAGATCTTCAAGCAGAGGGTTGCAAGATAAGAATGCCGCTGGGACTTCCTTTGCTAATAATGTTGATAGTCCCAGCCTGTCCGAGTATAATTTCTGTATAGCTGTAGCTGAGTTGGTGTTAGTGATTGGATGTATTGAAGGTGCCAAATTCCCGAAAAATATCCGAACAGATCCTAACCTAAGGGATAGGAGGTTGATATGTGCATACTATCAAACGCACAGCCATCATACTGAAGATTGTCGTCATTTGAGAGATGAAATAGCACGACTACTAAAGGAAGGACACTTGAAAGAATTCTTAAGTGATCGGGCCAAGGCAAATTACGACAAAAATAAAGATGCAAACAAGCATGCAGAACCAGTCAACCCACAACATGTTATTAACATGATTATAGGAGGAGTGGACATTGCAGAAACCACCATCGTGGCTTAAAAAAACAAAATGAAGGTGTTGGTGACTCGAGAGAAGAGATCCAAGGATTACCTGTGGAATGAGGCGATCACTTTCAATCATGAAGATACGGAGAATATTTCCCATCCGCACAATTTCGCATTGGTAATTTTCGTTAATATTAATAAGTTTTCGTAAAGGGATCGGGCCAAGGCAAATTACGACAAAAATTGTAATGACCCGTTTGGTGGTTAGAGTGTTTTGACCCGTTGACCCTTCCTCAAGTCCCGTTAGTATGATCTATGACTTAATGAAGTCATTGGGTTGGTTTCCTCAAGGTTTGAGTGTAAATTGAGTCATTGAGGGAGAAGCTAGTTAAGTTAGCGAGTTAGAGTTGACCACGGTCAACGTCGGGTTAGGATGACCCCGTGTCAATATTTTGGAAGTTTCAACATGTTAATATGATAATTTTTAACTTGTCCACAACTTTTGGTGAGGTTCCAAAGAGTTTCAGATGGGTTTGGGTTTTGTCGCGCTCGTATTCGATGTTTTCGCCAGAGGTCTGTGGATAGAAATGGCTCCAGATTGATCATCTGACCTTTGTTTTGGGTGAGGTTTGAACCATTAGATCCGTATCGAAATTACGAAGCTATAGGAAAAATAATCGTCGCGTTTGGCCTCTGTATGAGGGAGTTATGCCCGTTTTAGTGTGGCCTGTTCCAGCTGGCCGCTGGCAGCGACCAAAGGGCCGCTATAGCGGTACCGCTACAGCGGTCTGGTGACCGCTACAGTGGCCGACGGGGACAGAATGCTATATTTTAATGCCTCAACTCCTAACCATTATTCTCAAGACCACAAGTCAGTTTTCAAGAGAGAAAGAGGCAAAAATCATTCTATTCTTTGGTGAAAGTATCTTGGAGGGTAAGTCCCCATCTTTAATTGTTCATTTTCCTTTCTTCTTCAAGTTCCATGATTATATTAAGGTCCATCAATGGTGGGTGAAAATCCTAGAACCCTAGAATTAATAAACCCTTAAATAATTGGTGGGTTGTTGATTTTATTGTTGATTAATCATCTAGGATTGTAGAAAATCACTTCCTAGGAAAGGAATTTGATTTCTTATGGTTGAAATTGCATGTTGAGACTTAGGGTTCTAATAAAAATGGAAGCTTTGTTCTAAAATCTGTTGGAAAATGTAAAATTGATTAGAAACCCATGAATTGAAGGTCAATGATTATAGAGATAGAAGTTATGATAAATTCACCATTAGAGGATGGTTTCATCCATTGAAAAGGGTAGAAGTAAGTGGGTCTTCTTCCCCAAATTGTTGTTCTTGTTTACATACATGGTTTGTGCTTACTTAACACCATATTGTTAGACTTTGGCCGTTATGAGGCGCTTCGGAAATAGAAGGCTCGTGTGGAGTAGTTCATGGCTCCTGTTCTGCATTCCAGGTAGGTTACGGCTTACTTTAGGTAGACTTTGATTAGCGAAACGTATGTATTATGTAGAATTGACGGGAGAAAGCATGATTAGGTCTTTGGACATGGTATTTTGGTTGGATATTAGCTAGGTTGGTACGACTTCTGATTTTGTGGGCTCGTCGTCATTACGTTATGTATTGAAATATGAGGTGTAGTTGTATTCATACTGTCGTAATTCAGGATGGATTTTCTACTAGGTTGATTATTGTTGATGGTGGCTTGTTGCCCTGTTATTGTGATTAGACTTATTTCCTAAAGTGTCGTGTTGCACTCAGTTCTCTCTTATTGTGACATATATTATCGAAGAAAGGAAGGATACTAAGTTTAGCCCTGAATTGTGGTTTATATATTTATGATAGTACGTAGATGAACACTTGATGTGTGATTTATTGTTGATGATAATATATAGAAGAGTGCAGCTTCTTGGTGATACAAGACTTAGTTGTGAGGCGTACTTGCTACATGTGGAAGTAAAGAGGGACATAGACTATTATATTGGTTGAGACGGTTTGTATGATTCATTTCATGGATGAGTTGATCCAAGTCTTGATATGACTTGTGGCTTTGTGACTTGTACCTTCACTGTTTCTTTATTGGTTTGCATTGATTTACCATGTTTACACTCATTTATGTATTCATATGCTCATACACGATAGAAATGGTTTGGAAGACTTGTGGCATGATGCCTTGTGTTGACATTGATATTGCTAATTGCTCATAGTCCATACATACTAATGAACTGAAATACATTGAGACATACATTGTGATGTGTAATTAGTGAAGAAGTTAATATAATCTTCTTGTTGAACCGGTGATGCTATTCGAGGCTAGTTGTGAGCTCGTGGTCCGAGGTTCGTTCCGGAAACGAGTCGTATATATATATATATATATATATATATATATATATATATATATATATATATATATATGAAAAGGCACAAATGTGACCTGGATTATGGGCTCGTGGTCCGAGGTCCGTTCAGGAGATGAGAGGTATATTGATATGGCCGCGACCGAGGTTCTTTCCGGGGCGGAGGATTTATGACTCGAGTTCGAGGAGTGGATCCGGAATGAGGGTACATGGACACCATGGATCCCCTGCAGGTCATGACTACTAAGTTATGGCATCAGTAGTATATGTGTACAATGTGTATTTGGCCAGGGCATTGCGTTACATTGCATTGCACATCATCATATTGTGCATTGCATATCATTATATTTTATTCTGCATTATTATATGGCTCGTTTAGTTCTGAATTTGGTGTGTTTGCTGAAACGGCCGTTGTGGTATTGATATGATCATTAACTGAGTTAAATTATGGATTATTGACTCTACCTGGGGATGGAACTTGGGCTTGTGCTTATCAGGTGAGATTATTGAGACTAGATAGACTTGTGGTTTAGAACCTTCATCTTAGGCTGTGACTCTGTTATGGGATATTTTATGACTTGGATTTGAGTGTTAAGTGCTTATCTGTTTATCTTATTGATTTCATACTTATATGCGTGAACTAATCTTAGTCGGCCTATGATACTTACCGGTACATGGTGTTTGTATTGATACTACCTTGTTGCACTCTTTTTTAGTGCAGATTGTATTCTAGAGATTTCATCCAGATTACGTCTCTAGCGTGAAGCTATTTTGCTCGATCAGATCCGAGGGTGAGCTTCTATCCATGCCATGCCACCTGAAGATCTCTCTTTCCAGATGTCTATTTTTATTCCAGACATTATTTGTTATTGTAGTTGAGATGTACTTCATTCTTTAGACCTCGTTGGTTAGAATCCTTGTACGATGACTTTCAGATTTTGGGGGTGTAATAGTTAAGACTTCCGTATATTATCTATTAATTTTGACTTGTTTTATTTATTCATTCATTCACTTATCTATTGACTGTTAATAAATGATTAAAGAAGTTAAAATTGGCTAATGATTAATGGGTTAACGGGTAAGGGTTCGCCTACTAGTGATAATAAGGTAGGTGCCCACACGATCGGTAATTAGGGTCGTGACAAAAATAAATATGCAAACAAGCCTGCGGAACCAGTCAACCCACAACATATTATTAACATGATTATCGGAGGAGCGGACATTGCAGAAACCACTATCGTATCTTCAAAGAAAATGAAGGTGTTGGTGACTTGAGAGAAGATATTCAGGGATTACCTGTGGAATGAGGCGATCACTTTCAATCATGAAGATGTGGGAATATTGCCCATCCGCACAATTTCGCGTTGGTAATTTCTATTAATATTAATAAGTTTCTTGTTAAATGTATTTTGATTGATCCTGGTAGCTTGGCCAATATAATCCAATGGAGGGTGATAGAATTATGGGCATACAGAACCACACCAAATACTAGCACTAGTGAAACTCCATTTTCTCTAGTATATGGCACGAAAGCGTTAATTCCGGTTGAAGTGGGGGAACCTAGTTTGAGGTTTACTAACTCCACCGAAGAATCAAATGATGACGCTATGGCAATAAAATTGAATCTAAGGAAGAACTCCGTGGAAAAGCATTCTTACGAGTCGTGGCTCAAAAGCAAAGAACGAAGAAGTATTACAATCGGCGGACAAATCTTAGACACTTCCAAGTGGGGGATTTGGTCCTCCGAAAAGTAACTCCCAATTCTAAAAATCCTAATGAGGGAAAATTCGATCCAAATTGGGAGGGACCACACAAAGTATCCGGAGTCACGGGAAAAGGGTCGTACCAATTGGAAGATGAAAACGGGAAAAAATTGCTGAACAATTGGAATGTCAGTCACCTGAAATGATATTATTGCTGAGAGGAAGGTATGGTTTGTCATTTTTAATAAGGGCATTTTAAGGTTTGAATTTTTGCAGGAAAACGGCTGAAAGTTCGTTGAAAGATATAAGGACGAATCAAGACTGAAAACACATGTTGCACTGTTTTTCCCGTAGACCTGATTTTGTCCTAAAAATAAAAAACAAGGGTTTTTCCGGCGAGATTTTTTAATGAGGCAACAATGTAAAGCGTGTTACTATCAAGAAGAACTCGGGACTGTATGGCAATTGATAGTCTATCATAGCATTTGAATTTTCATACTTCAAACACAAGTACTAAGGGGTAAGGTGTGCTTACACTTTACCTTCCTTAGCTGAGGGTCTTTCAGAAACAACCTCCCTACCTTCTGAGGTAGGGTTAAGTTCTATGTACACTTTACAGTCCCCAGACCCCACATTGTGGGATTTTACTGGGTATGTTGTTGTTGTTGTTGTAAACACAAATACTGGGGGGAATACCCACGGATAGAAGTGTTTAGTTTATGAAGTTTAGTTTAATTTTTTTCAAGTGTAAGGGGAATGAAAGATCAAAGGAATTTAGCCTCGATGTTAACTTTTTGTAAAGACATAAACGTCGAATGAACCTTGTCTGAAAATTCATGAAGTTTGAATAAATGTTGATCTGAATTATTTCCTCCGAATGATTGTGTTGAAATTCTATTTATTCGATTTTTTTTTATTAATTACGTCGAGTCTTAAACTAGGGACTATCGAGATGAAAAGAGGTCAGAATGAAATCTGAATCTTTCGTTTGAAAGGCGTTACACCGTCCAGAATCAAAAGTAAATAGAATCATGCTTGAAGTAAACAAGAGACGTCTTGTTTACAAGCATAAATAGAGGAATAATACGTTTATTCAGCTAAAGTGAGAAGATTGCCTCGTAAGAATATCTGAGTAAGATACCAAAAATAATAAAGATCAAAAGGCTGGTAAAAGTCGATGATAATTAGAAACTGGGAATGATTCATTCATAAAAAGACCGAAATGGTCTGGAAAATTACAAAGATAAAAGAAGAAGAAAAAAAATGCAAAATCAAAAATTTTAAATAAGTGAATCCCTTGGATTCAACATCTGAGTTTTCGGGGTCAGAGTCATCGGGATCATCCTCAGAGCTTTCAGCAGCAGACATTCGTTAGTAGGCTTGAACTTCGAGTTTTTTGGCCTCAACAATCTTTGCATCCCAATTCGGAAGGCCATTTCGAGTTTGTTCCAGGGTAAACCTAGAACATTCCACTTAGTGTGTTCAACGCTTAGAATGGATAAGGCATTTTCAGCTGATAAGTCAGCACGAACCTGATCCAGCTGAGTTGAAATTTATTTGTTCTTCCGAACGGAGACATCAAGATCAGATTTCAACTTAGCAATGATGCTGGCTTGTTGGCGATTCTCAACTTGGGACTGCTGCAAGCTTTGTTCAAAATTTAGAGCAGTATCGACTAGCTCGATTCTTCACCAATCCCGGAGAGCTCATTATTGATTCTATCAACCTCAGCGGAGAGAAAGATTTCATTTTTTTCTTTGAGAAACAGAACCTCTGCGTTGAAATCAACTTTACTTCGGAGACCCTCGAGGTCATTGAAAAGTTTATCAGCCTCTTTCTCCAAAGCATTCTTTGCATTCTGAACTCGTTCAAGATCTTCCATAGCTCGGGAATAATCGTTCTTGAACTTAGTCAGTTCGGCTTGTACTGAGGGAAGCTCTTCTACAGATAAATGATTTCTTCTCTCAAGTTCTTGCCTCATATGAAGAATCTCTCTCTCTCTCTCTCTCTCTCTCTCTCTCTCTCTCTCTCTCTCTCTCTCTCTCTTAGGCATACAGTTGAGCCTTCAGATCATTATTCTCTTCAAGACAAAGGCGAAAACCTTCTCTGGTCAAATTAGAAGACTGTGTAGAAAAGGCCTAATAAGTTAAAAGTGAAAGAAGAACACAAGAGTAAACCGAAGAAATGTAAAAATAAGAAACTTAATTTGTTTAACGCATGCATCCCTTCGTTGATTAAACATTGTAAGGAGACCTCGCTCATCTTCTCTTTATCAAACTCTGATACCAGAGACTTTAAATAGCTAGAAACTCCAACTGGTCGACCAAGGAAGTTTGTATCTTCAAGAACAGAAATAGTTGTTGTCCTGTAACAAGTCAGATCCATGCTTGGAGTCGGAAAGATATTCACTAAATTCAAGGTCATCTAGACTAGTTGGTGAGGAGGAAGCATTTGATGGAATGGCAGTTGGAAAAGCTCCTGGACTAGTTACTGGAATAGGAGTTTGCGAAGAAGAGGAACTTACCCTATTAAGAGGAACGTCATCATCCGTTTCCTCCTCGTCAATTTCCACAATTACCATAGGTTCTTGTGGGGAAAGAGTTGCAGCTGCTTCCGCTGACTCATTGATTGTTGCGGTAGACTCGGGGAGAGCAGTTACTCTTAGTTTTCTTTTCCGTTTAGGAGCCAAAGAAGAAGATGGTACGACAGCTGGTCTAGAAGTCTTTTTCTTCGGGACTGCAGATTGAGAGATTAATATGGAAGAAAATTCTGGGTCTAATTCAGGGTCATCCATGACCCTTAAAATACAAGATCCATTCGGAAGACCTGATAGGTAAATGAAAATTTAAATTAAAAAAAGGGAGGGAGATAGATTCTTCCAAATACCTTTTCGGGCCAAACTAACCATGATTGGTAGCCTTCCATCGGTCTTTGGAAATGATATTTCAAGAACGATCGGCCTTGTTTGAAATGGACAAAATGGCCTGAACCCATTCATGTAGATTCGAGATGGTTGCGGAGGTCCAAGCAGTAGCTGCAGAGAGGTCAAAAGAATTTTTTTTTAAAAAAAAAAGAGAAAGGTTACTTATGAGATAAGTTCCATGCCTCTGGAAAAGGCATGTGAGTTGCCGGAATGATCTCGGTAGTCGAGACTGCTACAAAGCCTTTGTCCAGCCCCGATCATAATCTTCATCTACACTAGAAATAATAGGGTTTTTTCCCCGTTTCAGAAGACAGATCACACCACCCCGGAAAAATGTGAGGGCATGCAAACAGATCAAATGATCCAAGGTAAGAGAAAGCCCAACTTCCGTGGTCAAAATTCGAAGGCATGCTACTAGCCTCCACACGGACAGACCAACTTGTGCTAAGCAAACATTGTAGGTGCGGCACAAGTCCAAAATTACGGAGTCAATTGGAGGGTTAAATTTGAGAATAAAAGGGTAAGTATATATGTTAGAGAAACCTGGTTGGAAAGTAAGGATAGATTCATTTTCCGATGGGAAAATAATTTGATAAATTATCCTCCCAAAATTCGGCTAAGGAGCAGCAATAGAGTCATTTTCCATTGGCATTTTCCAACCACAGTCCTCCTTGACTTGTTTCTTAAAGTCAAGTGTAATATAGGAAGGATAAGCTTCTACTTATATCCCTCGATCACCTTTAGACTTAGCTGTACTAACGGCGAATTCTTTAGAAAAATTAAAAAAAGAGGGAAGCATGCTGAAAGCTCTGGGTTAGAAAGTTCCGCCGGCACCGGGAGCTGTTGATGGAGAAGGAGGGGGAGAATAGTTTCTTGCCGAAGTAGAAGCGGCGTTAGAACTTTTCTTAGTGCCTTTTGCCATAGTGTTAAGATTCCGTGAAAAAGTTTCGGTAAAAGAGGTGGCCAAAAAGATAGTTGTGATAGGAGATGATCGGAAAAAAGTTGAAGAAGTTTTGGAAAGTTGAAATTATGAGGTTGAAGTTAAAGTAATGAAAATGGTGAAGAGGTTTTTATACTGAAAGCTATCATCATTACAGTGATGCTTCGGAAACTCCCACCACTTCAGTTTGACAATTTAAAAGTTGACATGTGTCCGGAGTCATAGTGTGACAAAGCATTCGTCAGAATATGGAGAAGTGGAGACATTTTGCTTTCCCACTTAAATCTGAAGTTATTGTTTTTTGAAAAAAGTGAAACTTCCAAGAGAAGTTATCGATGCAATTGTCTCGGCTTGATATTTGATAAGTTGGAATTTTACCAACTTATTTCTTTTTTAAGCTTAGAATTTTGCAATGTTTGATTGAGAAAATAGTGCATTTAATGTTGTTTACTCCTATTTTATAGGTTTATGTGATTTAGAAGTGATCGGAAAAGAAACTAAGTGAAAACAAGTCAAAAGAGGCCAAATTGAAGAAACTGAGAAAAATGGCTAAAATTGCAAAAATGGCCAGATTTGTAATTCCGAAAATCAGTGACTGTTTTGGACATATTTTTGATTGGAAAATTGTGCAACTATAAAAGGAAGACTTGAAGGAAAATATCATCATCTTTGGCCATTTTCAACACAAGTTTTGGAGACTAGGGTTATCAACTCACACTTCGGAAGAGAAGATTTGAAGACTCAGATGAGAAATTTCTTACTCTTTTACTCATTTCTTCAATTTCTTATTATGTACTGAATATTTAAGTGTGTAGTACGCCATTCCATTACTTGAATCTTTTTTATGGAAATAGTCTATGATTAAAGTTTGGATGAAACTCTTGTTTTGCTTATGTATTGAATGATTTTTATTGCTAATGAAGTGAGTTAATATTGTTTTAATTAATCTTGTTCTTTAATGTTTCTTAAGGGATTAGCTAACCCTAAGACCTGCCCATTTACTTTGATTTGAGCTCGAGAGAGGAAGATTGAAGTTGGGAAAGATTAATTAACAAGAATTTTGGGCTTTAAAACTCATCTAATAACTTGAGCTAGAGATAGGAAAGTTACTTGAGATTATATTGATTGTGCTTAATATCACACTCTAAGGCTTGAGAAAGCTTAGAGTGAAATTCATTGATTTAGTAGAGAGACTTTTGATGAGATTTTAGAGATCATTATCTAATTATCATCAACTCACTCATAGTTGTAAAATCGTGAAATACATTGGATCGTTACTTGAGAGTTATTTCCCTTGTATCCATGCTTATGGCCATTGATCGTCTTACTTGTTTTCTAGGTTAGTTTTATCTTTGTTAGTTTTTAAATCAAAAACCAAATATTGAAAAAGTGTTTGGCTTAGCTTAGTTGGTGATACATCCTTAACTTTCTTAATTGCCTTTACATTGTTCTCTGTGGGATTTGACCCCGACTCATAGTTGGGGAAATTATATTGTGACGACCTTGTACACTTTCTCTTTGAGGAGTGGATTTGAACGTTATCAATATTGAATCAATGAAGTTAATTCCGAGGGATTTGTACATAAGCAAATCGTAGCCGGATAAATGATAAACAAAAAAAGAAATGGATGCTCACATTCGAAAAAAAAAGTTCTATTGTAAGGCAACTGACATGTTGTAAATTGACCCGAATCTATTACTAAAGATAGGTAAATATTCCGGTTAAAACACCGGACATAATAGGAAAAAGAATTCAAAACAGCTTTCCTTAGAATTTAAAACATTAAAGGCAAAGCCTATGGAGCAATTCTAGCAATTTCACTTGTCTTTCTCCATAGGTTGAATAGCCCCAGAGTTTTCCATGTCTTCGAGGGTCACTTCAGCAGCTTTTACTTTGGTCTTTGTCTCGTGAAGAGATGAAGCAAGGTCAAATATGGGAATGCTAGCTTCTTCGAAGGCTTTCCTTTGCATTTCGAGCGCAGATAAGTCGTGACGAAGATGTAGTTTTTTACACTGGGTCTGGAAATGATCACGGAAAACTTCGACTCTAACGAGTTGTTCTCGAATATTGGCAATTTCTACTTCCAGTTCAGCATTCTTGTTTTGAAGACCCATGTGGTCATGGATTGGAGGAAATCACTCTGTTCCCTTAAAGAATCGGTTGCGTCATTTAAACACATTATTATGGAGGCTTCAAGAGAGTCGGAATCCCAGAGATCATACTTCAATTTTATATTTTCAGCCTTGAGGCGCTCGTTTTCTTCATGTAGGTTTATCTCTTATTGGGGTGGAGCAAATGAACGAGCAATTTCAATAGCTGAGGTTGCGGTAGCATGGCCCTGGACATATATATATATAAGGAAACGTAGAAAGGCGAAGGAAGTTTTAAAAGAAAAGTGTTCAGTTAAGAGAAATATGCACCTAAAGGAGAACGTCGGCCAATTGAGTCAAGGATGACTCTAACTTGGTGAAAAGAGACTTGGGACGGGGTGATGATCTCGAAGAAACTTCATCTTGAGTAGCAGGATTCTTCGAAGTTGACCTTTTTATTGGGGAACTCAGAGGAGTTGAAGGTTGAGCAGTGAAGGGAGCCATGTGCTCCTCGGAGGATTTATCAATCTCGAAACTGTCAGGCGTTGGATCGTTAGCTTCGTTAATTTTCTTATCTTCATCGAGTATGATTATTAGAGGTGATGCATTCATTTGAGTTTGATTCGGCGCGTCTGAAAGTAGACGTTGGGCATGGAGTCGAGAGCTGATACCAACAGAAGGGGTAAAAACTTCTTTTTCCACACGCTTCCGGTTGGATAGTTCAACTTGTTCTAAAGTAGCATTTTGAGATGAAGTCTTTTTAGAAATGGGCTTCTTCACCAGGAGACCTGTAAGAAAGATGACGTTATAAACGCACTAAAAAGTGTTAGCAAAGAAAAATGGTGGAAATAATTGGGCTTACCATGATTCTTGCCTTTCTACCACTCGGAGGACATGGTCCTCCAAGACCAAGTTAGGTCCTTCGAGGCATCAAGCAATCCAACGACCCATTAAAAAATTCGAATTGCTAGAGTCGGTTCGACTGAGACCACTATAAAAAAAAAAAAGAAGTTCAGTTTGCTGAGTCAAGGGGAAAATAAAATATCAGTAAGTTACATAAGAATTGCAAACAGAAACTTACGAGAAGGATTCCATAATTCCGAAAAAGGCTCAGATAAAGAGCGGTGAAGTTGGTTTGTTCGAATCATGACGAAATGGTGCGGCCAACCCTGATCGTAGTCATCTTCTGGATTAATCAAACCGTGTTTCCCCCGAGGGTATAGGTGCACCAGTGCACCTTGGATAACCCTAGTGATGTATAGATGAATCAGGTGGTCCAAAGTGAAAGAAACACCGGCTATCTTAGCCAGGAGTTGAATACAATAAACCAATCGCCAAACTTGTGGCGCAACTTGTCCCACGCAAATTTTATAGCGTCGGCAAAAGTCCTCGATTATCTGAGAAATGGGAAGAGAGAACCCTATAAAGAATGGGTAAGTTTACACCATACAGAAACCATCGACTTGATGATTCATTCCCATCCTATCGTCAACATGAATGACGTTGATATCATCGTTAAAGTTGTAGTCTTTTCGTACAATAGGAATCATTTTTGCATCGATAAACGATTCAATGTCAATACAAGATTCAAGATGGGTCGAGATATGGCAGTAGTCGTGGTATTTGAAGCCGACGGGAAGAATGTCGGCAGCGAGAAATTTGAGTTCTTCTTTTGGATAGGAAGAATTCATTGGGGCATTTTCTGAACAACAATTGGGAAAAGCAGAATTCTCAGAGAATTGAGTTAGCAATAGTAGAGAAGACATGATATGAAGGTTGAATTTTTTAGAAGGAATTAAAAATCTAGGGTTTGCTGAAGAGGGAAAGAAGATGAGTGAAGATATGCTGTGATTTCTTGCCTTATATGCATTTAGTTTGAGAAGTTGAAAAGTCGGGGATTTAAATGTTCAACAATTTCCAAGGCAAAGATAATCAGCTTTACGTTTGGTGTAAGGTCAAACGTAAAGCTGATTGCCGGTGACGTGCAGAGTGCATTGAATTCAATTTTAAACGGTTGTCTTTTCAGTTTTCCAAACCAGACGGTTCATGTTCTCGCTATTAGTGGTTCCGGTGGCGTTTCAAATCCATTCCACGAAGTCACTACTTTCCACCGGGAAATGGAGTGACTATCTGTATACATGGAAAAGTAAAGATTGACATGTGGCGTATTAACAGCAGGACATGTGGCATCTCGAGTAAAGGTATTCTTAACCATTTCGTCGGGATATGATAAAGGTCTCCGAGTCTAAATCGGAGGAAATCCGTTGAGCTGGTAGTGCCGCGAAAGGTTATTGATCGGGTCATTAAATAAGGAGGACATAGCTCACAGCCGTTACTCGATCTGAGCAAATATGATTTAAACATTACAATTAGGATTGAATGAGCATTTAAGACTCATAATTAGTCTTAATTATCAGATAATCACAGCCAAAGGGTTGATTCTTGTACTATAAATAGGAGCATATTATTCACGTTAAGGGCATTAGATTTCTAGTACATAAAATCTCCACAAATTTCTCACTTAAGCAATATATATTCAAGTTTTCTCTTGCATTCATTTTTAACTGTCAATCCAGTCATCGAGCTTCAGCTAGGAACGGGTTGATTTTAGCTGAGAGAATTACTCCGGCTAAGCTATTCAAGCTCTTTCTTTTTATTTATTTACTGTTTTATTATTATTCGACTAAAATTCATTTTATCACAAATCGATCCACATATCCTTTAAACTACTAACAAATTCAAATGTACCCTTTTTCCGGGTAAACACCCATAATTTCTAGAAACAGTAAATAAACCTGTTATCGTGTATAGTTTAATATTGCCACGTCTTTTTTTGCATTTTGTCGTAAGATATGATGTAACTCTTAAGGAAAATAATCATGTTTAATGTTGTCGTTTTTTGAGCACAACTCATAAGTTATGCAAAATTTAGTACTTTTGAAAGGTATTTAGCAAATAAAAAGATATTCAATAGGGGCATATGATATGTCTGAATTTTTGGAAAAAAAAATTGACCTTTATAAGTCTACTTATACTCAAAGCAAATCATAATTTATACTGTTTTCTCCTAGTTAAACAATGTATGGACATATGTATATACCTTCCCCTGCAAGAAGCTTTAATAATGCATGCCTCCAAATAAATTGATTGTCGTTGTTCTCTTGAATCAAATAAGCCCACATATTAGTAATGATTTTGATATGATTAATTTATACTTTTATTTGAGACTTTTAAGTTGTGCTTGGATAGTAGTTTTAGTGATTATCTTCTCTAAGATTTAATATTGAGTTGTGGGGCAGATTTCTAGTGTAAAAATTATAAGTGGGTTTATCATGATGTTCTACAAGTTTGAGATTTTGTGGTGAACATTTTTATATTGGATAATGTAGACTCTGAAATTAATCATGTTTTTTTTTTTTGTCTTAGTCATTTGGGTCAACAAAATGCTGAATACAATGAATTGGTTTTGGGTTTGTGATGAATTTGTGTTGTTGTTATATCGTTTTAGGTAGCTCTTAAATAATGTCCAAGCCATTTGAATACTTGTGGATAATCTATATTTGAGGTGGTAAGATGAGTGCAAAGATATGTATAATAATATACATCTATATGTTGTGATAAGTTTTTGAAAAGTTGGCTTGAAATTGATGTTTATCTTTATAGATTAATTATGGTGCAAGAATTTGTAGACCTATCTATGAGATCTGTGTTTGTATAAGTTGTGTTCTTTGTACGTTGAAGAGATTTGGTAAATTTAATTTAGGTTTTAAAATATCTTGCTTGATGATTTGGATGAAGAAATGTTGAATTATGACAAATTTCTTTTTCTACAAATGTCAGATATTTATGTGGAAATTTTACTTTGGTTTTGAATATGGAATTGAATTTGGTACTAACGTTTTTTTTTATGAGAATGATGCTTGACAAAGTCAACTTCATATGTCAAATGATATGGTATTGATCAGATTCTGCAAAACTAATAAAGAAGGTTTTGATGGAAATAATTATTATTTTGTGTGTGACAAACTATGTCATCATGTTCATCAAAGTAGAGAAGATTCGGAGAATGATAATCCCGCTAATTAAAAATAATTTTGGTTAAGCGGATGATATATTTATTGTGGCCATTTCTCGAGTGAATCTTGTGGCTAATGTAAGATATTGGGTGTTAGATGACTTTGATACTACTAATCATATTTGTGCAAGTAAAATTAATTTTGAGTTCTACACTCAAGTTGAAGAAGAAGAAAAATGATTTACTTGTGTTGGTGATTCAAGAACTATTCAAGGTCTTAGAATAATATTAAAAAAAAAATCTTCTTAAAACTACTTTTGAAAAATATTGGTGTTATCATTGGAGTGAATACTATATTTGAAGATGATGAGGTTGTTTCCAAATTGTGGACAATAAGTATTGGAATTATGATTTATATGTGCTTACTATTTTTTAAAAAATTACTTTTAATATCGATACTTATTTTTCTCATATTGTTTTTCTTAAAAATATTTATTGATGATGACATATTGTGAATATAGCTATTTGGGTGAGTTATATTATTAGCTTGTTATTTATAAGATGAAATGTTTTATGAGAATTAGTAATACTACTTGTGAGGTTATGAAATTATTGTTCCCCTATTTTAAATACTTTAAAATTTTTGAAATTATGGGGGTCATGATATCTTACTAGAGTTATTTTGAGAGAATGTTTTAAAAGTGATAATATTTCAATTGCTCTTGTTATTCAAAATGTTTTTGAAAAAAAAAATATAAAAAAATTATGGTGTTATTTTTTTTCTCGGTACATGATTTTGAAAAGAACCAGCAGATGGATAAGTGTTATAGTGAATTAATATTTGATGTACTAGAGAGGATACAATGATGCTAAGTGAATCTCAAAATCCACTAGTGAGTATGTGTTTACCCTTTGTGGGGGTGTAATAATTAATATGAAAATAAGCCAAGTAGACCATAATGAAATATGAGTTTATGGTTTGAAGTTGGCTAGTGATGAGGTTAAGATACTTCTTAGTGAGTATTGAGGTTGGAATAAAACCAACATGTATATATTGTGGTTGTCAAACAACATTAGTTGTGTGAGAAAATAATTTCTTAATAGCGCTATTGTGAGATGTGATAGTTTTTATAATTGTGTGAAGTCTGAGGTGAATTTGACCGATTCACAAGACGAAAAGAAACATCGAGGGGAATGAGACTTTTGTCATTTAAGAAGATTAACAATGATGGTATCCCAACCTATGTGATTGGAGATCCCATGAATTAGGTTCATATGGATAATAACAAGTCATTAGTTGATCAAAAGTGCACTATTAAACTATGTCCCTTCCTATGGTGTGTAAATATAGTGCAAATCTGCAAGGCAAAGTGAGGTTGAGCTATAAACTCTTAATTCATTACCATATCGTTTATAGGTGGTGTATTGCTCTGCAGAATACACTTGATGGGTGGACCTATATGAGTGTGGAGTGGTGTCGCTCCTATGAAATTGTGACGGATTTCTAGAGCACTCATGAATACCAGGACACGCGCATGACCTCTTAGCGCAAAATCGCGATAACGACAAAGATTGTGCAAGTATAATGTGATGGAATAAGACCCTAAGCTTACAAAAGAATTCTTGGTTCATAGAAATTCTAAATTTCACCAATTGTTCTGTAAGTTTAATCTTGTTTTATCTAGATCTGGTTCATAGTTTACGAGACACCAGATTCGACGCATTGTACTCATATGAGGAAACCCAGCAAAACTTCTTAATTCATTCTATTTCTTATTATACTTTTTGAGATAGTGGGGGATTGTTGTAAAAAAATGAATTTAGTATCTCCAAAAGAAATGGTCCAAATTATATCTACATTCATACTATTAATATCATATTAATTAGTTTTTAATATACTACTTAATTGTTTTGACTAATCATTATTCTGTTAACAATTGGAGTCGTTAGCTATCAGATTAATGTTTGGGTCTTTACTATGACTTGAATGACCTTTACTACAATGTCTTTAAGAATGAACGTTTTCTAACATTATTTGGTCTATTTTGGTGGTTCTTCTACCTATAAATAAACAGTCCAACTTTTTTGCTTTGGGGATAAAAAGAAACGAGTGAGACACATTCATACAAAGATATATTCTTCCTTCTATGTTGGGTTTTCTACTTTGTGAAATCTTTGTTAGATTCTGGCTCCTAGTTTTGTACTAGAAGAGCTTGTTGAATCCTGGGGGATACACCCATACCGGGTGAAATATCCTTAAGGACAGTGTCATTAGCATGCCTCAAGCTACAAGAATTCTCTACAAGTGTTCGTGATCAAGTATTTTCCTCAAGCTTAGAAGAAGTTCTTGCAAGTGTTCGTGATGAAGAGAAGTCCATACAAGTGTTCGTGATGAAGAAAAGTCCCTACACATGTTGGCGATGAAGTATTTTCCGTAAGATTTCCAACATAAACATTGTCAAGGTTGGATATATCCACCTTAGAAGTTATTTGTACCGAACAATGAAATGTTAGCTGTTGAGTATCACTGCTGGTGATCGAATGAAACTCATCAATGCAACAGTTTACTATATACATCCTAGGAACCGGCAAAACAAGATCAAATCAATCAACTAAAATCAGAAATGAACTACTACTTCTTCTTCTTCTTCTTCTTCTTCTTCTTCTTCTTCTTGTGTCTGAAATTTGGGAGCCCATCAAATTCAAGTTTCATTGAGGCTCTAACCTTTAAAGGTAGGAAAGTAGCTTTAGTGAAGATAGAAAACGTTTTGGAATTTTCTCCTATATTGGCAAGCAATTCAGCAGTACAGTTACCTTCTCTAAATATATGCACAAAAGTAAAATTACCAGCACTAGTTATACTAGTAATCTGCTCAATGATTTGCTGGATTTGCCAAGGTGGATTAAGCTTTTCATTGATGACACTTATAATCCAAAGGGAGTCTGATTCTACCACAATTGTACCACAATATTGGAAAGACCGGCATTTAAGCAAATTTTCATTCCTTTCAACATAGCATTGGCTTCAGCAATGTTGTTACTACACTGCCCATAGTATTTTGTAAAGGCCTGAATCATAGATCCAGTATGGTCTCTTATAATCCGACCACCACCTGCTGATCCTAGATTACCGTTACTGCACCTATCAACATTTAGTTTAAACCAGTCTTGAGCAGGTTTCAACCACCAAACAGCTTGATTTAAATAACAGGTTTTAGCTTTTCAATCACACTTTGCTAGCCAAGAATTGGGTAAGTCAGGAAATTGAACTTTGAGGATCAAGGAGATGAGATTGTTGACTTGATTAATGATATGCCAAGATGACATGATTTTATCACCAAATCTAGCCTTACATCTTTTTTTTTTTTTACAGCTGTTTTTTTTTTCAAATTTCCCAATAAATAACACTTGGTAGGCACTGTAGGATGCAACCGTGAACCTCATTTTTATCTTTAGCAATCCACCAGTTCATAGTTGACATCTTAAGCTGACCCTGAACAAGGTTTATACCACAAGTATTACAAAAGAAGTTCCCAACCTGTGAAGGAATCTGCCCTTCAATAAGAAAATGTTCAATCATTTCAATCTTGTGACTAGTGCAACAGCTACAAATAGATGGGAGATAGATCGCAAATCTCTTCACCGCATCATCAGTGGGGATTTTGTTCTGAAGAGCTCTCATTATAAAGAAAAAGATCCTAAAGGAAATTTTTCTGTGCCAAGTCTTAGAGCTAGACAAAGTGTTGATGTTCTTCTTTCAAACTAAATGCCAAGCAGACTTGATACTGAATTTCCCTGATGCATCAGGGGTCCAAACAGGTTGGTCTTTCTTATCTGGGCAAAATTCAATATTCAAAATGGAATTTATCACATTCTGAGGCAAGATTCTTCTAAGTTTATATTGCTTCCAACTATTACCTATGTAGAATTCCTTCACCAAAGTATTCTTAGGAGTTCTTTGGTTCTGCACAAGGTTGACAATAGGGCCAAGACCTATCCAATTGTCCAACCAGAAGGAGACATTTCCTTTGCCAATTTTCAATAGAATACAAGGCTCAATCATGTTTTGGCTGTCCATCAACCTTTTCCATATATGATATTGGCCAGAGGACTACTTCTTTGCAACTTGATAGAACCTCTTACAGTATTTGGCTTCCAGGAAGGATCTGAGCAAAGATTTGTGAGTTCTAAATTTCCACCAAAGTTTAGCAGAGAAAGTATTACAGATGTCATTTAGGGACCTGAAACCAGCACCACCCTCATTAGTTGGCAAACACAGATCAGACCAGGCACACCAAAGTTTCTTCTTTTTGTCCCCATCCATACACCAAAAGAAATCAACAATTATCTTTCTATCTGTTCGAGAACAGTCTTTGGATGATGAACAGCTGTTAGAAGGTGGATAGGTAAAGCATGCAGAACAGATTTAATCAGTATAGGTTTTCTCTATAAGACAAAAATTTTCCTTGCCATCCCTGAAGTCTTTTAGCCACCATATTATTGAAATAAACAATTCTCTTTCTCCAGAAATAAATAGGGCACCCTAGATATTGCATAGGAAATTGGGACTAGTTAAAACCAGTCATGTCGCTGACAAAGTTGATCCTAGGATCATATCTTTAAAGGGAACCTAAAAGCCAGACTTGCTTTTATTGATCAGTTGTCAAGAGATTTCTTCATATCTTTGGAGTTTATCCATCAAGAGTCTTACTGACTGAGGCTCACATGAGGAGAATAGAATAGTGTCATCAGCATAACATAAATGAGATATGTTAGGGCCATTCTTATCAACTGTGAAAGGGACCAAATTGGTATCAATTAGAGAGTCCATTATTTTAGTGAAAAGTTCTGCTCCTATGACAAATAAAGAAGGAGAGAGGGGATCTCCCTATTTGATGCCTCTGCTGGAGTTGAAAAATCCATGTCTGACTCATGTTAACTGAGAACCAAACATTACTGATGAGTCTCCAAACATTGTCAATCCATTTATCATCAAATCCAAAGTGTTTGAGAATTTTGCACAGATATTCCCATGACACTGTATCATAGGCTTTGGTCATGTCTAGTTTAATTACAACATTTCCATCTGGGGATGGTCTTGTGATATTGTTGACCATGTGAGTCAGCATAATATTCTCTGTGATTGATCTTCCTTTGATGAATCCTGTTTGATTAGGAGACACCAACTTGTGCATAAAGTGGTTGAGCCTTTGGTTCATCAGTTTTGAGATAATTTTAACTGAGAAGTTACTCAAATAATTGGTTTTAATCCAGTGAAAGTCTAAAGACAATCTACTTTAGGAATTAAGACCAAATCAGTATGAGTGATTGATCTTGGAATTTGAGTACCGGCAAAAAAAATCAAGAACCATTAATAGTAAATCATCCTTGATAATAGCCCGGCAGCTATGATAGAATTTTCTCGAGATCCCATGAGGTCCAGGGGCACTGTGGGAACTCATGGAGAACACAACATCTTTCGATTCATCCATATAGGGATTGGATGTTAGAAATTCATTATCAGAATCTGAAATGATTTTAGGGATACAATTAAGCAAAGTGTAATCTTTATCACAATCTTTTTTAGAAAGGATACAATTAAGCAAAGTGTAATCTTTATCACAGTCTTTTTTAGAAAACTGCTTATAGAAAAAGGATACGGCTTCATTAGCAATGTACTCATCTCCTTCTATCCAGCTTCCATCTTCCTTCCTCATCTTTTTTAAAGATAGCCGCTTCTTTCTACCCTTGAAAATAGAACGAAAGAATTTGGAGTTGACTTCTCCTTCAACAAACCATTGTATACCAGATTTTTATTTCCAATAAGAAGGGCATTATTATGATTTAGAATAGATCGGTAGTCCTCAAAATTATCAGCGATGATAAAGTTTTTCGCCTCAGTGACTTTTTTTTCCAACTTAGAAACATTATCAAAAATGTTGCCACTAGAGTTCCTGGACCATTCAGAGAGCTTTTTGTAAGTATTCATGAGCCTCAAGTGAAAACTCCACATTAGGGACCCCTGGACTTCAATATTCCATGCTTGGTTCACCACTTCTTTAAAAGCATACTCATCAATCCCTAAATCAAGAAATCTAAAGTACTTGATATGGTTTCTTTGAGTAGAATTGGCCATAGTAAGGATAGGAGAATGGTCAAAACCTATCTTGATTAGGTGATCAACATTGGTGGAGTCAAAGGGATTCATCCATTCATGATTAACCAAAACTCTATCTAGCCTTTGCCATATTCTTTTCTCAGGTGCCTACCCATTGCACCAAGTGAAAGTGGATCCAGAATAGCCAGGGTCAATCAGGTCACAATCCATGATACATTGTAGAAAAGCTAAGCTTTTGGACATTTTGTGTGGCGTACCTCCATGTTTTTCCTCAGGGTCAATAATACAGTTAAAGTCTCCAGCAATACACCAAGAAAGATTAAAGTTAACAAAAATGTCTTTTAGGTTGTCCCAAAGGGATTCCCTAAGCAAAGCATCACATTTAGCATAAACATTAGTGATAAGAATTGTGTTATCCATCCAGTTGACCTTACAAGTAACCAGTTGCTCAGTATCTTCAACCACATTACAGTCAAAATTATCATCCCAAAAAAGCGAGATTTGAGTATTACAGTTGGAGAAGGCATTAGCAAATCCCAGCAGTCTCTTAAAAATGACAATTTCATCAGCATTGTGAAAGGGTTCACTAATAGCTATGAAAGGAAGTTTTTGGAGTCTGATGATCTACTTCAGTCTTTTAAAAGCACCACTAGAGTTGATGCTTCTGATATTCCAAAATAAAGATTTAAACATCATTGATAAGTTGAGATTGACCATTTCCCTTTTGATAAGTACCTCTGGCACCCCTTCCTCGTGTGTTGTGTCCTCCTCCACTAAAATTTGATCTGCCCCTTCTTCGACCCCTAGGTGAGATATGGTTGATCTTTGTGATTTTGTCCAATTCAGATGTGACATCTACTTCTACCAGAGTTTGAGGGAAAAAGGTTTCCACAAGAGCATCAGCATGATCATCACTGTCATTGTTGTTAGGGATCTCTTCACCATTAAAGTTTTCACTGTTAACACTAGCATAATCATCACTTTGTTCAGTAGTCATTTCACCATCATAGTCATTATCTTCTGAGCTTCCATCTTTCTCATCTTCTTCATCTCCTTCAGTGGAAGATTCATTTTGCTTCTCATTGCTAATATAAACCCCTTCACTGCCTTAATCATCTTCTAGACTTGTGCCATCGATGAGTTTAATATATGTGTTTTGTACTTCTCCGGGGTCAATAGGATGATTATTATCCTTTTCAAGATCTTGAAAATCCTTATGTTTGTCAATTTATGTTTCTCCTTCCCCATAGTGATAATAGTTCTCATTCTGAATAGGATTTGTACTTTGGTGTTGCTTGGGTTGGTTGATTTCCCTCTGCTTTGTGGTTTGACTATTGTTGATCATAGTATCCCTAGCTTGATCTTTGTTTTGATTTTTAGTAGTACCCCTATATTGATCTTTGCTTTGATTTTATATCACAGTGTTTCCTTTTTCACACTTAGCTTTATTCCCATTATATTTCTTCTTGTATCTAGACCTCCTCTTCTTGTTGCCTTTCTCTTGAGTTTGTACATCTTGTTGATTCATATCAAAAACATGATTGTTATCCCGTATATTTACTTTTCCTTTCCCAGGGACTTTATCAAGTTTTGTCCTGCCAGGAATATCCTCAGGCTCTTTAATAGAAATTCCTTTATTCATATTGAATTGTAGACCAGCATTAGCTCTGGTTGGTTTAGACTGTTTCTGATCATTAGTAGTTTGTTGATCATTGGCACAACTGTTAAAGGTTGTGCATCCACCAAACAGTATGGAGGGACCTGGTTGTGTACCAGTTCCTTTATGCAGTGCAATACGAGAATCAACACAAGATTTTTACGTGGAAAACTCCTTGCTCAAGGGATTAAAAACCACGACCTACCCCATTAGTATTTCAACTCCACTAACCGAGAAAACTCAGGTTAAAACTCTATTGCAAGCTAGAAATTAACTCCCATAACCCCTCACCCTTACAATAACGCTTATGCAACCCTCACACTTTACTACCCCTAGCCAAGCACACTAATACACCTAGATTAACTCTAGCCTAGTGTACCACACAATGTTCTTGTGAAGACACTCTTCCAATAAGCAACCTTCGATAATTCAACTAATATACCTAGACTAACTCTAGCCTAGCGTACCACTCAAAGACACCCTTTGAGACTTCACCACAGTGACTAACTCTAGCCACACACTAATATAACTACGCTAACTCTAGCCTAATGTACCACTCAAGAGCTTGTGGAAGTAACCTTGAGAATTTAGAATACCTACAAACATTTTCTTTTTATAGAAGAGTAGGTTTACAGTTTAAGCACAAAACAATAAAGACTCAACAACCTAAGGACCTAAAATATCTTCAGTTCTGCACCTGGTCCTTCGAGTTGCTGAGTCTCTGTTCTTAAGGAACACCTTGAAAGGTGGAGACTTTCACTTTGTATGGAGAAATTTTCGAATTATGCAAGAATGAGTCTTCTCTTGGAGGATGATGTTTTTATATGCACGAGAAGAGAGAGAGAGAGAGAGAGAGAGAGAGAGTAAACGTGACCACTCATGAGATCTGTACCGTCAATCAATTTAGCCTTTCTGAGGTACTGTTGTACAGCTGCATTGTACTTTTTGGCAGCACGCTTTACAGCTGTGGATTTGGACTTTCAGCTTCAGTGACCAAGACCTTTATCTGGAGGAACCTGGTTCCTTATATGTTCTTCGAACAAGTTGTAAGTATTGGATACACTGTCTGTAGTTCTACAGCTGCATTATTGGTTGAGCAGGCTGGAGACCTGATCCCATCTGGTCTTTCTGAATCAACATATTTGGTCTCTCATAGACGATCAAATCCTGCAGGCATCTGATCCTTCAAGGAGCATGTTAGAAAAGCAACATATGAGATATCATAAGGTTAACCAAGTTCAGACAGGTGAACCTAATTGTATCTGGTTCCTGAGGATTTGTCATGTCATCAAAACATATCAGTTCTTATCAATTTCCCCCTTTCTGATGATGACAAAGCGGCATCCTTTGTATTCCCCCTAAGGACCAGATCCCTTACCCAGATACCTCATTTGTTCCCCCTGAGACTCAGACCTCGAGATACATAGTAGTATTCTGGTTCTTTGAGTAAGGTTTGTCAAATCATCAAAACATGTCATGACATATCAATAACTATCTTCATCCCATCCGTTTTTAACCTATCCATTTACCAGGTTTTGTTTAGTTTTAGCACTATTCCTCCTGGAAACAGTTTGAAAGTTGTCCTCTCTTTTTGTAGCAGCTTCTTTCTTGGTCTGTTCTTCTTCTTAATTTTGATTCTATCATTTCTTGCTTTAGTAATACATTGGCCTTCAAAATGCCCTTGCATCTTACAGTAAAGATAGTAGCTTGGGACCGTGTCATATTCAATATCAAGCCATTTTCCATTATCTAAGCCATCCAACCTTTTGTATCCCAGCCATATTTGATCCAATCTTGGTTTCAACAGTTCAATCTCAACTTTAACTTTAGCAACATTTCCTCTAAATTTAGAGTATGTTACCTGATCAGGGGTAATAGCAACTCCTACGTCCCTAACCAATCTAGCAACAATTTGCCAATTGAAAAGATGCCATGGGAGTTGGTGAATCAAGATCCAAACTGGAACAATAGTAGTCTCTACTTCGATTTTGAAATCCGAAGTACATTTAAGAATTTTCATAGGTGAATCTCCAATGTAAATATATTCCTTATTGAACACATGTTTGTAATCATCATCATTATGAAAATCCAAATACACATTCTTCGGATCGAAATAAGCAATGTTAACAATACCAGAAAGATGAAATTTTCTTTTGAAGATCGTATGAATTTCCTCTATGGTAGGCTTTCTGCGATAGAATTTTCCAATAAT
Organism: Lycium barbarum; assembly: GCF_019175385.1. Taxonomy (NCBI): domain Eukaryota; kingdom Viridiplantae; phylum Streptophyta; class Magnoliopsida; order Solanales; family Solanaceae; genus Lycium; species Lycium barbarum. The sequence continues at coordinate 132,975,576 of NC_083341.1, forward strand.
AGTACGTTTGCATTCCTTTGAAAGTTTTATGAGTCCCATGTTTCCAATAAACATGAAAGTCATCCAGTTTGCCAAGATGAGTCCCATGTTGGATTTCCACCATCAATTCATCATTATTGACTGATAGAAGCTAGGATTGTACCATAGCAGAGAGGTAGGCTTAGAAGCAACTTGTTTGATGGTTTGATGTTGGGTAAAGGTGGGTTATATGTGTTGTACCTGGTTAGAATTTTGGTTAGAGTTGCCATCCTTTTTGTCTTGGTGTTTATCAAAATTGGAAGAGATTTTAGGTAAATTGGGGTTGTTTGTTCGAATTGGGGGAGGGTTTAAGTCAGTACTGGTAGTGGAAGTATGGTTTGATTAGTTGTTGGTGTTAGATTGGATTTCCCGGTGGCAATGGCTGGTTCCGGTGATTTCATAGTGGTGGTTGTGGTGGTGGTAACCGTTAAGCTAGTCGTTACAGGAGGAAATGGCCGTTGGGGGTTGGGTTGAGGAGTTAGGGATTTGAGGTGTCATGTTTTCATTGATGGACTTAGGTGGGTCAGGTGGTTTAATTAGAATGGGATTGTTTGTTGACATTGTAAATAGAAAGAAGTTGATTTATGACTGTCACGACCCAAACCTGAGGGCCATGACGGGCACTCGGGCCCTACCTGCCGAGCACCGCTAATCATGCTTCCATATCATTAATCATAAACAAGAGTGAACCGCGAGGGTCATCTGATGTCAATCTGCTTGATCATAAGAAAAATATGTTGGAAAGGGATGAGCCAGAAAAGGACATACTATATAACTATGCTAGATAAACTGTACAAGCCAACAAGGACATCATAGATAACTATAAAGCAAAATATAGGCCGAAGGGGGCCATACATCGTCTAACTATACCACAACTGTCTACAATCCTCTAATGGAGTATATGACATAATAAGGTTGGGACAGGGCCGCGCCATACCCATATGAACAAAAATATAATATACCAAAAACACAACACCAACTTTGAAACAAGGGGAGTGCTTCAATATCAGCTGAACAGCAGCCTACAGGGGCGGATCATCAACCTGTCTATCTGAACCTGCGGGCATGAAACGCAGCGTCGCCCAAGCAAAAGGGGCGTCATACAAATAAAGTACTGAGTATGTGAGACATAAAAGTAACATAAAAAAGACATAAAATACCTAGGATAAAAAGCATGCAACCTGTATGTCTGAACTGCCTCCGAGGGCCAATAATATTGATAAATACTGTGCATGTGCATATATAACGCCTGGTCATAGATATGACGCCTGTCAAGCCTCTGTGAGCATCCCATTATATCATATCGGCCTATGCGGGCATCATCATCATGTGACCAGCTGATCAGGTGGTACTGCGTATATTACGTCGTCACCTTCCCCATATCCCCTATAGTTATAATAATATACACGTATATAATGCCTGTGGGGTCATAGGTTTGTACATATATATATAATGCAATGCATGAATATTGTAAGAGTGCATCCTGAATCTGTCGGAGTGACGTAAGGTTGTTATACCTCCGAACATCATTATGAAATAGCATTTTCATCAACATGTGACTCTATGAAGCATACTGAATCTGAAGAAGAACTTACTAGGAACCATATTATTGGTCACGAATCGACATAGAACATCCCTAACTGCTACGAATAGATTCATTATGAAGAAGCATTATGTTTACGTTTCGTTCATAAGGATCATGCCAAAAGAAGGGAAAGTTAGCCTTAACATACCTCAAGTCGTCAACAAAAGCCCACAATGAATTATCAGACTAGTACTTCAATCTCCTTAGTCACTACAACACACCTAGCAGCCGACAACATAGCAACAACCTCATATAAGTCTCTTTAATTTCAAATCACCACTCACCCCAAGATTTACATCAAAACAGCCCAATATATGCTTCGTATATAACACTTATACACTTTCTTCTTCCAATTATACCACATATCACATCCTCAATACAACCACAACACCAACTACTATCCTTACAACAAGGTTCTAGCTTAAAAACACATTTACAACATGACTCAAGTTAGTTTACATCTCAATATAAGCAAAAATTCATGTTTGAACCTTCTCTCCAACTCCTTTTCCTCCAAACCTAGAATAATCATCATATAAACTCATAAACATGGAAAATAAGATGGAATCTTACCTTAAGAACTCAAGAACACTCCAATTCCAAGATTACTTCACCTTGAAGTATCCTCCAAATCTTCTATAAGAAAGACAAACAAGCATCAATCATACTTTGGAAACCTTTAATATTTGATCTTCTCTTTTGATCCTTGATTTTTCTTAGGAATGATTAGATATGATGGAAATGATTTTCTAGAATGTTATGATTTTCTAGAATGTTAGAGACCAGGAGAAGAGGAGAAAATGAGATAAAATGAGGGGTATACGAAATTTATATGATTAGATATGATGGAGAGGATTTTCTAGAATGTTAAAGATCAGGAGAGGTGGAGAAAATGAGATAAAATGAGGGGTATACAAAATATATAACAGAAAACAGCTGGAACCGACATAAAAATACGGCTAGAAAATACTAGTTGTATAGATATACAGTCTGTAATACTGGCCGTACATATATATATATATATACAACCCATATTTATGGACCGTAATTCTCAGCAACATTATCACACTCTCTGCCACGAGAAGTACGGACCGTATTTCCAAGTACAATCCATAATTCTCAATATACGGTCCATATTTCTTCCCCCCAAAATCAAACTCCGACGAAACGTATTCTCTTCAATTCACTTATCCTCTAATCCTTCCAACACATGCCAAACATGAACTTAAACCCTCGTATTCTCAAGATGAACACGTCTAATCTCATATATCATCGAAGATAAGTCCACTTTCCGAATCTATAGCAACTAACTCATGAAGAAACTTAACATATAAAAGTACGAAGTGTAACAATGACGATCAAATTGAAGTTAAAATTAATTGATCTGATTTATGATGATCAAATTTAAGTTGTTACCATGATGTTGAACAAAGCCGAACAAATAAGAAGTTGGAAATTAATATCATGTTTGGCCAAACTTCTAAAATCAGCTTATTTTAAAAAGTACTTTTTAAAAAAAATATTTTTTGTGAGAAGTTGTTTGTGTTTGGTCAATTAATTTAAAAACTACTTTGAGCAGCAATTAGTGTTTGGCCAAGCTTTTAAAAAGTGCTTTTAAGTGCATTTTTCTCAAAAATGCTTTTCAAAAAAGTGCATCTAGGTAAAAAAATACTTTTTTTAGCTTCTGAAAAACTGTTACTGCTACTCCCCAAAAGTATTTATTTTCTCCCAAAAGCTTGGCCAAACACCTCACTTTTTTAAAAATAAGCACTTTTTGAAAAAAAAATAAGTACTTTTAGAGAAAAAATAAGCTTGGCCAAACAGGCTATAAGGCTTAGAACAACATTTTCTAACTAGTAAAATAAATTTCTATCTCTTGAAATCAATTTTCAACGATTCAAATGAAATTCACATGATTCACCATTTGAATTAGGCTGAAGGTGGGTGGAGTTTTTTTTTTTTTAAGTGTTTAAGGTGCATTCCAAAGGCCTAGTGAACTACAGAGTATATTCTTCTAATGGGCCTATAGACACTATAGCATCTATCTTATGTAATTAGGTAGATTTTGGAGAGTTCATAGGCCTTTGCGTCATTCTTTTGCGCAGAATGTCCTTCAAAGGTTTTTTTTTTGCGCGGAGTGCCCTTCTTTTGGGCTGGTCTTTATATTTTGCCCCTCATTGATGCCTTCTTTAATTTTTGCCCATGCCGCCTGTTTAATGAAAGTTTTTTAACGAAATTACCCTTACCCCATTAAAACCCTTTCTATTTCGTCATTTGCCCTTTTTTTTTTTTTTTTTTTGCTTCTTCGTTCCTCTTCTGTTTTGTGTCTGTCTTATCTGTTCTAAAATTTAGGTACGAATTTGGATCTTTTGCTCGTTTCAATATTTTTTTTTATGTTAAATTGTTGTTTGTTGAATTGATATCTTTGTCTTCGTCATTTTTTATATTTAATTGATCCTTTTTTATTTAAAATTATAGTGTTTTTGTTACAGCGTCTATATGATTTTTTGAACTTTAGTTTCGTTCCCCATGTATATATTCTAGTTTTTTGAATGTCGTAATATGTTTTAGTTGATTTTGATATGCGTTTTGGTTTTCTCTTTGTTGAATCTTTGAAGTTTTGCCTGTGAACGGTTGTTTTATGTTGTTGCTGTTGTTTTTGTTTAATAATCTGGTTTTTGTGAAGAATGTGTTTGTCTGAGGCAACATATGCCGGGTCCGGCAGAGTTCTTGGTTTTTGAAACTGAAGTTATGCCGGTTCCGGCATAAAGTTATGCCTGTTCCGGTATAACTTCATGAATTAAGTTAATTTATGTGTGTCTTGGTTTTTTGGTGTTGTCTTGTTAATAATTTTGGTTTTTATGCAATCTTTATGTGTTTTGGTGTTGTTTTGTTAATAATGTTGGCTTTTTATGCAATCTTATGTGTTTTGGTTCTTTCTTCTGTTATGCAGGTATTTGTGTACCAGTCTAGGGGCTGATTTTTATTATGGTATATGTTAATTATTTTCATTCTCATTTTTGGTTTATTCTTATGTAAGCACTTGGTTTCTGTTGACATTAATTTTTCTTTTACAGGAGGAACATCCCTTGGTTAAGTTTGAACACTGGGTTGAAGGAGGTGGCATGTGGAGTGGTGATTTTCATTTTCGGAGTTTGATTTTGTCCTTTTTGAGTGTCTCTCAATTGGAGTTGTTGAAAAAGGGTGTGTTTGGACAGTTTATGGATTTGGTTGATGTCCGCCTGAGTGATAGTATTTTCCATTGCTTGATCTTATCGCAACTTTCATCTAGTAATGATAGTGCGTTAAAGTTTAAGATTTTTGATCGCGTGTGTGTATTTGATTCTGAGTCTTTCCGTCTTATTACTGGGTTGGATTCTTGTGTTGGCTATTTTAGTGTTGTGTCAAGCAGACCAAATAGATTGTTGAGACTTTATTTTCCAAATCAGGATAGAATAAGGTTGTGTGATCTCAAGAGTTTCTTACAGATCAAGTCAAGTAATCGTACTGGTGATTTTTAGGAAAAATCTAGTGATCCTTTTAGACTTGCTGAGGTCTATATAATGGAGAGGGTTTTGTTGGGTCGTAACGAGAAATGTGTTGTTAAAGGTCATCTAATGAAGATAATTGACGATGACAGTCTTCGAGTGTCTTATCCTTGGGGTTTTCTTAGTTTTAATTGGTTGGTACGGTCGATTCGTGGTTGTGTGAAGACTTTGAAGAGCATGCCATCTACACGTTATATGATTAGTGGTTTCCCTTACGCTTTAAATGTGTGGCTGTTGGAGGTTTTCCCTATCTTTCGAGGGTTTTCAAGTTTTCATGGTCTGAAGTCTCCTAGTATGTTGTGTTGGGGTTCTTCAAAGCAAGTTGATTATAAAGTTATTACTGATAATTTCTTCCATGCTGAAAAAGTATGTGTTTCCCTTTTGTTGATGCTTCTTTTTCTTGGTTCTTTTTCCCTCTTGTTATTTTTTGTGTTTTTGTCTAAATTGATGTGTTTATATTATGTTATAGAGATTCAAGAAATTTATTGTCCATGCTGTTGTTGTTGGTACGGAACAAGAGATGCTGGATTATCCAATTGCACTTAAATTTCCTGATGATTCAGGCCCTTGTTCTTCCCGTGCGATTTGCCATCTGAAGTTACTTCTCAGATAGTTCATGTAAGTTGTACTTTGCTTTTTGTGTTTTTGGTTGTTTAACTGAATTCTGAGTTAGAGGCCTTGTGGTATAGTATTTTAGTAGGACACATTTTTGTAGTCTTTTCTGTTTTGGTTATGGAAATTAAAGTTTATGCCCCTTGAAGCATACTTTTTGGTTTTGCAAACATAGAATCTGCCCCTTCCGGCATACATTTCTCCTTTCATATTTCAGTTCTGCCCCTACCGGCATACTATTCTCATTTTGAGACTAATTTTAGTAGGTAACACATTTTGCAGTCTTCTCTGTTTTGGTTTTGTAAATGAAAGTTTATGCCCCTTGAGGCATATTTTTTGGTTTTGCAAACTTAAAATCTGCCCCTTCCGGCATACATTTCTCCTTTCATATTTGAATTCTGCCCCTACCGACAAACTATTTTCATTTTTAGATTTCAGTTCTGCCGGTTCCGGCATACTTGTTCAACATTAATTTAGTGACATCAAAAGTAATGTGTTGTTTTATTGATCAGTTATACAGGGTGTTTTGTCTAGTGTGAAGAAGCAACTTGATGATGAACGATCTACAACTGTCAATCAAGTAAAGGTATGGCTTTTTATTTTTTTTATTTTTGAGTTTCTTAATATGATATGTATACTTTGCATGTTGCATTCGTTGTTTTTGTTTATTCTCATTTTCTTTTCTTCTTTGTTTAAAATTTTTTTTTCGTTTTTTTGTAGTCTTTGGATAGCCGTTTCGAAGAATTGGATAAAAATTTTGTTTGCGCGATTAATGTTGTGGATAGCTTAGTTCTTGTACATGATGAAACAAAGTCATGTGTAGCAGCTTCTAAAAGTGCTAAAAGAACTTGTTTAGAAAGTAGACTTGACAGTTTGGAAAGTAAATTTGATTATGTGATGCATTGTGTTGAAAGTTTAGTTCGACTGCATAGCGAAAACAAATCTTGTAAAGCTTGTGCATCTAGTAAAAGACAACCTGATTTGGGTTATTCAGTGAATGATGAGGTGAAGTTAGATGCACATCTTGGAAAAGAGGAGAATATGCTTTGTAAAGCAAGGTCTACAAAAAATGAGATGTCTCCCATGCTCGATATGCTCTGTGATGCTGCTGTTTCTTCATCAAGTCAACTGTCTGATAAAACTCAAACTCTTTCTCAGTTTGAAAAGGAATTTGTGAAAGAAAATGAAGACCGCGTTAAAGAAATTGCGGCAATTAATAATGCTTTTCAATGCGGAGATTATGTGTTTTCTTCTAATGAAGCATCACAAAATGTAAATGAAGCAGTAGCTGCTGTTGAAGATAGTAGAAAACGTCCGAGATGCGAAGATGGAAACAAAGAAGATGATGGTAGTAGAAAACGTCCGAGATGCGAAGATGGAAACAAAGAAGATGATGGTTATCCTAATTGGTATTTGCTTACACCAAGCAGTACTCTAGTTGAGAAACGGTTGAGTTCTGCTGTTGAAGATATATACTGTACTGCAAAAGAGTTAGGAAAGTGAATTGATTTTTTTGTTGTTATTTACAGCAAGTGTTATGTTATTGTATTTCTCCCTTTTTCGAATAATGTATATGTAAATTGGTCTTTCATTTCTGTACATAAAATGAAGTTTCACTTTTTCAAACTGTGCTCTATAGTCTGCCTTAACCGGCATACTTTTGCCATTTTGTGAACAGATGTTCTGCCCCTTCCGGCATACTTCTAAGACGGAAGTAACTGTTTTTTCCTAAAAATAAATAAGATAATTAAAAAGTGACTCTTGTTCCAAAACATCTCGAATAAGTGCGACAGTTACTTCCAATTAATGTATTAATTGTTTTGTTTTTAAAAAAAATGGAAAGAAAAACTAAAAAATTCTTTGTATTTTTGTCGATAGTTGCGACCGTTACTCCAATTTAAATTTGAGTAACTGTTTTTGGTTTAAAAAAAAAACTGCAAAACTTGTCGTATCCTCATCCAATTGAAATCCAAAGAGCTTAATTTGCAAAAGTCAAGCCAAATAATCTTGCCGCCTCCGGCATAAGTTTACCCGTTGGGAACAGAAATTATGCCCCTTCCGGCATACTTCTAAATTCGTAGTAAGAGTTTTTTTTCCGCTAAAAATAAAAAAAAAAATGAAAAAGTGACTCTTATTCCCAATATCTCTAACAGGTATTGCTACATTTACTTCCAATTGAAAATGTATTAATTCTTTTTAAAAAAAAAAAAACTGAAAAACTCTTTGTATTTTTGTCAATAATTGCAACAGTTACTTCAATTCAAATTTCACTGACTGTTTTGGTTTTTTTTTTTTTTTTTTAGAAAAAACTGCAAAACTCCCTGTATCCTCATTCAATTGAAATCCAATCATTTCAACAGTTATTCCAATTTAAAATGGACTAATTTGAACTTCTATATAAAGCCACACAGTTATGCCTACAACGGCAAACTTTTATTCCTAACACATTTACATTATGCCGCTTTCGGCATAAGTTTTGTCACGTGGTTAGCACGTGTGCAGTTTTAAAAAAAAATGTTCAATATATATTTGCCCACTCTTCCTGTAATTTACCTTTTATTTTCGTTTGTTCACTTTAAAGCTGAAGAAGGCAGTTGCTTTGTCACGTTTCCTATATCATCTTTATCAGTTTTTCCATTGATTTCTCTTAGTGGGGTTTCAATTTCATCTAAGTTATTAGTTACTATTTTATTACTTGTTGATAAGTTATTTCCTTCAATTGTTTGTGTCTGTATTTAATTTGAATAGGGTTTTCTGTTTTTTTTTTCTTTTACGTTTTTGGTAATGCATTGTGGTAATGTATTTTTGTTGGTAATGTTTTTTATGTGTTTTTTTTCCTTTTTTTTTCCTGATTGAATTTTATGTTTTGCTTATGTCAGTGTGCTAAATCATGAGACGACAATTTGGACAAGTTGTTGATTATTATATTCCTCCGGAAGAGTGGACGGACACACGCATCAGTGCTGTATGGCGAGGGGATGAAAAGTTTGTTAAATTTGTTGAGAAATTTCTTACAAAAGAACAGTTGGTAATTTTGAAGAATCGTCCTTTTGGGAAATTTATGGAATTACATAATATAAAAATGTCGGGTATGTTGGTGAATTTTATGTTGTTGTCGGAAGTTCAGTGTTCTGAAACAAATGAAATGCATTTTAATATACAAGATAAACTTGTGACATTTACAGACCAATCATTTAAGAGAGTCACTGGGTTATCAATTACTGAACATCCTAGATCTTTCTATGCTAAATATAACAAAACCAATGGCAGTCGTCTTTTGAGAAGAAATTTTGGTGTTGAAGATGGTAAAAGGAATTTGGAAATGAGGGATTTGAAGAATGTGATGAGTGCTGAAAATGTAGATTTTGAAGATGACCTTGATGCGGTGATGCTAGCAGAGGTATACATTCTTGGTCGTGTTTTATTGGGCGGTAGAATTGATAAAAAGGTATTGTGGCAGCATATTGTATACATAGAGGACAGTGAATTGTTTGAGCAGTTTAATTGGGGGTCTTTGTGTTTTGCTGAACTCCTGAGGTGTTTCAAATCAATATATAAGCAAAGGATAAACAGACATAACATTGATTATGGTGTTGTGGGTTTTGTTTTTGGCTTTAGTGTTTGGGTTTGGTCTAGGTTCAATGACTATCGCAAACAATATGTTGATATTATTGGCAATTGTCGTGAACCTCTGATGTTGTCGTATGTCAGCAATAAATCTCCACATTTCAATGATGTGAAGAAATTGCTTGTATCTGAAGAGTACACGAGTGGAAAGGTAATGGTGTTTATTGCCCTTTACTTTTCGTGTCAACTTTTAATGTGGTTTTTCTTTTTCTGTTTTGATGTTATTATTTATTTTATTGTTGTATAGATTTTATTTCAATAGCGAGGTAAAGGGGTGGTTGATAAATCTCCGGACAATTCAAGTGGTGATGGAAGTGAATCTGAAGATGCCAATATTGCTGGCAAATCCACTGAAAGCTCTTCTCTAGAGCGTCGCATTGAGGTATTTCTCATGGGTCCTCTCTGTTTTTCCTGTAAAAGTTTTGTTCCTTTTTTTTCTCTCTTGAGTTTAACACTTTCCTGTATTTGTTTATTTTCACAGTTCTTGGAAAATGTTTGTGATGTTAAATTGGATAGGATTTTGAATAATCAACAGAAGGAGAAGGCCCGGATGGATCAGCTGATTTCTGCTTTGCAAAAAGCAGGGTTAAATTTTGAATCCCAAACTGCTTCTGATGCTGAAAATGTTCGTCGACATGTTGATTCTCCTCGTCATGTTGAAAAGGGTAGGCGCAAGAGCACAAGATCTGTTCGTAAAAGTGCTGTTGCTAAAAGTAAAACTAAACAAGCCATGTCTCGTAAAAATGTTGAGCAATCTTCCGTTGGGCAACGAAGAAGATCGGTGCAGTCTCATGTTGGGGAAGATATTGCTGATCTTGAACAGGCATTTTGGGAATCTGAAACTGCCACCGGAGACGAGGGGGGCAACGGTGTTGATTTGTCTAATGTTGAGGCTGAAAGTAATCAAGAAATTCAGATGGAAGATGTGCAAGCCGGTTCTAGTGCAAGAACCGTTGATGAGACAGAGTTGGGAGGCAAAATCCAGTTTTACAAGAGAAGAAAATTTCGTAAAACATTACAAGATGCAAATGCTTCTATAAATGTGGCATTTGAAGATGTTTTTGGAGAAGGCCAAGCAAATGTGACATGTCCCATGGAGACAGATGTTGAACAAGTTGAATCTCTAAATGCAACCGAAAATGTTGAGGCTGAATTGCCTTCGGTAAATTTACATATATACTTTGTTGTTTTCTAAATCTAAGTTGTCTGGCACACTTTTCTGGTAGTTGACACTTTGTGTGCTCTTTTTTGTTTTCCTATATGCAAATGATAGTTTTGCCCGTCCTGGCATAATCCCCTTTTTTATTGCAAACTCATGTTCTGCCTACTTTGGCATACTACCTTTTTCGCAAAGTTATATTTCTGCCTACACTGGCATACATTTACTTTTTGAAACTTAGCTCTTGCCCCTTCAGGCATACTTTCACATTTTATATGCAAACTCATGTTCTGCCTCCTCCGGCATACTCATCTCTTTTAGAAAGTTATTTTCTGCCCACTCCGGCATACTTTTATTTTTTGAAACTTAAATCTTGCCCCTTCCGGCATACTTTTCCCTTTTTCAAGCATAAGGTTTGCCCCTTCCGGCATATTTTTCAAAACTTGTTCATAAATTTTCCTTTTTGTGAACCTAACTTCTGCTTGTTTCGACATAATTTTCAATCTTTTACCACTTTCAAAATTTGTTAATTTTTTATTTAAATATTTTTGCTTCGATGATGGATGTTGTTTTTCTTAATTTGTTACTTTATGTAGGTTGTTGTGGAGGAACAATTTGCCAGTGAATAGTTTGGTGACGCCAATCATGAAGAATCCAACGTATCTCCACCGAAAGGACATATGCCTGAAAATCTTGAGCAAATTCAAGATGACGCTGTGGTGGTTTCTGATCATCTCGAACGAGATTTATCTCCTGCCAGAGATGATAGGATAGAAGAGGGTGATACGTTGGTGTCGCCTCATCATGATGAATCCATTGTATCTCAAGCTAAAGGAAATGCAACTGGAAATGTTGAGGCTGAATTGCCTTTGGTAAATTTACATTTATACTTTGTTGTTTTTAACACTTTGTTTGCTCTTTTCTTTTTTGCTTATGCAAATGATAGTGTTGCCCCTCCTGGCATAATCAACCCTTTTATTACAAACTCATTTTCTGTCTACTCCGGCATACTACCTTTTTTCGCAAAGTTATATTTCTGCCTACACTGGCATACTTTTAGTTTTTGAACTTAGCTCTTGCCCCTTCCAGCATACTTTCACATTTTATATGCAAACTCATGTTTTGCCTTCTCCGGCATACTCATCTCTTTTGGAAAGTTATTTTCTGCCCACTCCGGCATACTTTTACTTTTTGAAACTTAAATCTTGCCCCTTCCGGCATACTTTTCCCTTTTTCAAGCATAAGGTTTGCCCCTTCCGACATATTTTTCGAAACTTGTTCGTAAATTTTCCTTTTTGTGAACCTAATTTCTGCTTGTTTCGACATAATTTTCAATCTTTTACCACTTGCAGAATTTGTTAATTTTTTATTTTAATATTTTTGCTTATGATGTAGGTTGTTGTGGAGGAACAATTGGGCGGTGAACAGTTTGGTAACGCCAATTGCGAAGAATCCATTGTATCTCCACCAAAAGGAGATATGGCTCAAAATCTTGAGCAAACAACACTTGAAAATCTTGAGCATATAAGACGTGAAACACCTGAAGCTCAAGTTTCTAACGAGGGTGATGAACGCGTTGTTGTTCCTCATATTGGTGTTATGCCCGAGCCTATTAATGCGGTTGAGCCATTGAGGAGCGAACCGGACAATGCAGACCCGGTTCAAGTCAGTACTCTAAGGGAGTCCGCTGTTGTTGATGGAAAGGGTGAGAACTCTCAAGGAATGGAGGACAATTTTCGTTATGTGTCCTTTGAAGATATTATAAATGTCACTTCTTCCGCTGTCAAAGAGAGTACTGTTAGTCAAACCCCTCCTATTGCTGAAGAAGAACCTGTTGTTGAAGTGGCGGAAGTGCTATCTTCATTGAATACAAGGCGCCAGAGGAAAAGGAAAGTAATGGGTGATACCCCAGCACCCGGATGGATGCTATATTCTAGACGAAACGATCTTCCTTTTGGGTCACGGAAGGACGAAAGTGACTGGGATGAACAATACAGAAGGATGTGCCCATTCCATCACTTCAAAAGCAAACTTGCCGTGACCTTTTGGAAAAAATTTATCAACTCGAAATCTTCCACCAAGTAGCTTTCGACCTACTGGGTAAGTTTTTAGTTATTGTGTGCTTTCTTGCATTTTTCTCCCTTATTTTTGCGTTTATGTTTTTTTCTTTTCAATCTTTTAAGTACAATCTCTGTATTTTTGCCCCTCTTGGCATAATCCCCCCTTTTATTCCAAACTCTTGTTCTGCCTACTCCAGCATACTACCTTTTTTCGCAAAGTTATATTTCTGCCTAAACCGGTATACTTTTACTTTTTGAAACTTAGCTCTTGCTCCTTCCGGGATACTTTCACATTTTATTGCAAACTCATGTTCTGCCTCCTCCGGCATACTCATCTCTTTTGGAAAGTTATTTTCTGCCCACTCCGGCATACTTTTACTTTTTGAAACCTAAATCTTGCCCCTTCCGGCATACTTTTTCCTTTTTCAAGCATAAGGTTTGCCTCTTCCGGCAAACCTTATTCATAAAATTTCCTTTCTGTGAACCAAACTTCTGCTTGTATTTTTCTAATTTTTGTTCCCTTTTCTTTAATCAGGGCTGAAGACGAGGTAATGTATCCTGGAAAGTTGAACCAACTCAGTGAAGTTTATAAGTTGGGTGATGTTGAGCCAAAATATAGGATGTTTTTTTGGAGCCGTACCATGATGTCTATGCGCTTAATGATGAGGTTTGTGATTGTCTTTGACTTTTTCTTTTCTTATTTTTCTATTAGTTATTGCTTCTTGCTTCTTCTTTTTTTTTCTTTATTGCTGAATCGCTATTTTTTTTTCCTTAACACAGCATATTGATGTGATGCTATATTATTTGAGGAAGAAAATGATGTATCATCCTCCAGCTGCCAATGCTGTTAAGTACACAACCGTAGATATGATGTTTGATCAGCTTGTGCAATTTGACATCAATAGATACTACCAAGACCCGGTTAATTACCACTGGCTTGCTGGCGGCAGTGATGATGCATTTTTGCTGAGTAATATTGTGTATGGGCAAAGAGGAAAATGTGGTATATCATGGGAGAATGTCGACAGGGTATTAATTCCTATTTGCCCAGGATCTGATGATCCTAAAGCAATTTCTCACTATGTACTTGCTGTTTTCATGATTGATGAGCATAAATTGGTAGTTTATAACTCACTCAATCATAATGATGATCGTTTGGTTCGCATTGTCGAGGCCTACTGTGGTATGATCCCTAAGTTGTTGATGGTCAATGATTTTCAATTATTCAGGCCATCATACAATAACTTCAGTAATCTGACATATACCTGGGCTGCCTATCCAAACAAGGATCGTACGTTTCATTCTTATCTTTTTTAGCTTTTCCATTGTTTTTTGTTGATTTTTTTTTATTGTTTTTGTTTTTCTGTTGTTCTAAAACATCTCTCTTTTATGACTTTCAGAGATTATAATTGTGGTCGTTTTTTTATCAAGTTTGCCGATATGCTTATTAGTGGTGAAAATCCTGCTGATTGGGATGGTTCTGGTTTGATGGACTACATGAAAGAGTGGTCAATCAATTTGGTTTGTCATGGGAAAGATAAGCTGAAAAACGGTTATGATACGCCACCAGATACAGCTGGAAGTGATTATCATGAGCATAACGATATGGAGTGTGAGTATGAGATGAAAAAGAGAGCAAGATCTGTGAAGAAAACAAAAAAATAGTTTGTTTTAGTTGAGCTAGATCTGTGAAGAAAGGGAAAAAATAGTTTGTTTTAGTTATTTTTGCACTATGTAAATTTTTTTTTCGTGCGCCCTTGTGTTTTTTGTAAATGTTATAAGACTGTATAGCTTGTTTGTGTTATAAATTTCAACTTTAAGCCCCTTTGTAATTTGATGGTGTTCATTTTTAATCTCAACTTCTCTGTTCATAAAAGCTGTTATTTTGTTGAAAATCCAAGTTATGCCCTTTCCATCACAACTTCATGGTTGTTGTGTAATAGAATTTTGTCGGGGTCGGCATAGTTTCTCATTATGCAAATAGAAGCTCTGCCCATTCCGGCATAATTTAAGTTCAGAAAACTTGCCAAAACCAGCAACAAAGACAAACCCTTTGAAGTTATTGACCGGCCAAAATGCATTTATTGGGGATTATTTGTGACGGAAAGTTGTTATTTTGTTGAAAACCAAAGTTATGCCCTTTGCATCAAAACTTTATGGTGGTTATGTAATAGGAGTTTGCCGGGGTCGGCATAGTTTGTCATTTTATGAACAGAAGTTCCACCCTTTCCAGTGGAAATTAAGTTCAGAGAACTTGCCACAACCAGCAACAAAGACAAAACCTTTTAACTTTTTTCACCAGTCAGAACGCATTTTATTGGGATTAGTTGAGACCCCATAATTGTTATTTTAGTATGAATGAATTTTTATTTTTAGTCTATGTTGTTGTTTTTTTTTTTTTCCAATCCAAAATTTGTATGAATGAAATTTTAGTATTAATGAATGAAATATTTTACTTAGTGTTAATTGTATTGTGCTGAATGTTTTATCCAATTTTCCAGCATTTTAAAATATTGTATAAATAACAAAGCACATAAGTATGCCCCTAACGGCATACTTATTTATTTTGTAAGCGGAAGACCTGCCGATTCCGGCATAAATGTAGAACTTGAAAACATCAGACAGAAACAATATTGTTATGTCCCAAGGCATACATCTATTAAACTTACCAGGATGTAGTCTTTGAGATACCAATTTTGTTTTCCCGGCAAAAACTGTTATACCTGCCACAGGAGGCATAAATTATAAAACTGGATAATTAAAGTTGATGATTTTTTTTCTTTTTCCTCAATGTTTCATGGTAGAGAATTGTAGATTTCATGTAGGGACATTTATCTGTTGCTATTATATAGTCTTTTATTATCAGCAACAAGAAGATAACAAATTAATAAAAGAAAATAATAAAAGAAAGAATGGACAGAAGAATAAATGAGTGATAAGATGCTTGAAGTCTCAGTCTTAGTAATACCAAAGTTTTGCCATTTCTTTCAGGCAGAGTGTGCATTATGCGTCAAGAATCATAAGATAAATTCATATAAACCATGTATAAGAGTGTGATGTTAGGATGACAATTTCCTCTTCCTGTATCTTCTTGAATATGGATTGAGAGCTGGACTGTGGTTACAGGTTGCCCTAATATGTCCAAAGAACTTCCATCTACCACATCTGTATGTGTACTTTGTCGATTCTCTTCTTGGGCGATATCTTTTTGTTTGTTTTCTTCCAGGTCTTATTTTAACATCAGGCGACATTATTTTAATATCCATAATGTTTTGTGGAATAATCCATGAGTCTTGATTTCCAACTGATAGTATTTCACCTTTGTATGTCTCTTGGCAGGCTTGTTTCTTGAACCAGTCCGCACAGTATGTAGATTTTGGCAAACTTCTTTTGTCTATAACTGCCATGGCATGTGTGCACGGTAACTCGTCAGTTTGGAACTCCAAGCACTCCCAAGTCATATTCTTTAGGTCTACATTGTATTGATATCCTTCATCTTTCACAACAAATTTGACGGGAGTTATGTTTTCTACCTGTGGAAATTGACAATATAAATGAATGATATTTTTTGTGGCAATTTTCAGATTATATGAGAGTTATGCCCTTTCCGGCATACTTCCTGTACAGTGAAAATAAGAGTCTGCCCCTTCCGGCAGAACTAAGTATAAAATAGGGTCATAGTTATTCCTTTGTCTAGTATAACTTTTGTGTTTGGTTAATTTTAAACTATACATTGCTCATAAAACTAAGATTGAAGTGTGTGTTGGTAAAATTTACTTACTTTCATTGTGAGCATAAAAACAGTGTCATAGTTATGCCCTTATCGGCATAATTCCATGCTAGTTAAAATAAGTGTCTGCCCCTTCCGGCAGAACGAAGTATAAAAATAGGGTCATAGTTCTTCCTTTATCCAGCATAACTTTTGTGTTTGGTTAAAATTAAACTATGCATCACCAAACTAATATTGAAGTGTGTGTTGGTAAAATGTACTTACTTTCATTGTGAAGCCTCTACTTATCTTTTCAAGCAGAATATTTTCAGCCCAACATGTCAGGTCATGGGACGGTCCTGTTGCGTCCAATTTTCTATGGTAAAACTAATTTTGCAGCTTGTTCTGGATGTAATCAATACATGCCATTATTGGCAACTCCCTTGCTTTCCTCAATACGGAATTCATTGTCTCGACATTGTTTGTTGTGAGCATGTTGTAACGCCTGTTGGTGTGGAATGAACGTGCCCATCTTTCCGGTGGTTCTTGTTCTATGTATTCTGCAGTTTTTGGGTCGATTTGTTGTATCTGTGACATATAGGTACGAAACTCTGCCTGTTTGTAGGTAGTTGTTGCATTGTAGAACAGTGATAGGATCGCTTCGAATGGGAAATATTTCTGCAAGTTCTTCTCCATGTGGTAGATGCATATTCCATGCTGGGTATCTGGATACAGTTCTTTGATTGCAGTTGCAATTGATGAGTGGCGATCGGAAAGAATTGATAGGTCTTTGCGCGTGCCAAACACCTTTTTCACGTGTCTGAAGAACCACCTGTAGGATTCATTATTCTCAGAGTCTGCAATACCAAATGCGAGAGGAAATATGTTGTTGTTTTCATCTTTTGCTACTGCTATCATGATCACACCGCGGTATTTTGATTTCAAGAAGGTTACATCCACCATCATTACTGGTCTGCAGTGTTTCCAGCCCTCAATTGATGCTCCATACGCGAAAAAAAGCATATTTAAACTTATTGTTAGCGGTCCATTTGATGTTAGCAACTATTCCAGGATTTCTTAATTTCATCATGTGAAGATATTGCGGTAGAAGTGTGTAGTTATTTTCTGGGCTTCCTCTTATGACATTATAAGCGTGTTGGAGGGAACGCCATGCTTTGTGGTAACCAATGTGCAAGCCATATCTGCTTCTCATTTCTTCAATGATAAATTTGGGTGTTATCTCTTGTAGTGTATGGTGTACTAGGTCTGTAATGTATTCCGCTATGACTTTTGAAGTTGCATTCCTCATGTCAAAGGTGATAAAATTTATTGAACAACTATGTCTCTTTTCAAAGTTAACTACTTTGAAAAGTTCTGATCCTCTGAACCTTGAACTGTGGAAACGTCAAATGCAGGTTGGGTCAACACATCTGATGTAATACCGTTGCGTGCATGACTTTTCTACCTTGTACTGTTGATGACGAGTAATTGCAATGTTATTCATGCACTTTTTTACGGTATCTTTGTCTTTGAATAAAATGTCAACTTCTATTTGATCAATCGATGCACTAGGTGTCAAAATTTGTGTATCATTTTGTATCCTCTTCCTCTTTAGTGTCTTTGTTTTGTTGCATGGCTGTGTTTGTGTCTCTTCAACTGTCATGCTCGGAGTAAGTGATACAACATTCATTGAAGTTGGATGCTGAGAAAGGTCATTTTTTACAACTTGCTCAATGTTTGGTGGTTGCCATTGTAGCTGCTGAGGTGTCTGGTTAGGAGTTACTATCTCGCTCTGCTCATGTGGAATCCCAAGGTTATGTCCAATAGGGTTGTGTTGTTCGTCATCCAATCCAACTTCAGACATGTCTTCTTCATAAGCAATGCAGAGTTGTCTGTCAATTTCCTCTATGGTTTGTCCTTCTGTCATTAGGATAGATTCATTATGATGTTCTTGTAATGGGTTGTTCTCCGCATCAGCTGAATTGAACTCTAATATGAAACAGGAATTTCTAAAGTTGTCATTGTTGTTGAGCAGGTACAAGCAAGTGTGAAGATCAATGTCATTTGTTACACGCATCCCTTTGGATGTTTTCTCACTGGTGTCAAACCATATGTTGGCCTCTTTTTGTTGAGTATCTTGTGTATGCCCCGCAAATATCTGTTGAGTGAATTGTTGAAAATTTACACCACCATTGACAAGTATTAGCTTGGTTTCATGATTAACATAATTGTAGGCGGCGTCCCATTTGCCGTTGAAGGCTACGTAGATGCATCTTGGTGTCATTTTTTTTTTAAACTTCCTGCATAAAGAGAGATTCACTTGAGAAAAAACCAAAATGAAATGTATTTAAGTTGTTAGTTTTGAAAATTTAAGTTCTTGGGTGATACAAAAAAATACTGAAATGCAGGGAGTGTTTACAAGCTGCTGGATTTACGGAGACTGATCTATCAAATATGCAGCAATACTCGATCAAAAAGATGTATGTGGATATGAGGGGTGCTTTCCAAAAAGTCCAGTGGAGAAGGATCATATGCAATTACCAAGGCCTGTAAAAATGGATCTTCATACTCCGATTAACAGCTTTGCAAAAACTTCATACCAAGGATAGACTCCTGAAGTGGGGGGTAATAGATGAGCAGCAGTGTGTCCTTTGCGATAATGCCGACGAGTCCACGGAACATTTGTTTTTCAGCTGTAATTATGCCAGTTCCATATGGTCAGGATGTGCTTGGCAGCAACGGTGTACCAGGTGTGGGCTGAGAGGAATCAACGAATATTTCAAAAAAAAAAGCACTCCATCCCAAGTGATCACAAGGAAGATAGTGCAAAAAGTAGTATTCAGAGGGACGCTAGTACCGCGATTGGCAGGAAGAATCGAAGAGCTTAATTTCTATCCCTAGTGTCTTGCTTATTTCATAGCTTATAGTTGAAGATTGATGTTAGCAGTAGACTAATGCAAACTGTGTAGCGGAAGTGCTAGCACAGTTTAAACTCTGTACATATTCGCAATTTTGGTAAGGAAAAGTTTCTTCACTTGCCAAAAAAAAAGATTAAGTTCTGCCCTCCCCAGCAGGCTTTGTATGTAAAGTCATGAAGTATGCCTGAAACGGCATACTCTACCATTTTGTAAACAGAAGTTCTGCCGCTACCAGCATTCTTCAAAAATGGAGTAATTGTTTCTGCAACAGTTATTCCAATGAAATTGCAAGAGTTATTTTCATGAAACTGAAAAACCTCTTCTGTCTTTATCCAATTTTAAATCAAATCCATGCAACAGTTATTCCAATTTAAAATGGACTAATTTATACTTCTATATAAACCAACACAACTTTTGGAAGAAGGAAAAAAAACACTTTACTTCTGAAAACCACATATAATCACATACAAAATGAACCAAAATCAACATATTGTACATGTTAATGGTGACCATGGGCAAGCACATGAACATGCCCATCTTCATAACCAAATCCATCCTAATATTGCAAATTTGCAAATTACTCATGAAATTGCTGATATCAAAAGAGACATAGATTTTCTGAGGGCTCTTTACGGTGCTCTAAGTAGAGAAAATGATGATCTGCGAAGAGAATTACGATTTGTAAGGCAGAGGTTATTCCAGCACACTGGCCAAGTTGACGATGGGGCAATTTGGAATGGGTACACATGAAATTAGAACTGATGATGGTAGTTTGGTACTTATGAAGTTAGGAGTTTATGTTTTGGGGACATATATATATTTAAATGTATGTTAATGAAGTGTAAGTTTCTTTAGGTTGGTAGAATTTTACTTTAATGGCTTCTAAACAGAAGTATTGCCTTCTACGGCATACTTGTTCAGAAGTTTGTTCAGAACTTTGCCTGTAACGGCATACTCTACTACTTTGTAAACTGTACTTTTGCCTCCTCCGGCATAAGTACTTTTTGTTTTTCTTAACTTAATGCAGTAACTGTTTTTGGTTAAAAAAAAATGAAAACCTTCTCTACCTTCATCCAATTTAAATCAAATGTCTGCAACAGTTATTCCAATTAGAGGATTGACGCAACTGGACTAATTTATACTTCTATATAAACCAGAACTTTTGCCTTCTCCAGCATACTTGTTATGAAATTGGTTCAGAACATTGCCGTTAACGGCATACTCTACTCTTTTGTAAATTGAATTTTTGCCTCCGCCGGCATAAGCACTTTTTGTTTTGCTGATGATAATGCAGTAACTGTTTTTGGTTAAAAAAAAATAAGAAAAATGAAAACCTCCTCTACCTTCATCCAATTTAAATCAAATGCCTGCAACAGTTATTCCAATTAGAGGATTGACGCAAGTGGACTAATTTATACTTCTACATAAACCAGAACTTTTGTCTTCTCCGGCATACTTGTTATGAAATTGGTTCAGAACATTGTCGTTAACGGCATACTCTACTCTTTTGTAAATTGAACTTTTGCCTCCTCCGGCATAAGCACTTTTTGTTTTTCTTAACTTAATGCAGTAACTGTTTTTGGTTAAAAAAAATGAAAACCTTCTCTACCTTCATCCAATTTAAATCAAATTCCTGCAACAGTTATTCTAATTAGAGGATTGACGCAACTGGACTAATTTATACTTCTATATAAACCAGAACTTTTGCCTTCTCCGGCATACTTGTTATGAAATTGGTTCAGAACATTGCCGTTAACGGCATACTCTACTCTTTTGTAAATTGAACTTTTGCCTCCTCCGGCATACTTGTTCTAAATTTGCACACAGTTTACCTTAATTCAAGTTTAAATCGATAAGCATTGCCTGATTTAAATTGAATTTACTATAATTACAACTTCAAGTAAATAAGCATTGTATACTAATTTAATTATGGTATAAAGTAATTAAAATCAGAACAAAGCATTAAATCCAATCGATTCTATTTTGCTGATTAATTTTATCATGCGTAATGTTCAATCTGAGTTGTATGTCATCTGTTTCTTAATAATCAGGTCGTAGAAGATGATCTTTTTCAAATATTAACAATCTAAACTCAATAAAATCGTTAAATTGAGTTGAATTAATATTTGTACCTTTTACTGATGTTGTAGCACCAAAATCAATGGAGAAATCTGGCTTGAAACAACGATTTGAATAATTGAGAAATCTAGCTTGGGAACGAAGTTGGGCTGGGTAGAAGGATTTGAGAATAACGATTTTTGTGTTTTATATGTAACGGTTAGGGGTAGTAATGTCTTTTTACTATGTTGCTTTTGCTCGGAAGGGCAATAATTAAAGACCACCATTTTGAGGGGCAAAATCTAAAGACCAGCCCAAAAGAGGGGCATTCGTGCCAATTGCCGAAGAATCTGGTCTTTAATTTTTACCCCTCAAATTGCTTGTCTTTAGCTTTTTTTCCTTCGCCTAAAAATTCACGGGTATCAAATTCGAATCTCTGCTCAGTCAAAAATTTTAAAAAATAATTCGCAAGACAAAGTTTTGGATTCGCCAGACAGAGTTTAAGGTAGAGTTTGAACCTTTTAAGGCATAGTTTGGACAAAAGTTTGCCTTAACTAATTTTGGGTAAAAGTTAGGCCTTAAGGCAGAGGTTTGCCTTAAGGCATGATTTTGGGTAAAAGCTTGCCTTAAGTCAAACCTCTGCCTTAAGGCCTAATTTGGCTACAAACCTCTGCCTTGCGAATTTTTTTTTTTTTTTTTTTTTTTTTGAGTTCAAACTCAGAATCTCGGAATATTAGACGAAGGGCAAATACTAAAGACCAACAATTTGAGGGACAAAAATTAAAAACCAGTGCCTTTGAAGGGCAATCGTGCAAATGACCCCTTTTGGGTTGAATTGGGTAATCTCTTCTAATCTGAACCATGACTCTTATATTTATCTTCAAAGATAAGATTCCTAGTGTGAGTTCTATTGGGCCAAGCCATGCGAAAGACACTCTAAACATGGTCTAATATTGTTCGCTTTGAACCTAGCTAACACAATTGTTTCAAAAAACGTCGCTCACCATCAAGAGTATCCCTATACATATGTGTTTTTTTTTCTTTTCAACTATTGATATGAGACTTTATTCGAGCACCCAATAAGTTCCCTGGCTCCCTCCTGGTCTACTTACTAGTTTGATTTTGTTGTTTTAGAATAAATTTAGGACCTGTTTGGCCATGAAAAATTTTCACTTTTTTCGGAAAATATTTTCACTTTATTTGAAGATCAATGTTTGGTCATGAAAATTTAACTACAACTTGAAGTTGTATTTGAAATTTGGAAAACATCTAAAACCTTGTTTTCACTTTTTTCTCTTTCATTACTTTCAAACAACCAAATATTCGTTGCAAAAACTATAACCAAACACAACTCCAACTACTTCGAAATTCCAAAAAACATGGAAAATATTTGGTTTTCATGGCCAAACGCCTACTTAAACAAAGATTTGAGTCTCAACTCTCAACTCTCAATACTTTGAGTTTGTGTTCATTCCTTCAATTGATTTCCATCCCTTTGATTTACATTTAAGCATTTTGTATATATCTACATGATCACTACACGTAAGCCTGATCGAATGCACTAATTGAACTCATCTTTTGTTATTACCCAATCAATTTGCAACTGAAATGCTTTTTATTTGTATTCGATATTAGAATTAAAAGTCCATTATTGGATGAAGAAACTTTTCATTTTACATATAGATCATAGTTTTAGGATGCACTACAATACACAGTAAGTTAATGGAATGAAGTGAGCACTGTGTTTAATTAGGTTTATACAGATTTTGAGAAATTTGAGTAAATAAAAATGATATAGATTATGATTCCTCTGTACCTGATCTGCTATAATTGTTGTAAGAATAACAAAAATAAAACTCACTAATCAAAACACCTTTCATCAAAATAACACTTCCTCAAGTGAAAATGATTTTGAAGACTTGATCAACAGAGTAAACAATGACACAGCTGTCGTCCTAAGTATGCAAGGGAGAGAATTTGATGAAGCTTATTGAGACTTCAAAATCAAGGGACCTATCGTATTGTATTATTAGTTCAAATACAATGTCTGTTTTGGTTGTTATTTAAATTTTATTGTAATCGTATCATCAAATCATAACGTTCAGCTCGAAGTAGTTCCTATTTGTACTTGATAGAAGTGGAAGTTACGTTATTGGATGAACAGACCTTGGTGAAACTTAACTCAAAGTTCTGGATCTGCATTATTAGTTCCATTGGAATAACTGTTTCTATTCCATGCTAATTTATCCTTAGTGAAACTGATATCGAAGACTTTTTCAACAGAGTAAACAATGACACATCGGTCATCATAGATAGGCAGGGGAGATATTTTGACGAATCCAATTGAGATTTCAGAAACAAGGGGAAAGCTAGTAGTGAAGAGATTATACGGAAGAGAAAACGTAGGGATTTCCCTCAAAAACGAAGTGTACGGTAAGGGAGATAAACAGGTGAATAATGAACGAGAATAGTTTCCATAGACGGAATTTCTCTCTTACCAGAATCAGCAGAGATGAAAGCGGAATCAGTATTTCAGAGCTCCCATGGTTGTATTTCTGTTACTCCCTTTGTTCCTCCGTTTCAATTTATGTGAACATTTTCGGAATACGAGGGTCAAACTTTATAACTTTGACCATAAATTTTGACATAGATTTTTCAAGTTTGTAAAAATAAAATTTATTTATGTAGAAACTACGTAAAAAGTACTATAAGTCATGACAATCTATAATTTAAATGCTTAAGAAAAAAAATTAAGGAAAACGTGATCAAACAGCCACCCCGTAGACTCCTCAAATAGTAATAGGTTCACATAAATTGAAACAGTATGAGTTTTGTGAAATGGTGTGTGCACAAATGTGCAATACGTGAAGGGGTATATAGGTGGGAAATGGGGGGACACGTGTTTGTATATCATTGGTTAAATTGAACTTAATGGGAATGACCGCATTTTGGATTTAACAAATAATAATTTGTCTTATTTTTTGAACGATTACTAGTAAGAGCCTGTTTGGATGGGCTTATAAAAAACAACTTATAAGCGAGAAACAGCTTATAAGCCAAAAAAAAAAAAAAAATTGGAGTAGCCTAACTTATTTTTTTTTAGCTTATAAGTTGTTTTTTGCTTATAAGCCGCTTTAGATAAGTTAAGTCAAATGAGCCCAATTAATTTTTTGGGCTTATTATAAGCATAAAATGGCTTTAAGCTAGTCAGCCAAACACTCAAAAAAGCTGAAACCAGCTTATCAGCAACATATAAGCCAATCCAAACGAGCTCTAAGTAGTAAATCGATTCAATTTTTTTAGACGACTTATCTTTTAGTACATAGTTACTAGCAGTGCTTTAAAAGGCAGTTTCAAGACTCGCCTTTGGGCTCGCTCCGGGGCGAGGCATTGGCAAAACGCCTCAGGATTCACGTGTGGGGCTTAGTTTCTGTGAGGCTTACGCCCTAAGCACCCGATTGTACACCCTAAACACGCCGAACGCTCGGGGCTCGCTAACAGTTCTTATAAAATTATATGTTAAATTCCTTAATTAAAACGGTTGACCCTCATAATTGTTTAACAAATGAATGATACTTAATAGTTTTTCATCTATAGAATAAGAAGATTGGGTGTAACTCAAATAACAAGTCGTAGTATTGCATATTTACTATTTGAGAACATCGTGGGGGCGAATATCACTTAATACTTCTTTTGAAAATATATATTTGAATTGTACATTTTCACTTGTCATTGCTCTTTTGTCAAAATTATCATATTTTATTATTTATCTATTTGAAAGTAATTTTATTTTTATTCATGAAGGAGTTACGTTTTAATTATAATACTGATAAAATTTATTGATTATTTGTTTGTAGGGAGATAAAATGAATAGTATGATAGTTTTTATACCTCATTTTAACCGGGTCAAAGCGGAGCACAACATATTGGTGATTCCTATATTATTAACTTAAGGAGTCACCACCTAATTATTTTTAATAGTGGATTAGGACACCTATTTTAACTAAGTAAATGCCTAAAATAAACTTCAATCTTAAGGTCTTACTAACCTAATACATTCTAGGTAAGGGTTCTAAATATCCTAATGGGAAGGTCTTAGGCATCCATTAGAATCCGTTAAAAACGGTTACCGACCAAACTTAGGTTAATATAAGAAATTGTGACAAAAATAATAATTTAATATTTTATAGGTAACGTAAAAAAAATCTGTTTAATTATTTAGGTGATTAAGTAGAAAGATATCAATCCGAATTTAAGAGAAAGACTATAACAAATTTTCAGCAAATGACAACCAAAATCTTGTTTTATTTTAATCTTTCGCCTCATTTTGTTTAAAAGGAACTCGACAATCGCCATGTCTTATATGAAGTTAAGGATTTGAACCGGAAGTGATTAATTTTAGAAAAGAAAGTTGCCAGAATATGAAATTTGATTCAAGAACGTTATAGAAGGAAATATGAGCTTTAAAAGTGATCCAATGATGCCAAAAAATACTACTTTTGATTAGTTCTCCCAAGTGCGATCCTGATAAACTGAGATTATATTTCTATATTTGGACTTGATAGTTACAGCCGGCACTTGCTAAATCTTTCTCCTTAAAGAAAGTCAACTTTTATTAACTAAAAGGAAATGGTCCAGATTCTGGAAAATCAGTTTGCAACAAGTTAAAAAAAGATTAAGTCGATGTTTGCTTTTTCAAATCAGTTTGCTGTATAAACAAATCTCATTTTTTAATACTAAAAAAAACGTTATAGGTATTATAAAGGCTCCCAAAACGAAAAAAAAAGAAACAAAAAAAAAGCTATTAGTTTTCCCGCATAACATCTACCCTTTCTAACTTAATACTAGCACTGGTGCTATTCCTCTATCAAAGTAAAAAAAGTTCAGCAAGCTGTAACTAAACAGAAAGAAGTCAAAGAGAAGGAAAGCAAAAAGTAGAAGTAACTCCCTCGCTCTCATTTTATTCGAATGGTAGAGAGCGAGGAGATGAGCGATGAGGGTTGCAAGTTTCAAATCTTTTCTCGCCCCCCCCCCCCCCCCCCCCCCCCCCCGCTCTTTCCATTTTCTGTTCGGGCGCATAGCAGGAGGAAGCAAGATGTGCTTGAGAGGACGAAATGCAGTTTCCTTGATCTAACAGTGATATCGAGTCTCATTTGAGGATCCTCGCAACGTCGGATGTCATGCAAAAGAAGTTGAAAAAGAGAAAATTAGAGCAAATAACATATGATTCATGATAAATAGTAAAGGTAGCTTCAGTACACAGAATCACTTGATGACAACATGTAGGACCAAACTTGGGCAAGTAATTTGCACCTCAAGCCACTAGAAAGCATGTGATTAAACCATATTTTACACAAACAGAATCTCAAACAAAGTACTTCTATTTTCAGAAAATAAGCTCTTCTTCTTTCATAATATATCTAAAACACTGGTTACTAGTACTATATAGTGGTAGCAATTATGCTTTTTAAATAATATATCAATAATGTAAGAAATTATTACAGTACTATCAGCGTAATTTAGCTCGTTAGAGCAGGCCATTACCTATTTTCATATTATCATACTCCCTTTGTCTCAATTTATGTGATACACTTTCCTTTTTAGTCTATTCAAAAAAGAATAATATATTTCTATATTTAGAAATAATTTAACTTAAACTTTCCCTTTTACCCTTTAATGAAATGATTTAAAACTACACAAATATCTATGACTTATTTTACACCACAAGTTTCAAAAGTCTTTCTTTCTTTTTTAAATTTATGCCTAGTTAAACTATATCACATAAATTGAGAAGAGTAGTATTAGGCTTGTTGTGATGAATTACTTATTGTTGTAAGCTGACTTAATCTGAAAGTATAATAATTTAACTGCCACTGCAGAGAATCTAAACTACAAAATAAGAATATACATCTAGCTATAGTTCAAACAAGTGTATGAGAACTTTTTTCAATCCATAGGCAACCAAGTAAGGATTATATAGAACATACTTCCCTTAGTTTGTGTAAACAGAGAGTGATAATACGAAAAATCATTGTTACAAGATATGCACTAGTAGTAACCGACCATCAATAAGGGTTTGTGCTGGAGTTTTAAGTACTTTTTTTTATCCTTAATAAGAGGTTTTGGGTTCGAGCCCCGAGTATAAAGTTACCTTTATTAGAGAGTTTTTTATCCTCCAATTTGAGACTTTCTGACATGAATCGAAATTTCACTAGTTCTCAATACGAATACCGGACAAATAAGAAAGCAAAAAAAATACTTAACTAAGCATTGTATATAATTAAGAAAATTGATCAAACCAGTAAACCCCACATAATAGAGCAATCTTATAATAACCGGGTAGGCATTTTTAGAGATAGACGACAGTTTTTTTTTTTTTTTTTTTTTTTGATTTCTCACTTCATGTTCGGTATTCACTTTGGGGCTTGACTATATGAATTCACGCGGGATAGTTCCACTTTAAAGGTAAAGCACGCTTATGAATGTTATTTTATTCTCAAAGCTCAAACTCATACCACTAATTAAAGAAAAATATTATTTTTCATCCATTATAACCTTTGGTAATATAGAGTAGTAGTAGGGGTGTCAATGGTACGGTTCGCGGTTATTTTATAAACTTTATATCATAATAATTTTTTGATTATTTTATTTAGTATAACCAAAATTAGACTTTTAGAAACTGTCACATCATCTCGATTTTTCTTCGATATCGGTACGGTTCGGTTAATTTTCGGTATTTTTCAAAACAAATATTTCATGTAAAAATCACTAGTAAAAGTTAGAACACGATACCATACATACTCCGGTTGGACTTTGACAAAAACTCTCTAGAAATTTTTACTGTTTAAAAGGTGATGAATCAAGAAAACGTGAAAGACGGCAAGAAAGAGATTGATCTCGCTATTTTACGATAGTGTAAAACAATGTTAGCAAAGACAAAAGGTATAATTTAAATCACACAAGTGGGAAGAAATCAATCAAGATGAGACTCAGTTCTACTAAGATTAAGTATCTAATAAGAGAAATCTAATTCAAATCATACGAGAGGAAAGATATCTAATATCTTGTAGTTTGCAATCCAAATTCGTGTGAATACCTTGTAGCTTACATGTTACTAATCGAGATCCTAGAACTAATTCAGTTTTAATATATAGAAGTAGTATGATAAGTTTCAATGTTAGGACCTTTCGGTGTTAATTATTTTGTCGGCTCATAGTTGTTTCCATCACCCGAGGCCCATGGCCAAAATTTTAATAGTTTATTATTTTTAAACTTAATATAGAAAATATATACATATAAATATATTCGGTTCGGTACGGTTCGGTAATTTTTCGGCTAATTTTTATAAAAATAAAAACCAACCTAATTATTCGGTACGGTTATAAATTTATGTAAAAACCGTCGGTTTTCTAGTGTATCACCTATGGATTCACGTGATCTCAATGCTTTTGCGTTGTATATGTATCAATAAATCAGCTAAATATCTACAAATATTTGATTGTAAGTTCAAATATTATTATACACCCCCTATGTCTCAATTTCTACAGCATTTTTCGCTTATCAAGCTAGAGTCAATTTGACTAATTATCTTTGAAGCTGAATTGAATTAGATCAACTCAACTTTCTGTCACACCCCCAAGTTAGGGTGGGAAGTGATTGGCACCCATCGCTTACTACCGGTTGAGCGAACCCTGTTCTAGCTAACTAAAATTCACTTATAAACTCAACCTTTAATGAAGAGAAATAATAAAATAATTATTTAGTAATTTCACAAAACTTAATAATAAACTCAATGAAGTATCGTCTAAAATATAATCACTGACAATCATGAGCCTCTAGGAATCTGAAATCTAATACATAGTCAACGGGGCATTCCCCCGCAATAATATATGTCTAAGAAAAATCAATGTCTGGAAAAGAACAGCTACTGGTGCAATGAAATCAACGCAGCCTATCAGCTGAGCCTAAAAGATCATCCTCTAGTCACGGGTTTCGTTACTTGCACACTCAATACCTGCCACATGACGTGGCAGGCCCAAACGGGCTAAGTATCTCCAAGGGTACCTAGTAAGTGTCATAGACTACCTCCGAAAAAAAAAAAAAAAAAAGACGGATCTAGACTTTCTGGGATAGCAACATAATAAACAAGGAAAAACACGTTTCACAAGAAAGCATGTAACTCATATACAGTCTTGAAAACTAACATAAGCTGATTACTAAATGGAAAACTGAGTCTGAAACTGAAGCTAAAACCTGAGTTATTTTAAAATAGAAATAACTTTTCTGAGCAAAACAATTTTGCACATATTGGTCCTACATACGTGAGGATCCGACAACACGCATAGAGGAGTGTCGGCCTATCTCTCCAACAAACAATAGCCACTACGAGGGTGTGGGCAGCTAACCCAGGCCGTCGTGGCACTCATGCAAGGGGAGGTCGGCTGGCTCTCGCGTTTGAGGCTGGATGTGATCACGCCAATAACTGAACATATAATTTGCAAACAATTGCACATAACATGAAGTGTAACACGTAAGCATATATTTCTTGAAAACTAAGTCTAAAAATCATATAACACTTACGAGACATGAAGCAACATGTTAAAATATTATTACCCTACTACTTATGACCGTGATGAATAAGAATGGATTGGACTGAGTACTTCATGATAAGAATTCTTTCTAGGGCATTCTATCGAACATATAGAGTACATAGGTTCTAATAGAATTTCCTATTAGAAAAGTAAGTCTTAACTTACCTCTGTAGCTTAACCAATGCATAGCATCTTTACCGGTTTTCTTGTTCTACGTCAGTCAAGCTCCTTCAATCTCAATGCTAGGAAAGATTTGAACTGAAATTCCTCTCAAAGAAGGCATAGCAGTTCACGTTCTGTTTCTTATTCTCTTAGTTGAAGCAATCTTGATACAAAATGTTGGAGAATCATTGAAGAATATGACCAGCCATTAATTGCTCATACTATCATCATATAGCATGCTTCTTGCAGCTTGAAATTTAGACTTAAAAGTCTTGATCTACAACGTAATTAAACACTAGAACCACAATTCCTATAAGGATTGGAATAAGATGCCTGTGTCACCTCCCTCTATGCATTACAATTTATTTGAGAAACACAGTAGCTTGCCAAATTCTCCATTCACGATTCAATATTTTGTTAAATTAGCAGCGGCACTTGGCGAACCGATATACATATGCTACTAGCCCTTTTTATTTTCTTCCGGGCCTTGGCTTACCAACTCTTCCTCATTATTTATCGGTTTACTCTTGGGCAGTTTACTATTTTAAAAATTTGCAGGATTGTTCTTCGCTGGGGGTGGTCTTTAATTTTTGTCTCTCAAATTGGTGGTCTTTAATTTTTATCCTTCGCTAAAAATTTCTTAATTTGGGGTTTGAACCCCCGCTCGGTCCAAATTTAAAAAAAAGTTCGCAAGGCAGAGTTTTGCATGCTTCAGATAGAGTTTCAAACTCCACCTTAAGGTAGAGTTTTGAAGGCAAAATTCTGCCTTGCGAATACAAACATCTGCCTTGCAAAATTCTTTTTTTTTTTTTTACTGAGCTGGGGTTCGAATCCAGAACCTTGGGTATTAGATGAACGGCAAAAATTAAAGACCGCTAATTTGAGGGACAAAAATTAAAGACCACCCCAAAAGAAGGCCAATCCGCGCAAAAAAATGCTTTAATTCATACCCTGTTTATCGACATATCCCGAATACTTTGTTAAAGACCATGTTGATCTTTATATTTATTGGGCCACCTAAATTATGTCATTAAGCTTGCTATTACCGAAGTTGTAAGCCTAGAACTTTATGGGGCTTTACATTTTCTAAAACTAAAATATAAATATCCAAAAACTATATAAAAGATACTAGCAGTTGCAATTTTTGTCATGCCAATATGATAAAAAAAAAAACACACATTTTAAAATGTTGCTCAAAACTCACATAATATGTATCTCGTGAAGCGAAAAATGTAACATAAATTTGGACGGAGGAAGTATTAAGTTCGGATTGTGTATTGTACATAAATTTGATAAGGGCATTATATTGTAGCTATCATGAAAAGTAGCCTATAATAAATTTGAAAAGCTGGTTTACGGTGTCTATTTAGTTTGATTATTTTTCTCATAAAAATGTCTATTTAATTTAGTTTGTTGAGACACAAGTTAAGGTCCATTTATGAAAGATATATATGTGTCTTATCACCAAATAGCAGTATCTATTTGATTCGTATATAATCGATCTATCTTTAAAGTTTTATATGTACATCTAAAAGACATTTAATAACTTTAATTACAATTAATATTATTAATTTGAACTATTATTTTTCTCTTCCTTAAACATCTTACTTATTAATGACACACCACATAGTAAGAATAGAATAGGAAAAAAAGTAATAAATGAGTTCTTGTACCTCTAAAGCATTAAAATTTTGAAACAAATTCAGTTCGCGGGAAAACAATGATATTTTATATCTTATCTATGATATTAAACTCAAATATTATTTCATGCAAGAAGAGGAGGTAAAACTTAATCACACAGGACGTTTACATCAAACTAATGCAGCTTATTATAGCTAAATGGTTAATTTGATGAAGTGAAAATATATATGGGTAAAGGTGCAAATATACCCCTCAACTTTTAGAGCAGATATACCTCTCGTTACAAAAGTGGTGTATATATACTTCTGCAGTTACAAAATGGTGCAAATATACCCCTGTCGTTACAAAATGGTGCAAATATACCCCTTTTGTTACAAAATGATGCAAATATACCTTTTTCACTGACTGGATTTTTTTTAAAATTATTTAGGTTATTTTTTAATTAAAAAAAATGCCACGTGACTTAAAAAAAAGTTTACCTATTTTTTTTTAGTAGACATATTTTTCTAAAGTCACATGGTAATTTTTGACTAATGTATTGGGTCTGGTTCGTTTCAAAAAAATATCTCCGTGACTTTGAAAAAATAAGTCTACCCATTTTTTTAAACTAACCGGACCCGACCCATCAGGAAAAAAAGGACTATGTGGCTTTAGAAAAGTATGTCTACTAAAAAAAATGGGTAGACTTTTTTTTTTTAAAGTCACGTGGCTTTTCTTTAATTAAAAAAAAAACTAAATGATTTTTTTAAAAAAAATTCCATTAGCGAAAAGGGTATATTTATACCATTTTGTAACGACAGGGGTATATCTGCACTATTTTGTAACTGCAGGGGTATATATACACCACTTTTGTAGCGACAGATATATTTGCTCTAAATCGCAAAGTTAAGGGGTATATTTACACCTTTGCCCCATATATATTAGTCAATCATCGTAAGTAATAGTTATAAATATATATTGTAATATATGTCATGAGTTTATTGGTTTTGTGTAAACAACTATGACAGATAAACATTTTTAACAGAATAAGGAATATTGTCAAGCTGTTTAATGCATGAGGGAGATATTACAGAGGGGGTATGGACCTTTCATGGAGGAAATGGCATTTCTTACTTCCCTTTCACAGCCATCACACACAGTCCATTTTAACCTTTATTTCAACTGTCTGAAAAATGATGTAGAGCCATTTTTACAAAATTAGATTTAAAACAAAAGATCATACAATTAATAATAGATGCATAAAAAAATAAAAAATAAAAGAGGAGTAATTAAGCAAGTACTTTCATGGTTTTGAGCTTGTTTTGATGTAAAAATAAGTTTATATCTCAAAAAGAAATATTTTTATTAATATCTAAATTCAGTATTTTAATAGTATCTTAATGACTTCATATGATAATTATCTAACAGCAATTCTAACGTACTTTACTATGACTATTTCAACAGATTCTTCTTTCTTTTCTAGACATAATTAATAGCTACTATTATATTAATATTAATTTATTTTATCTTGTAACTGACAAATTAATTGGTCGCTTGAATTGTTATTATGACATTCAATATGGTGAAGCAATTACTATTTTGATTGAATACGTTTTGAGCTATTTAATTGCTTGCAATCAGTTGGACATATTTGACCTATATATACTCTAGTTCTTTTCCGATGGAAGATATATTATCATGTAAAACTCTTCTTATCTTCATTTTGTATTGCTGAGTTTTATAACAAAATAAATCTTTATTAGATTCTGGCTCCTAGTTTTGTACTAGAAGAGCTTGTTGAATCCTGGAGGATACACCTATACCGGGTGAAATATCCTTAAGGACAGTGTCTTAATTGGCATGCCTCAAGCAATGAGATTGTTCAAGAATTCCCTACAATGTTCGTGATCGAGTATTTTCCGTAAGATTTCCAACAGTTTTTCCTTCTACTTGAAACTTCAAACATGCATGATATTTGATCAAAAACCCCCATTCTTTTACAAAAATAATTTCTTACCTCTTCCTTATTATTCTTTCTTCTATTTTTTAAGAAGATGAAATAAGAGTTGTGGGAGTGGGTGGCAAAAGAATACCATATTTGGCCAAGCTTCTAAAATCAGCTTTTTTTCAAAAGTGTTTTTCAAAAAAAGACTTTTGGCGAAAATTAGTTCGTGTTTGGCCAATTAATTTGAAAAGCACTTTTGCGCAACAATTAGTGTTTGACCAAGCTTTTAAACTCACAAGTGTTTTTCAAAAAAATGCCTTTGGGCAAAAATTATTTTTTGTCAGCTTTTGAAAAAATGCTTCTGCTACTCCCCAGAAGCACTTATTTTCTCCCAAAAGCTTGGTCAAACACCTCACTTTTTAAAAATAAGCACTTATTGAAAAAAATAAGTATTTTTGGGAAAAAAATAAGTTTGGCCAAATAGGCTAGAAGTGGAGATATATAGGTAACTATTGGTTCTGTATTCTATATGTCTGTATTTATACCAAAAGTTTTATGGAACAAGACTTGATCAGAAGAGGAGTTGTCTACATGCAATATTTAAACTCAAGAAAATGACTTGCTTCAATTTTAATTTGCTACAAATTTATGTTCATATATATGGACCATAATGTTGGGCTAAACGGCCCAAAGATACTTTTAACATGATGTGATATTGTCTGCTTTGGGACAAGCCCGCACGGTTGTCCCCAAAAGGTCTCACATCATTAAGAGTATCTTTGGGTCGTTTAGCCCAACAACTGGTATCAGAGCCAATGGTTTGGCGGGACGAGTATAAAGATGGCAGAGTGTGGCGTTCTTTGCCCATTTATGGGCCGGTTTAGGACCTTTACTCATAGCTGACGCATACACAGCCTTGAGCTTCGGTGACCGTAAATACTCTGACAATGTGAGTGGCACACAGACATGTTGAATCTCTGACCGCCATGTGAAACTTAGTTCGAGGGGGAGATTATTAGGTGTGCCAACAAAGTACCACATTGGTAGCTGAAAAGAAAAAGTAGCTACTTATAAGGAGTTGGATACTCTTAATGATGTGAGGCCTTTTGGGAAAAACTGTGCGGGCTTGGCCCAAAGCAGACAATATCACATTATGTTAAGAGCATCTTTGGGTCGTTTTAGCCCAACAACTGGTATCAAAGCTTGTGGTTGTATTTGGTTGTGTTGATCGTCTATTTGAATGATGGAGGCAAATATGAGCAAGATGGTTTGTTTAAATAGCAGTAATTTCCATATTTGAAAAAGGAATATGAAAGATCTTCTATTTGTCAAGAAATTGCATTTACCTGTGTTTGCTTCTAAGAAACCCGAGTCTATTGAAGATGAGGATTGAGAATTTGAGCACTTACAGGTCTGTCGCTATATTAGGCAATGGGTTGAAGATAATGTTCAAAATTATATTGTGAATGAGACAAATGATAAAAGCTTGTGCGAAAAGCTTGAGACACTTTATGCTTCGAAGACTGGCATTAATAAGTTGTTCTTACTGAAACAATTGATGAATATTAGATACAAAGAGGGCAGCCCTATTTCTGATCATATCAATGATTTTCAGGGTGTCCTTAATCAGCTGTCTGGAATGGGTGTCAAGTTTGATGAAGAAATACAGGGACTTTGACTTCTTAATACTCTGCCAGACTCTTGGGAAACTCTTCGAGTTTCTTTGACTAATTCTGCTCCCAGTGATGGTGTAACTATGGAATATGTTAAGAGTGGTGTTTTGAATGAAAGATGAGAAGAAGATCTTAAGCTTCGTCTTCTTCAACTTCACACTCCGATGTTTTGGTTACTGAAGACAGGGGGAGAAGTAACTTCAGAGGTCAGAATAACAGAGGCAAAAGTAGAAGCAAGTCAAGATCCTCCAGGTACAAGAATCTTACATGTGACTATTGTCACTTGAAAGGGCACATCAAGAAACATTGCTACAAGTTTAAGAGAGACCAGAAAAAGAAAAAGAAAGATGGAGATAATGTATGATCATGGTAGCTGTGGTGAAGTAGGCACATATATCAACATCTAAGCCCACAGTAAACATATGATGAGCCCAAACAAGAAATCCAAGAACACCTATACTGATCATGGCATAAACCATGCCTAGATACCCAAAAAAATGTGTTGTTATTGTTGCTGAAAATGATCTTCTTGTTGCTTGTGGTAAAAATGATATCAATCTTGTTTGTGATGAGTCTACCTGGTTTGTGGATTCAGGTGTCACTTCTCATGTCAGGCCAAAGAAGGAATTATTTTCTTCTTATACTCCGGGTAATTTTCGAATGTTACGAATGGGCAATGATAGTAAGGTTGAGGTATTTGGTATTGGCACAGCTTGCTTGAAAAGTAAGAATGGTTCGAGGTTGGTTCTTAACAATGTCAAGCATGCTTCAGATATTCGTCTGAATTTGATTTATGTAGGAAAGCTTGATGATGAGGGTTATGATCAAACCGTTGGTGGTGGCTAGTGGAAGCTTCTTAAAGGTTCAATGATTGTGGCTCGAGGTAACAAGATATCTGACTTGTACTTATTTCAGGGCTCCATTTGTGGTGACTCAGTAAATTTGGTGGAGAATGATACTTCATCAAAGTTATGGCATAGAAGGCTGAGTCATATGAGCGAGAAGGGGATTGATAATTTAGCTAAGAAGAATTTGCTTTCTAAGTGAAACAAGAAAATTTAAAGAGATGTGTTCATTGCTTAGCCGGGAAATAGAAATAAGTTTCTTTTCAGAGTCATTCACCTTCAAGAAAGCTTGATTTGCCGGAGTTGGTACATTCTGATTTATGTGTCCTTTTAAAGTAAGCTCTCGTGTCGGTGCACTTTACTTTCTAAATTTTATTGATGTTCATTCTCGTAAACTCTGGGTATTTCCTTTGAAGTCCAAGGATCAAGTACTTGATGTGTTCAAGACTTTTCAGGCCTTGGTTGAGAGACAGACACGGAAGAAACTAAAATGCATCCGCTCAGACAATAGTGGTTAATACATTGGTCCCTTTGATAATTATTATAGACAGCAGGGTATTCGGCATCAGAAAACTCCTCCAAAGACTCCTCAGTTAAATGGTTTAGTAGAGAGGATGAACAGAACTCTAGTTGAGAGGGTTAGATGTTTGCTTTCAGATGCTAAGTTGCCAGATTCATTTTGGGCAGAAGCACCTAATACTGCTGCTTATGTTATCACTTTATCTCCTACTGTTGCTTTGGATGGTGATGTCCTTGACAGAGTTTGGTTTGGTAAGGATGTCTCTTATGCTCATCTGAAAGTCTTCGGGTGTAAGGCCTTTGTGCATGTTCCTAAGGATGAGAGGTCAAAGCTAGAAGTTAAAACTAGGCAGTGTATCTTCATTGGTTATGGTCAAGACGAATTTGGCTATCGTTTCTATGATCCGGTTGAGAAGAAACTTATTAGAAGTCGTGATGTTGTGTTCTTTGAAGACCAGACAATTGAAGATTTTGACAAAGCTAAGAAGGTTGATTCTCAGAGCAATGAGAGCTTAGTTGATTTTGATCCAGTTCCTGCGGCTATTGAAGAAAATCTTCAAAATAATGAAGATCAAGTTGATAATGAAGATAGTTGTCATGTTCAGAATGACCAGCATGATGTTGTTGATGCTCTAGTGGAAGATGATGTGGTTGGCCAGCAAGCAGCTGCTATTGATGCTCCAGAGAATTCTCTCAAAAGATCTATTAGAGAGAAAATACCTTCATCTCGTTATTCTCCCAATGAGTTTGTACTCTTTACTGATAGGGGGGAACCTGAAAGTTTTGATGAGGCCATGGATAGTGAAGAAAAAGAAAGGTGGTTTGATGTTATGCAAGATGAGATTAAATCCTTGTATGATAATCATTCATTTCATCGGTTTAAGCTTCCTAGAAATCGAAAAGCTTTGAAAAATAGTTGGGTTTTTAGGGTGAAACATGAAGATGGTAACCCAGTTCCACGATACAAGGATTGGTTGTCAAGGGCTTTAATCAGAAGAAGGGAGTTGATTTTGATGAAATCTTTTCTCCAATTGTGAAGATGTTATCCATTCGGGTTGTTTTGGGCTTGGCTACAAGTCTATATTTAGAGTATTGCTTGATCACTGGGATGACGGTTTCCTCCACATAGTCAGGAGGGGGAGAATTGTTAGGTTTTTGGGTTTTCCCTTCCTATGTGGAATTGGATTAATAAAACTCAATCTAATTTGGACCAGGCCACTTTCGCCCAAAAATTCCTCTATATATAGGATCAATTTAGGTCTTGTTTTAGAACACAAGGGTGAATTCATAGAAACCATATAGAGAGAAAAACATGTGAGATAAAGTACATTTTCGTTCAGAAATTTTCTGCTACAGCAGTCCGCTTTAAATTGCGTTTCCCGATTCGATAACTGTTGCATCATGCTGAAATTTGAATGGTGGGGTTCTCAACATCTGGTTCTTCTATTTCAACGGTGGAGATCGAATTTTGTTGTCTTTATCTTCAGTTTTCAAGTACGAACAGTAGCTCATTTTTAGGGGTGATTTCTATCCTTTCTTCACTAGTTTTGGTGCTATCTTTTATATATTGTTGCTCCGTGCTTAGCTTTGTTGTTGTAGCCATTTGGAGAACATTGTTGTAACTCTTGTTGATTATAGTGGAGCTTTTGTGGGCCGGAGGCCTCGTGAATGTTTCCTCTTCACCTTGAAGGGGTTTTACCATGTAAATTGGGTGTCTCTTGCATTCGATTTATTTTTGCTTGCTTTGGTATTTTATTGTTGGTATAGCTACTGCCCGGATTACCATTTGTGCTAGTGTTTATTGTCTTCTATTTGTTCAAATAGTGTGGGAAGTTTTGACTTAGGTATTTCTTCCGCTGTTACCTCGTCGTGCAATTTGGTTATTGCTTGTTTCTTCCCAACCATAGGCCCCTTTTCATAATTACGAAAGTGTTGTAACACCAATAACATTGAAGCCAATATCTTAAGTATATTTAATGAAATGAATGAATTATTATTTAAGATATTAGGTGCTGATAGATATTGAGATATAGTGATGCTATCCTCATGAATTTTCTTCATTAGTCCAATCATATCTTCAACTTCTTTTAATTCTTCATACTAGTATTCATACCCGCGCGACGCGCGATCAGTATTAAAAAAATCATTAAAAGTAATACATGTCTTTCAAAGGAGCACTTCTCCTCTTTAAGTGTAAATCCGAGCAAATAATGTGTGTATTCTAGTTCTAGTGATAGAAAATTAAAAAAAAAAAAGTGCCATCTAAAATTGACAATTCTAGAATAGGATAATATAATTGACATATAGCAGGCCTCGAAACACCTGTATATAAAAGAGTTGTGAAAACACAACAGGTCAAATAACTTATAGCTTTAAAGGATCATTACAGATGACATTTCGTAGGCACATTATCTCCTTTGGACAAATTGAACTTGTTTATTCTACAACCGTGTAATTGAACTGAACACTTAATCTCCACCCTCTTTTCAATTTGGTAGTCAACAACTTGAATATTATCTTATCTATACAAAAGGTATTTATGTACCATTACAATGGTTATCATTATACAAAGCTACGAGTTTAAACACTCAATGTGTCTATTAAAATTAATGCAAGTACGTTTCATCCATCCGAAATCATCTTCTTTTCCTTTTGAAGTTTCAAATAAATGTGATAGAAATCCTTGAAAACGAAAGTGCTGAACCTTTCTCTACCTAAGAATATAAATTAAAAATTCAACTTCAAAAACGCTATAAGCTGTTGAATTTGCCTGTGCGGAAAGAAGTAGTGGAAGATGAAGTAGAAGAGCAAAAAGGATTCAAGCTAAAGGAAAGCTCGCATTGAAAACCTGGTGCGCTGATTGTCATACCCCATTTTAACCGGGTTAAATTAGAGTACAACATATTAGTGATTCCTATTTGTTTTATTTTAAGGAGTCGCCACCTAATTGATTTTAAGGTGAATTAGGACACCTAATTTATTAACTGAGGTAAAGTTAAAACTAAACCTCCGTTAATAGTCTGCTTAATCAGTGTGATTCTAGGTAAGAGTTCTATATTATCCTAAAGGGAAGAGATTAGGCATCCTTTAGAATCCGTTAACTACGGTTATCCGGCCAAACTAAGGTTAATTAATTTAGACCAAATATAATACTTAAATTTAAGGAAAATAGCTTGTACATATTACTAAAGTTTTGAAGGAAAATACAATAATGCTACTTAAACTAACTTATAAAGAAAATATAGTAATTTGCATAAACGAAATGCTTTTAAAACGAGATTTATAAAGGTTGTTAAAACTTTGAATGAAAATAATAATGTTATCTTAAAATAAGGATAATTTGCATAAAAGAAGTTTTTAAAATACTATTTGAAACAGAACTCATGAATGTTGCTAAGGTTTTGAAAAAAATATAATAATGCTATTGAGGACAAGGCTTGCAAAATATAACAACTTGCTTATAAATAAAGCTTTGTAGCAAATGCGGACTTTATGTAAAATATGGCGACGTTAATGACTTTTTAAATTTTTTTAAGATAGTAATAATAGATGATGATTCCTTAGCTCAAAATGTGTAGTCGTGCTCTTTTGGAAATAATTATTCTAATGAAAATAAATACTATAGGTATTATAAATAATTGTAATGTGAAATTAAAAAGAATGAAACCTATGGAATTTATTGCGGGTCTTTCCCTAAGTTAACTCCCCTTTACACTAAGTTAATCCCACTAATTCTCCTAGAATTCGTCTAAGTTTTAAAAAAAAATGAAAAAAAGGGTTAGTTGCATCATACAAATTAAAGGCACAAAATAAAATAAAAGGGACCAAATAATATCAAATGGGCATGCCCGTTTTGGGCCACTGTGATCCATAGCTGCAGTTGGGGAGAATGGGCTCAGCCCATTTTTTTAAACTGATGCGCATTGTTCATGCCTATTGGGCTTTGACCCAGCATTTATGCTTTCCATTTTTTTTGTTGTGGACAGGGATGGACCGAGAGAAGATTTCGTTGGGCTTTTAGCCCAACACCGAATACGGAGGGAGACGAGTCCCTTGGACTCGTATGTAAGGTTCATGCAAAAATGAAAAAGGAAAAGATTAGTATACAATCAGTGAAATATACTAAACATATGAAATATAACTCAGACAAACCGTCGGATTGTGTATATTCTATGTATATCTTAAGTATACACATTCATAGGGATGTAAAGAAGGTTAGTATTGGAAAGCTTTCGCCCCTGTCTTCCCGATGTTGCACAAGTTCCAAAGGATTTCGTGAATCCCAGGCATGGCTAACACCAGGAAGGGTTCAAGCTTGATCCATAATGACCCAACTAGCCTCCCTACTAACGTATCTAAACGAAGTATACCAGCAATATACGCACGTATACATAAATCACCCTTGCAATATACAAACAAGGCAGCCATTTAGACATCGACAGTGTAATATTTATTATACTTAGTCGTGTATGGAGTTCAGTTGAACAGAAAGCACAAAAAAATAGTGGTCATGGCACCATATCAACTTCTACCAGGGGAAGGGACCGAAGAATGGGGGCAATACTTATGAATCATTTTTTTTACAGATCTACTCGGAACATATAAACCCACAAACAAGAGACGCGCTAAACTGAAGATCAAAAGCCAAAGAATTTCCCCAGCAAAGAAAGGTTAGCCCAGTACTAAGAAGAAAATGAGGCAAAAACAGAGTTATGGGATTTTCTTTACAAGGGTGGTTGCCTCTCTCTGTTTACCCAATGATTACTTTTTAGCACATAATCAACAACCCTTGGATTCATGCTAATTTCCTAGAAATTACTGGATCATGGTACATGGAAAAATATGCTCTTTTTTTTTTAGCTTCAACAACAACATCAACATCCACTCCGTTTTTTCTATCTCTGTTTATCTGTGTATGTTGGTCTAGTCTTTGTTCCATCATAATAATAATAATAATAATAGAGGCAGTAAAGATGTTCGTTCTTTAATAATCAGATAGGTGAACTTTGTTGTAAATTGGCATGGCAGCTTTCAGGGAAATTGTCATTGAAATAAGCGGACTATATTCGCCTTCTCTCAGACAAAAAGCTAAACTATGCCATGGCTGCAAGCATCAGTAGCCTAGTCTTAAGAAAACCAATATAGATATGTTTAAAAATAGTCCGAAGAATCCATTCATATGCTGGTTAAGATAGATAAAATAGTGGAATGTACTGATCACACTGTCAAGAAGGGATAGCACAGCAGACAAATCCTTCGGTCCCATGTTTTAGATAAAAAAACAAAGCTAGAACAGGGTCCTTCATGCATAGAATGGGAGCAAATCGATACAACACGAATCCTTATTAATCATTTACTGAAAGGGGTCAAATTAACCAGCAATGAGGCAAAATGGATAAACTTCTGGACATAGTTAACTTAACAGGGCATAACAGCATAGAAGACAGGCAAGATATCTAGTGCTTTTAGATTATTTACAAGACAGACCACTTATCACATTTAACCTGGCCGTATTAAAAAAAAGTCATATATTTTGTTAACCATCCCTGAGGTTCAGACAAAGACAGATCTGGAGTTTTGTTTCAATTCTATAATAAAACCAATCCAAACTGTACGAGGTGCAAAGAGGAATAAAACCAACAAATACTTGAAGCAAACTATATTCATGATCATACCATCATTAATCTATCACTTATACTTTTCAAACCTATTGGCTTAAGCTCAATCAAATGCTGAGAACTAAGGCATACTAATAATCACCTAAACAGTAATCTATTCAAGTAGCATCCTCTTTATGACAGACCACATACTCATCTTGAACAACAGTTTAGAGTGGATGACACATGAACACTTAGACAAATCCAACATGAATCAAGACCATAGAACCCCTTTTGAATTCAAAATTTAAACCAGATACCACTCCTTTATTTGCAAAAATCAGTTTTAAAAGGAAAAAATAAACAGTCGTGAGGCAGGACTAGTGAACAAAGAATGAACCAATTCAGATAAATTTGAAAGCCACACTGACCTTTGTCAAAATGAGATGCATTCTTCACTACTTATTAGTAAAGGAAAAATTTATCGAGTATAATCATTTTAAAGGAATGCCAAACAGTTTTCAAATTATTTTTTGGACTTATAATGCAAAATGAAGAAACCAGGGTCATTTAGCACACACAGAGGACCAAATTTGACTCCACATGATCATTTCGAACTATTTACCTTCACTAGAACAAAAAATGACACTTAAGTCCAAAAATTTGTTAAAAGAAATGTTACTAGTAACAGTACTAACACTTAGAACTAAAATAACTCGCGAAAAGACCACATTAGTCCACTTAGAAATCCATTTCATCTCTTAAAACCATTTTTAGACAAATTTAAGACTTTCATAAGTTAAACCTAAGTGATAACTCATTCAAGTGAAGCCAAACCAATGCAAACACAAGTCAGTGTAAAGCCATACAAGGTATCAACAAGACCAACTCAATACAACAAACACAAGAAAAGTTGAGAGAATGAACCTAGAACCCAGAACATCAACACATAGTACTTGGAACCAAATTGTTTCAGGAGAGTGACAGATGACAGAACTCAAGAACCAAAAAAAAAAACTTATCCAAACACAGGAAATTTGATCCCAAAGTGATACACACACACACAACTGGTATGTTTTATCAATAGGGAACCTCAAATATCACTTTCAAAATTCAGCAAAGCCCAATATATATTAAAAGATACCGAAGCCGAATCCAAAATGTTGTTCAACCTTATTTAGAGAAAAGAAACAGACATAGAAGGCATATGAACTGGGAAACTCATACATCGTATCCTAATCTAAGAATGAACTTGATTTTAACTCAGTCACGGAACTGGACATAATTTAATTTTAGCACTGAATCAGTCCATTACAACAATAGGGAAATAAACTAGAACTCGATATTTTAGTAATTACTTGAAAACAAATAAGCAATGCATACTCCCAGAATTATTTGAACTATAGTAAGATTTAGAGAGCTAATGTTGAACCATTTTGGACCATAACCACAGAGAATACACCTCGCGACACTGAAGGCTGAAGATGAGAAAAGATTCAAACTGAAAACTGGAATGTAAAACTAAAACACATATGCATTAAATCACATTATCCAATAGCCCATACTTTAATCATTCGTCCAATTGTCCAAGCATGAAACCAAAACAAGTTCAAAAAATAGGATTAAGCATGAATAGACTTAACTAAACAGTCATGCTAGAAGTATAATACAAATTAAGCACTAATCAGAAGCATTCGACACGTCTTAAACTGAACTAAAACAGAACGAAAGTAAACTAACAACGCACAACCAGATGAAACAGCAAACCACATCATATCAGCATTTTAAGCATACCCTAACGACAACTAAACTAAACAGCAGACTAATCACATAAACACATTATATGCAAGAATTGAAAAATAAATGAAAAGAATGAAATTCACTGACCTTCTTCGGGTGCAGCGAAGTGGGTGAGGGTATCCAATCTACACTCGAACACATTGAAATTCGAACTTACGTATGCTCGGATTCA
The DNA here is from genome assembly GCF_019175385.1 of Lycium barbarum. NCBI lineage: Eukaryota > Viridiplantae > Streptophyta > Magnoliopsida > Solanales > Solanaceae > Lycium > Lycium barbarum. The sequence continues at coordinate 133,019,794 of NC_083341.1, forward strand.
AACGAACACCCACAGCAAAAACAGAAAAGGATCTAATATTTTTTGTGACGATATCGAGCAAATTAAAAGTCGATCCTTTAAAAGGGAACTGGAACAAATAAAAACTTGTATTTTCAAAGGAAATTTTGCGATTCAAGAACTTTGATTCTTAGGGGAGTTTCTGCGGTTTAAAAAAATCTCCCTTCGTAGAGGATTTCAGTTGTTACACCCCCATTTAAACAGGTTAAATTAAAGTACAACATATTGGAGATTCCTATTTTGCTTTATTTTTAAGGAGTCGCCACCTAATTAGTTTTAAAGGTGAATTAAGACACCTAAACATTAACTAAGGCGAAGTTAAAACTAAACCTCCATTTAATGGTCTGCTTAACTTTTAATTCTAGGTAAGGGTTTTAATTATCCTAAAGGGAAGGGGTTAGGCATCCTTTAGAATCCATTAACTACGGTTATCCGGCCAAATTTAGGTTAATTAATTAAGGTTAAATAAGGCGCTTAAACTTTAAGAAAATGATTTATAATACTACTAAGGTGAAAATATAATAACATTGTTTAAAATAAGACTTAGAAATATGCTAAGGCTTTTAAAAGAATGCTATTTAAAAAAAAAAAAACAAGACTTGCAGGATAATTTGGACAAAAGAAACTTCAAATGCTATCTAAAATAAGCTACAAATATTGTTAAGGCTTTAAATAATAATGTTATTGAAACTTGCAAAATATGATAATTTTCACATAATTAGAAGCTTTAAAAGAAGACTAACCAATTTAAACTTGAGATTATATTATATGAGTATAGTTGCGTAGAAAATCTAGACTTATTTTTAAATGAAATGCAAAAGGTAATGAGTTTTCTTCCTCTAACTTTATTTAGTCGTATTCAGCTAAAATATGTATAATTTGGTAAATCTTGAAGAAATTATTTGTAAAAAGTTCTTGAATTTATATTTGTGTATTAGTAGCGTTTTGAAATTTTAAGATAGTAAGAATAAAATATGATTCCATTAACACAAAATACATAGTTACGCTATTTGCAAATTAATAAATAAAATAACTATTAGATGCTATAAATAGTTTGACATAAAAGAAAATGAAGCTTATGGAATTAATTGGTCTTTCTTAAATTAACTACCCTTTAACTAAAACTAAATTCCATACTAATCTACTAAGGTTCATTTAGCTAAGGAAACAAACAAGTAAAATGTTAGTTGCACAAATACAAATCAAATGCATAAAAATGAAATAAAGGAGCAAATGATATCAAAATGGGCTCAGCCCACTTTCGGACTGCTGATTGTGCTGCTAGTGGGAGTGGGCTCAGCCCACGTTTTTTTTAAAATGCGTTCAAGGGCTGCTGTTGGGCTTCGGCCCAATAACAACTTTAATAGCTGCTGTGGACTGTTTCTGCTATTGGGCCTCGGCCCAAATTTTGTTTTCCATTTTGCTGTGGACAGAGGGCTGGAACAGAGGGAGGAGTAATATTTTGTTGGACCTCGGCCCAACATCGAATGCAAAAGAAGAAACGAGTCCCCCGGACTCGTATGCGAGGGTCATGCATAAAATAAAAGAAAATGATTAATATCTAATCAGTGAATACAATTAAACATGTAACATATAAGTTCAAGCAAACTAACTAAGGGTCTTCACGTCTTATGACATACCCGAAATGAAGAGAATTAGACACTGCTTAGTCATGGGACTCTTAAACAAGGAAAAACAGTGATACCAAGCACCCACATTAAACAGGCTAAACTTAGTCAACAAAGGAAAGGAATTGAACATAACAACCAACCATGAAGAAACCCAAAGCCAGGACCGCAGGTTCAGTTACGATAACAAAACAAAGAAACCGCCATTAAACTAAACATACTGGTTTCAACCAAACCTATAATTTAGACTTAAGAAACTATTTAGCAATACCCCTATCCATGATGACATAGAATACTCAAACAGCAGCAAGTTTCGACTTATCAACATACTTAAGACATCGTTTTAAAACATACAAAAAGCATTCCAAAGAAAGGGGACACAACATTCAGCGAATATCAACCCGATATACATACTAAATTCATATTCAACTTGGCATACGCCAGATGCCTGGAAACTACAGAACATACAAGGAAGAAAGGAGGAAGTCGCGGCATGACACAAGTGAGGCAAACAGAATCAGTAGACTTCAAATAGAATTGATCTGATGCAACTAGACATGTATAGGATCAGTTCTTAACTTTTCAAGCCTAATCCTAAAGGGAGAAGGTAAAGGGAAGACACGAAAGTGTCTTAGCCATATTTTCTCAAGGAGGAATAAATTTCAGAATTCACACACTAACAGGGGAAATCTTTGTATTTCAGTCACATAACAGAACTTCAAGCATTCGCTAACTAATCTCGAGAAAGTGCAGAAAAGTTCTAAAAGGGGCAGAACTAAATTTGAATCCCTTTACCCGTTTTAAACGAACATATTCTGAAATATTTAGACACTAAAGCCAATAGCAGATTAACAACATCAGCTATGTAGTTGATGTTGAACTCTTAAAGAGCATGCAAACAGTCTTGACCAGTTTGGCATCTCAAATCACTTATCTTTTGTTTCCTTATGAACATGATTTAGACGCAGGCAGCCTTATGCAAACTGGTATGCAACTTGAAATGTTATCTTTGCTGGATGGCATACGGACATATACATACTTAGGGTGAGCTTATGCTGCAAAATCCCAAACAGCCACTTAACTAATATAAGAAAGGCGTGATTAAGTCAAACTAACAAAAAAACTACAACTGACCCTAATTGCATTGAACCATACTAAGTATCCAAATGAACTAGCAAACATTAAAACCAATCATATGATCAGTTAGTGTTCAGACTAACCACCTTATAGACATGCTAATGACTAGATAAACTCACTCGACACCTGTTTAACAGTCACTAACTCGATTTAAAACCATGCTAACAAATAGGCAGGAATTAAATGCTCTTAATCATGATTACATTTTGCAAATGATAAAACACGACTAAACTTAACTAGCTTTAATGCATACAATTTTGGTCGAAACCAACAAACAACATAATTACACCAACCACTTCAGCATGCCCAAACAGACTACTAAAAAGAATGTTAAAGGAACGAAATTTACCAAACTTTAACTACATCAAAATAAGCATGTAAACACTTAACATAAACACTTAACACAAAATAAAAGCAATCGATAGACAGTACAAATACTAAAATAAACACGAGAAGGGATTACCTTCTTCGGGTGCAGCGAACAGGGTGCAGAGTCTCCGATTCAACCTCGAAAACTACCAAGTCCGAGCTTGCGATGCTCGGATTCGAAGCAATACCACGACAAACGAAACCAAAAATGATTTGATATTTTGACTCGATATTAAGACAAGATTATAACTGCTAAAAGGACTGATATTTCAGAGTATTCTTAGGCGGCTAAACTTATATTTTGCTTAGGGGGAATTTCTTGGCTGAAAAACTTTAATATTTTGAGGGAATTTAGGTGACCAAAGAACTCTTTTCTTTTTTCCAGCTATTTTGTGCCGCCAAGAGCTCTCTTTTGAGTATGAGAAGGCTAGCATTTATAGGATGAAATTAGGGTTTCTTTAGATTTTGGGCGGGATTTTGAATGGCATCAGATTTGAAACGAATCAAATGGATCCGTTGTATGCATGTGATTTGTTGTAGATTCATCCCAAAACGGACCGATTTTCTCTGGTCTTGGAGATTTGTTGTGTTTGGAGCGAAGAAAGGGAATGCCTTTCCCTGTCAACGACAGAAGGATCAGGCGTCGCGACAATTTTAGTGTGGAAATGGCAAGGCAAAGTTGTGCAAGGTTAAAGGGGGACTGCGTTTTGCTAAATGGAGGGGGAAGAGGAAAGGGACTTATCGTAGAGAGTGGTGAGAGAGAGAGAGAGAGAGAGCGAGAGTAGGTGAAGGATCTGTTGAAAGGATTAAGTTTAGGGGGCTGAAATGTGTTATGCGTTGGGCCGGGTCGGGTAGTCTTTAGGCGGGTATGGGCTGGATATCGAATTCAACTAAGTGGGCTGGTTAGTGAATTATAGAGTGGGCCGCGGATTGAAATGGATAGTGGACTGATTTGGGCTATGAAATTTAAATACAAGACCTACTTTAATTAATTATATATTAACGGGTGTCAAAATATCATTTAATATAAAAGTATGCAATTATTGGTGTTCAGATAAAAAATTAGATTATATGAGGTCGTAATAGCCGTGCAACAATATTTCGAAAGTCCATAGCAAATAAACACTATTATTTAATTATGCGAAGATAAATGCGATGCGTGTGCGTAAGCTGGTAAAATGCTGAAATGATAAAAAAAATGTGAATTATAATAATACTGGTAGCAAAATAATAATAATAATAATAATAATAATAATAATAATAATAATAATAATAATAATAATAATAATAATAATAACAGCTAGTAACTGTAATGGAAATATGAAATGCCGGTATTAATAAGAAGCTAATAATTATGGTAAAATATAATTATTTTTTTTTAAGTTGCCAAAATATTAGAAGCGTAAATAGGTATTTCGGAGGAGAGTCGGGACAAAATTGGGTGTCACCATCAGTAACCCCCAAAAAAAACTATCTCTTTGCGAGGGATTTCTCTGTCTCCCAACCCTTCAGTTCTTGGAGAATTTCACGAATCAAAAAGAACCTCCGGACCTTTTCAGGGGGATTTGAGGGGGTTCACAAACTTGTTTTCCTAAAGGATTTCTTGCGATTCTAGAACCTGTTGTTGGGGAATTTCATGAATCGAGAAAAAAAGAAGTCTGGTTCCAGGTCCCCTTTTCGATTCAACTAAACAACTATTTATAGGTTTTTTAGGTTTTGTGTTGAAGAAAGAGAAAGGGAGCGGGGGGAGTGCGGTAGGTGAAAAAGGAAGAGGAGCGGGGGGGGGGGGGGGGGGGGAACGGCGTTGGTGGGGACGAGAGATGATGAAGGAGAGGAGCGGATGGGGAAAAGGGGGGGGGGGGATTTAGAATTAGGAAAAGATTGGGCCGTCCGGGTCGAGTTTAATGGGTAGTGGGCTCGGTATTAAAAATGTGGGTTAATTGATTTGGGCTAGTGAATTAAAGAACGGGCCGATTGAATTAAAATGTGGCCAGGTGAATTGAAAATGTGGGTTGATTTGTGAATTGGTCCAAAAAATAGTATGAGTTGATTGTGCTACTACATTTAAATAAAAGACCTATTTAAATAACTCTATACTAAAGTGTGTCAAAATATTACTTAATATAAAATATGCAATTATTAGTGCTCATATGATAAAATTATATGTCATCGTAATAGCCGTGCAATAATATTTAAAAAGTCCGCAGTAAATAAACACTATTATCTAATTATGTGAAGATAAATACAATGCGTGTGCGTAAGCTGGTAAAAAAGTGTTGAAATGATAAAAACTGTGAATTATAATAGTACTGGTAACATAATAATGATAATAATAATCATAATAGCTAGTAACTGTAATAGAATGATGGAACGCCGGTATTGATAAGAGGCTATTAATTATAGTAAAAATACAAATATATTTTTTAATTTACCAAAAAATATTAGAAACGTAAATAGGTAATTCGGAGGAGAGGCGGGACAAAATTGGGTGTCAACAACTTGTCCCTCTTTGCCCGGTAATGATGAAAGAATTTTCGGGCAAAGACGTTGACTCAGTAGCCTATTTTGTCCCGGCTAAAGGAAATTTGAGAGGATTATGGCCGAACTCCGGGCTACGAGTTGCCTACATATCTCGGGCTACACGAGAATCAGGTCGAGTGTAGTTCTGGGATAACTACGACACCTTATGATTAACGAATCCCGATTGGCGCGAATCTTTGCAAAATTGACCCAATGTCGAATTATGATGACATTGGGTATTATGATAGAACTTGGGAATTCCGAAAATTGAATTGCTGGAATGCAAGAGGAATTTTGGGGTTGGAGACGAGTGTTCGAGGTAGATCCTTGACCCTTGTCGGGAAGTCTGATTATCCTTCCCAACCAAATTGCCCCAGTTCGCTGCCGAAGAAATAGTTCCACGAGTTGATGTGTGATGCCAACTTTAATATTGCCACAAGCTAAAAACAATTGTTAGCAATAAAGAAATATATGTGTAAATAAGACAGGGTTGGAGAAGTTTACACTTGTAACCCCTGTTTCGAAAGTTGAATCCACAACATACTTTGGACATGCATTAAATTTATGGCTTCCACTTGAAGAAGAATTAAGTTGACATTGATATCCACTTTAACGAAATCTAAATCCACATCCACGTTTATTTTAAGGAAATCTAAAAATATAAATCCACATCCACTTCCACTGTACAAAAATATAAATCCACATCCACTTCCACGGTGTAAAAAATATAAATCCACATCCACTTCCATGGTACAAAAATATAAATCCACGTCCACTTCCACGGTACAAAATGTAAATCCACATCCGCTTCCACGGTACAAAATGTAAATCCACCTCCGCTTCCACGGTGCAAAAATATAAATCCACATCCACTTCCACGGTACAGAAATATAAATCCACATCCACTTCCACTGTACAAAAATATAAATCCACATCCACTTCCACTGTACAAAAATATAAATCCACATCCATTTCCACTGTACAAAAATATAAATCCACATCCACTTCCACTGTACAAAAATATAAATCCACATCCACCTCCACAAAATTTGTAATGCAAGAAAGTTAAATCCACGTCCACGTCCATAATGTTCATAACGCAAAAAGATAAATCCACTTCCACGTCCACAATATCCACAATGCAGAAAATAAATCCACGTCCACTTCCACAAATTTTATAATGTAAAAATATAAATCCACTTCCACGTCCACATCCACAAAGTCATTCGTGCAAAAATGTAAATTCACGTCTACTTTCACAAAATTTATAACGCAAAGAAAGATAAATCCACGTCCACGTCCACGTCCACATCCTCAATGTTTATAATGTAAAAAGATAAATCCACTTCCACGTCCACAATATCCACAATGTAAAAAATAAATCAACGTCCACTTCCACAAAATTTTATAATGTAAAAATATAAATCCACTTCCACGTCCACATCCACGGTAAAAATATAAATCCACATCCACTTTCACAAATTGTATAATGCGAGAAAGATAAATCCACGTCCACGTCCACGTCCACGTCCACAACATTTATAATGTAAAAAGATAAATCCACTTCGACGTCCACAATATCCACAATGTTTATAATTGAGATATAAATCCATGTCCGCTCTCACAATTTGTAATGTAGAAATGTATATCCATGTTTCTGTCCACATCCACAAAACTATTCATGAAGAGATATAATTCCACATCCAAATTCACATCTTGTTGTGACGTAAGTTAAATCTACAATCGTCCCCACGATTTAACATATGATGCAAGATTTCGATCCTGTCATCTCATTAAATACCACATTCAAAAAGAGAACTTGTTAGCGACTTGAAATAAATAAATATGTATGAAATGATTATAAAGTTGAAGAATTTAAACCGATAATCAGGTGACCATGTTCGTATCCACTTCGAAGAAGGTTAAATCCACGATTATGCGTCCTTGATCCATTGAGAAATGCCACGAGCTAAAACAACTGTTAGTGGTAAGAATATGTAAATAGCTGGATTTGAAAGAATTTACGCTTACAGCCCGTGGTTGAGAAGATAAATTCATGTCCACTGTTGCAATCAGAATTTCATGAAGAGTGGAACAACGTCCACCGTTTAGCGCAAGCTAAATTTATATCCACATTGAATAATGTTTGCCTTTCGAAGAAAGCTAACTCTTTAATCACGTCCATAATTAAAATCTGTAGAAGTGACCAATATGCGTCATATCCATGTTAATTGAAACCTGTCTCATCAAAGAAAAATTATGAGTTTAAAAGAAAATTGGTTGACTTGTGCTTGTTGGGGAACTTGGTCCTTGAATTGATTCTTGTCTCAGTTGTGTCCACGTTCTTCGGGGCCCTACCAGATATTTTGCCTTGCCAAGGAGTTTCAGTAATAGATAAAATGATTATGAAGACTTGAATTCAAACTTATCAACATTTTAGAAAGGCATGGACGAACTTTATTTAAAGTTGTTGAACATTTAAGACCACTTTTGTGCTACTTCTAAAAAAAATTGTCCCAGTTTCCAGTCCTGGAGGTGCTTGGTTCTAAACAATTGAAAGTGAGAACTTATAATGAAAGTTTTGGAAGCGATTTGACCGATTTCAAAACAAAATTGTCCCAGTTTCAAGATACTAGGACACATGAATTTAAACAGTGGGAAGACCAAAATCTTATATAAAAATCCCTATGTATCTCATAGGGACCAAAATGGTTGGACAAACCGAAGATATTGCAAATTTAAAATAGAAGGGCCGAACCCGCCTTGGGTTGCCTACGTATCCCAAAGGAATCAGGCCAGACGTAGTTCGTGACCAAAAATAAGAACTTTTGAGGTTTTGTTTTAATAAAAGGGAGGGTCGAACCCGATGTGGGTTGCCTACGTATCCAAAAGGAAGTCAGGCCACACGTAGTTCAAACCTACAAAATAAAGACACTGGAATGTTTTGAAAAGAGTGGCCGAACCCGATGTGGGCTGCCTACGTATCCCAAAGGAAGTCAGGCCAAGCATAGTTCATTACCCACAAAACAAAGACACCGAAATATTTTGAAAAGAGTGGCTGAACCCGATGTGGGCTGCCTACGTATCCAAAAGGAAGTCAGGCCAAACGTAGTTCATTACCCACAACTGACAAAGTCTTAATTTACAAAGGTCGTAACAAAACATAGAGGCGACATGACAAAAAAAATAAAGGTTCTAGATTATGCCTCCGGCCTATTACAAAAGGAAATTTAAACTTAAATTACTGAAACTCCCAGCGAACCGGGGCTGAGATGCAAATCCAATTCTTCAACTCAGGTCCCGAATCGGCAGCCCATAAGGTCGGTGTTTCAATAATGTCTTCGATTACCACAGCATGATCATCTTCATCTTCCACGAACAAGTTCTTGATCCCTTCCACAATATCATCATAGGCAACTTCAACAGTCAGATCTGAAGTTTTGGAGATAGCAGGTTTTGAGAAAGTTTGATCAATGGTAGGAATGGGTTTTGGCAAGAAAATATCCTTTCCTTTATTCTTTCGTGCTTTCTTTGCTTCTTCCTCAGTTGGTTCATATCCCAAACCAAATGTGAACTGTTGTGCAGGGAGAACTACAGGCTCAACCCGCCCATTTAATGTCTTCCCTAACCCAAGTCCAGGTTGGTACCCATTTTTTAGCATTTCCTTTGCAACCATGATTGCGGCGCATGACCTTTTTGATTCTTGAGTTTGACACACTTCACCCACTCTAGTAACATTCACAACCTCCCAAGCATGGTAAGTTGTTCCATCAAACCCTCCTGTTGCCTCAATGAATGGGATAGAATTCTCTCGATAGATAGACGTGTCACATTCCCCGTGTATGCATATTTGTTGTTGATCCCACTCAAATTTGACAGTCTGGTGCAAAGTAGATGGCACAGCTCCAGCCATATAGATCCACGGCCTTCCTAACAACATGTTGTATGTCGTGGCGATATCAAGTACTTGAAAATCCATAATGAACTCAACAGGTCCAATCAGCACGTTCAACACTATTTCTCCAATAGGACGCCTTTGAGCCCCATCAAATGCTCGAATATTCATATCACTTGTCTTGAGCTCGCTAATATTATATCCGATCTTCTTCAGTCTTGTTAGTGGACAAATGTTAAGTCCAGAGCCCCCATCAATCAACACTTTAGACACAAACATGTTACGACACTTGACAGTTATATGGAGTGCTTTGTTGTGACTACATCCCTCTGGTGGCAGTTCTTCATTATCGAAGCTGATTCGATGACTGTCAAGCACGCGCCCAACTATCCCAGCTAGCGTCTCACTAGTTGTTTCGCTTGGAACAAATGTTTCACTCAAAATTTTCAAGAGTGCATTTCTGTGTACATCCGAACTCAAAAGCAAAGAGAGGATAAGAATATGGGCATTGGTTTTTTTCAACTGATCCACAACTGAGTATTCGCTGGCCTTAATTTTTCTTAAAAAGTCTTCTGCCTCGGCTTCTGTCACAACCCTTTTGGGAGGCACATTGCTTTCTTTAGTTTGCCTCAATCTAGCTAGCTCTTCTGGGGTATAGCACCTTCCGGACCTGGTCATTCCTAACGTCTTAGTCTTGTCAGTGATCGTTTCCTTTCCTCGACATTTCATCACAGCTTGTTGATAATTCCATGGTACGGCTTTGGTATCGAGCACTGGTAACTGATTTGGTGCTTGAATTACTTCCACAGGTGTTGATGAAGCTCCTAATATCTCGATAGGTACAAAACCCCTTATCACTATAGCCGGAGAAGTAACGGCTACAAGACCATGATCTTCCACGCTATCCACAGGCACTATGAATTTGGCTGGATCGTCATCATTTTCATCTATTCCAATAATATTTATCGTGGCCCCATCATGGGTCGGGAGTGGATTGTTAACCACATTTGGTGCCGGTTGTTTGACCATGATCTGTTTTGCATCAACAAGATCTTCAACCTTATGTTTCAATGCGTAACAGCGATCAGTGGAATGTCCTTTTACCCCCGAATGATATACACATGTTTTAGTGGGATCAAAACCTCTAGGTAGTGGATCTGGAATTCTACCTTCCACGGGATACAATAAGCCTGAAGCTTGCAGTCTTTCAAAAATAACGCTCAATGGCTCTCCTAACGGTGTAAAATTGCGGAAAGGTCTATTTTGGCGAGGTGCGGATGCATTGTTTGGATGATGAGATTGTGTTGGTGGTCGTGGAGCTCGGTATGTTGGCTGTGTGTTGTAGACGGGGTAGGAAATTTGTGGTGATTGAGGCGGGTAAGATAACAAAGCTTGGTTGTATGGATGTGACGAATATTGGAAATATTGTGAGTGGAGAGCGTTAGACTTGTATCGCGGAGGTTGTTGGTGGTGGTATGAGGTGCTTCCTAGAGCCATTACCGCTGCCGCGTCCTTTTCTTTTTTCTTTCCATTTCCAAGAGCACCAGTTTGTATGGCCTTACTAGTAGACTGCAATGCTGCTAGACTTGTTATTCTCCCTGTCTTAATGCCATCTTCGATCATGTCCCCAACTTTGATCACTTCCGCAAAAGTTTTTCCGTCCATTGTCACCAAACGTTCATAGTACTCTGGTTCTAGTGCCTGAATGAAGAAAGTAACCATTTCTGTTTCCTCTATGGGCGAGTGTACCCTAGATGCTTCCTCCCTCCATCGTATAGCATATTCTCGGAATGATTCGGTTATCTTCTTCTTTAACTTTGTAATTGAGATTCTGTTAGGAGCGATCTCAACATGAAACTTGTAATGATCCACAAAAGCATTTTCCAAGTCATCCCAAGTACGCCATTCCAAAGCTTTTCCACTCAAACTCTGATTAAATAGTTTGACTCTTATCCCTTCGTTCTTCCCCACACCAATCAACTTTTCACAATCGGTACCATGTGACTTAGTTCAGCAACTCGTCGCTCCAGACGATCAATGATCTCCAAATGTGTTTCTGGTTCATTAGAGGATGTGGGATCGCTCGTGATCGGTAAACTAAGAGATGGCTCAGATGAAGTGGTTGCATTGATCAAACTTTGTTCCATTTTAGAACGAGTCTTTTTAGTTAACCAGGTGATTAGTGATGAGTCAGAGTCTGCTTTCTTGGCTCTAGACCGTGTGAAATATGGATGCTCCGCCAGTTCCCCTTTAGCACAAGTCAACCTTTCTGTTTTGAAAATAAGTTTAAAAGAAAAAAAAAGATAAAACAAGAAAAGCAAAAGAAAATGAGTCAGTATGCGGTAAGGACATATTATTGTATATAAACACATTATTACACATAATACATCGCGTTCTATAATGCAAGGGACCTCTTTATGCCAGAGGTAGGCCTAACGAACATTTGAAGGACAAACATGTCTTTTATGTATCATTCCATAACTCTTCCTAAAACTAATTTACAAGAATAAAAATTTATTACATGACAGTTTAATAATACAATTCAAAGTTAATCTAAGATATCTAATACTTCATCTCCACTAATTTCTTTTAATTGTCTTCAACCCTCCGGCATTAATTGGATGCTCCACGACAACCTGCAACAAAATGTCAGTTTTCCTGAAATATTTATCTATAAAGTACTAGGTCCACATATTCCACACATTTGTCCTTCAAATAACGCACATAAATAGTGAATAGTGTCACTTAGAGTCATGGACTCATTTGGACATTTGGTAAGGTTGACTAATGAACTCAATACACCAAGGGTATTAAGCCTCCTAGGTTTAAAATGATGCATGTCCTTACAAGGTTTTGGTTTTCGCTCTACCCTAGGTAGACTAAGAGTGGGTTTACTAGACACAAGGTTCCCGAGCGGACTGCTCGAGTGAGAAGGCTACGCGGTCCCCGTTATTCGGGCACCCCACGCATACGCCAACTCTCCTAAAATTTGGATTCTACAAAGAAATTTGCGGGTGCGCAAAACACACCTCGCGTGTACGTGTGATAGTGTGAGTTTTCCAGAAATGGAGGAAATATGAACGGAATGCCAGTTTAAGGAAAGCAGTAACATAGAAAACTTGTCAGAATAAAACAGCCATTTAAAAGCACATAAGAAAACAATAAAGCAAAATAAAGGCAAAATACCCAGAACATCCAATTAATTAATTATTAACCTAAGTTGTTATGGTTAAGAACCTAAAGTCCCCAGCGGAGTCGCCAAGCTGTCATACCCCATTTTAATCGGGTTAAATTAGAGTACAACATATTGGTGATTCCTATTTGTTTTATTTTAAGGAGTCGCCACCTAATTGATTTTAAGGTGAATTAGGACACCTAATTTATTAACTGAGGTAAAGCTAAAACTAAACCTCCGTTAATAGTCTGCTTAATCAGTGTGATTCTAGGAAAGGGTTTTATATTATCCTAAAGGGAAGAGGTTAGGCATCCTTTAGAATCCGTTAACTACGGTTATCCGGCCAAACTTAGGTTAATTAATTTAGACCAAATATAATACTTAAATTTAAGGAAAATAGCTTGTACATATTACTAAAGTTTTGAAGGAAAATACAATAATACTACTTAAACTAACTTATAAAGAAAATATAGTAATTTGCATAAAGGAAATGCTTTTAAAACGAGATTTATAAAGGTTGTTAAAACTTTGAATGAAAATAATAATGTTATCTTAAAATAAGGATAATTTGCATAAAAGAAGTTTTTAAAATACTATTTGAAACAGAACTCATGAATGTTGCTAAGGTTTTGAAAAAATATAATAATGCTATTGAGGACAAGGCTTGCAAAATATAACAACTTGCTTATAAATAAAGCTTTTTAGCAAATGCGGACTTTATGTAAAATATAGCGACGTTAATGACTTTTAAAAATTTTTTAAGATAGTAATAATAGATGATGATTCCTTAGCTCAAAATGTGTAGTCATGCTCTTTTGGAAATAATTATTCTAATGAAAATAAATACTATAGGTATTATAAATAATTGTAATGTGAAATTAAAAAGAATGAAACCTATGGAATTTATTGCGGGTCTTTCCCTAAGTTAACTCCCCTTTACACTAAGTTAATCCCACTAATTCTCCTAGAATTCGTCTAAGTTTTTTAAAAAAAAATGAAAAAAAAGGGTTAGTTGCATCATACAAATTAAAGGCACAAAATAAAATAAAAGGGGCCAAATAATATCAAATGGGCATGCCCGTTTTGGGCCACTGTGATCCATAGCTGCAGTTGAAGAGAATGGGCTCAGCCCATTTTTTTAAACTGCTGCGCACTGTTCATGCCTATTGGGCTTTGACCCAGCATTTATGCTTTCCATTTTTTTTGTTGTGGACAGGGATGGACCGAGAGAAGATTTCGTTGGGCTTTTAGCCCAACCCCGAATACGGAGGGAGACGAGTCCCTTGGACTCGTATGTAAGGTTCATGCAAAAATGAAAAAGGAAAAGATTAGTATACAATCAGTGAAATATACTAAACATATGAAATATAACTCAGACAAACCGTCGGATTGTGTATATTCTATGTATATCTTAAGTATACACATTCATAGGGATGTAAAGAAGGTTAGTATTGGAAAGCTTTCGCCCCTGTCTTCCCGATGTTGCACAAGTTCCAAAGGATTTCGTGAATCCCAGGCATGGCTAACACCAGGAAGGGTTCAAGCTTGATCCATAATGACCCAACTAGCCTCCCTACTAACGTGTCTAAACGAAGTATACCAGCAATATACGCAGGTATACATAAATCACCCTTGCAATATACAAACAAGGCAGCCCTTTAGACATCGACAGTGTAATATTTATTATACTTAGTCGTGTATGGAGTTCAGTTGAACAGAAAGCACAAAAAAATAGTGGTCATGGTACCATATCAACTTCTACCAGGGGAAGGGACCGAAGAATGGGGGCAATACTTATGAATCATTTTTTTTATAGATCTACTCGGAACATATAAACCCACAAACAAGAGACGCGCTAAACTGAAGATCAAAAGCCAAAGAATTTCCCCAGCAAAGAAAGGTTAGCCCAGTACTAAGAAGAAAATGAGGCAAAAACAGAGTTATGGGATTTTCTTTACAAGGGTGGTTGCCTCTCTCTGTTTACCCAATGATTACTTTTTAGCACATAATCAACAACCCTTGGATTCATGCTAATTTCCTAGAAATTACTGGATCATGGTACATGGAAAAATATGCTCTTTTTTTTTAGCTTCAACAACAACATCAACATCCACTCCGTTTTTTCTATCTCTGTTTATCTGTGTATGTTGGTCTAGTCTTTGTTCCATCATAATAATAATAATAATAATAGAGGCAGTAAAGATGTTCGTTCTTTAATAATCAGATAGGTGAACTTTGTTGTAAATTGGCATGGCAGCTTTCAGGGTGATTGTCATTGAAATAAGCGGACTATATTCGTCTTCTCTCAGACAAAAAGCTAAACTATGCCATGGCTGCAAGCATCAGTAGCCTAGTCTTAAGAAAACCAATATAGATATGTTTAAAAACAGTCCGAAGAATCCATTCATATACTGGTTAAGATAGATAAAATAGTGGAATGTACTGATCACACTGTCAAGAAGGGATAGCACATCAGACAAATCCTTCGGTCCCATGTTTTAGATAAACAAACAAAGCTAGAACAGGGTCCTTCATGCATAGAATGGGAGCAAATCGATACAACATGAATCCTTATTAATCATTTACTGAAAGGGGTCAAATTAACCAGCAATGAGGCAAAATGGATAAACTTCTGGACATAGTTAACTTAACAGGGCATAACAGCATAGAAGACAGGCAGGATATCTAGTGCTTTTAGATTATTTACAAGACAGACCACTTATCACATTTAACCTGGCCGTATTAAAAAAAAGTCATATATTTTGTTTACCATCCCTGAGGTTCAGACAAAGACAGATCTGGAGTTTTGTTTCAATTCTATAATAAAACCAATCCAAACTGTACGAGGTGCAAAGAGGAATAAAACCAACAAATACTTGAAGCAAACTATATTCATGATCATACCATCATTAATCTATCACTTATACTTTTCAAACCTACTGGCTTAAGCTCAATCAAATGCTGAGAACTAAGGCATACTAATAATCACCTAAACAGTAATCTATTCAAGTAGCATTCTCTTTATGACAGACCACATACTCATCTTGAACAACAGTTTAGAGTGGATGACACAAGATACATGAACACTTAGACAAATCCAACATGAATCAAGACCATAGAACCCCTTTTGAATTCAAAATTTAAACCAGATACCACTCCTTTATTTGCAAAAATCAGTTTTAAAAGGAAAAAATAAACAGTCGTGAGGCAGGACTAGTGAACAAAGAATGAACCAATTCAGATAAATTTGAAAGCCACACTGACCTTTGTCAAAATGAGATGCATTCTTCACTACTTATTAGTAAAGGAAGAATTTATCAAGTATAATCATTTTAAAGGAATGCCAAACAGTTTTCAAATTATTTTTTGGACTTATAATGCAAAATGAAGAAACCAGGGTCATTTAGCACACACAGAGGACCAAATTTGACTCCACATGATCATTTCGAACTATTTACCTTCACTAGAATAAAAAATGACACTTAAGTCCAAAAATTTGTTAAAAGAAATGTTACTAGTAACAGTACTAACACTTAGAACTAAAATAACTCGCGAAAAGACCACATTAGTCCACTTAGAAATCCATTTCATCTCTTAAAACCATTTTTAGACAAATTTAAGACTTTCATAAGTTAAACCTAAGTGATAACTCATTCAAGTGAAGCCAAACCAATGCAAACACAAGTCAGTGTAAAGCCATACAAGGCATCAATAAGACCAACTCAATACAACAAACACAAGAAAAGTTGAGAGAATGAACCTAGAACCCAGAACATCAACACATAGTACTTGGAACCAAATTGTTTCAGGAGAGTGACAGATGACAGAACTCAAGAACCAAAAAAAAACTTATCCAAACACAGGAAATTGGATCCCAAAGTGATACACACACACACAACTGGTATGTTTTATCAATAGGGAACCTCAAATATCACTTTCAAAATTCAGCAAAGCCCAATATATATTAAAAGATACCGAAGCCGAATCCAAAATGTTGTTCAACCTTATTTAGAGAAAAGAAACAGACATAGAAGGCATATGAACTGGGAAACTCATACATCGTATCCTAATCTAAGAATGAACTTGATTTTAACTCAGTCACGGAACTGGACATAATTTAATTTTAGCACTGAATCAGTCCATTACAGCAATAGGGAAATAAACTAGAACTCGATATATTAGTAATTACTTGAAAACAAATAAGCAATGCATACTCCCAGAATTATTTGAACTAGAGTAAGATTTAGAGAGCTAATGTTGAACCATTTTGGACCATAACCACAGAGAATACACCTCGCGACACTGAAGGCTGAAGATGAGAAAAGATTCAAACTGAAAACTGGAATGTAAAACTAAAACACATATGCATTAAATCACATTATCCAATAGCCCATACTTTAATCATTCGTCCAATTGTCCAAGCATGAAACCAAAACAAGTTCAAAAAATAGGATTAAGCATGAATAGACTTAACTAAACAGTCATGCTAGAAGTATAATACAAATTAAGCACTAATCAAAAGCATTCGACACGTCTTAAACTGAACTAAAACAGAACGAAAGTAAACTAACAACGCACAACCAGATGAAACAGCAAACCACATCATATCAGCATTTTAAGCATACCCTAATGACAACTAAACTAAACAGCAGACTAATCACATAAACACATTATATGCAAGAATTGAAAAATAAATGAAAAGAATGAAATTCACTGACCTTCTTCGGGTGTAGCGAAGTGGGTGAGGGTCTCCAATCTACACTCGAACACTTTGAAATTCGAACTTGCGTATGCTCGGATTCAAACGAACACCCACAGCAAAAACAGAAAAGGATCTAATATTTTTTGTGACGATATCGAGCAAATTAAAAGTCGATCCTTTAAAAGGGAACTGGAACAAATAAAAACTTGTATTTTCAAAGGAAATTTTGCGATTCAAGAACTTTGATTCTTATGGGAGTTTCTGCGGTTTAAAAAAAAATCTCTCTTCGTAGAGGATTCAGTAACCCCCAAAAAAAACTATCTCTTTGTGAGGGATTTCTCCGTCTCCCAACCCTTCAGTTCTTGGAGAATTTCACGAATCAAAAAGAACCTCCGGACCTTTTCAGGGGGATTTGAGGGGGTTCACAAACTTGTTTTCCTAAAGGATTTCTTGCAATGCTAGAACCTGTTGTTGGGGAATTTCATGAATCGAGAAAAAAAGAAGTCTGGTTCCAGGTCCCCTTTTCGATTCAACTAAACAACTATTTATAGGTTTTTTTTAGGTTTTGTGTTGAAGAAAGAGAAAGGGAGCGGGGGGAGTGCGGTAGGTGAAAAAGGAAGAGGAGCGGGGGGGGGGGACAAACGGCGTTGGTGGGGATGAGAGATGATGAAGGAGAGGAGCGGATGGGGAAAAGGGGAGGCGGCGGGTGGAAGAGGAAAGAAAGAAAAGAAAAGAAAGGGGGGGGGGGGGGGGGGGGATTTTAGGTTTAGGAAAAGATTGGGCCGTCCGGGTCGTGTTTAATGGGTAGTGGGCTGGGTATTAAAAATGTGGGTTAATTGATTTGGGCTAGTGAATTAAAGAACGGGCCGATTGAATTAAAATGTGGCCAGGTGAATTGAAAATGTGGGTTGATTTGTGAATTGGTCCAAAAAATAGTATGAGTTGATTGGGCTACTACATTTAAATAAAAGACATATTTAAATAACTCTATACTAAAGTGTGTTAAAATATTACTTAATATAAAATATGCAATTATTAGTGCTCAGATGATAAAATTATATGTCGTCGTAATAGCCGTGCAATAATATTTAGAAAGTCCACAGTAAATAAAAACTATTATCTAATTATGTGAAGATAAATGCAATGCGTGTGCGTAAGCTGGTAAAAAAGTGCTGAAATGATAAAAACTGTGAATTATAATAGTACTGGTAACATAATAATGATAATAATAATCATAATAGCTAGTAACTGTAATAGAATGATGGAACGCCGGTATTGATAAGAGGCTATTAATTATAGTAAAAATACAAATATATTTTTTAATTTACCAAAAAATATTAGAAGCGTAAATAGGTATTTCGGAGGAGAGGCGGGACAAAATTGGGTGTCAACACTGATATTCTAATTGAAACAAAAAAACTCAAAGTTTTTAGATGATAACAAAGCCTAGCAAACTGACCAACATTTTTGGAGCGAGATACTAAATTAAGTTTCCTGTTTATTCATCTGCTTCATTACTCCTCACTCCTCTGCTTCGTCACTGCACATGTTAAAATCAATTAAAATGCGAAAACCACATTTGTCTAATAGCATCGAAGCTATGGGCAAGAAAGGTGGGATGCTCATAGATTTAACCGAATAACCTCCTCAGTCTTTTCTGAGCATCGCCATGTAACATCACCATCAATAGGTTAAGCCAAGTAAAACCAAAATCAGGAAAATCTATGGAACTATTTAGACATTTAGGCAACAGTCCAACAAAATGTGAAACTAAAGAAATAAATACAGAGGCAATTCAAATGACTAATATATTTCCTTGTTACATATAATCAAGAATTTCAACAATATTCAAACAAAAAAGTATCAAAGAAGCATCTTCTATTTAGGCATCTAGTTGTAAATAGCCCCAGCGCTATGGAACGAATGATTATCTCGGAACTAATCACCCCCTATATGTGAAGCTTTCTCCTATAATGAAATGAATAACCCCAACCCCGTTAGTCATCCCATCAATTATCGTCAATCAAAAAAATTAGCAAATTCAGCTAATCTTCTTATCCAACCAACTAAGAATCTTGTATTAAAAAAAAATTACGTTGAAAATTATAACTCCAATTCACAGCATCAAGTCAGATTACATAGCTAAATGGAAGTTAATAGCTACCTTTTAGAATTCTGAGGCCCTTTTAAGAGCTCCATGAAACTACTGCACATCGGGGAGAAGATTTCTTTGAAAGAACTATAGATGAACTTATCGTATGGGTTTATGCTTTTGTTGTGGGTCAAGGTCAAGGGGAAATAGATTATTTGTAGCAACAATGTGTTGAAGCAACTTACTCTTTGCTTTCTGCCACTAATATGATTACAAAAATAGGCAAATTTTGAGAGGACAATTCACATATGAAGTTGTTATCATCATATGAAAGAATTCCTTGATAGTTTGAGCCTCATATATATTGGAATAAATGCATTAGCATTTTCTAATAAGAAATATTTCCTAAAATTATATGAAAGCACACTTGCACAACATAGAAAATTTTGTTAAAAAGTCAAACAGACATGCAAAAAGAATAGAAATTTCATGACCATACCATCATTATCAAACATAGGGAGATATGGTTTTTTGGTTCAGTTCCTCTTTTCTCACCAATTTATTCGCCTCATATCCTTCCAGATCTGCCTTATCCCATTTCACTTGTGCTCCTGACACAATATCGGTGGAAAAGCTTTAAGCTGCAGTTCAGACCTTAGAAGGAGAATTCATATGCTGGGAAGAGAGAAATACTATTAGTACTAAATCAAACCATTTACACAATTTTATTATTTTAATCCCTTTTTCTTTTGTAAGTGTTTGTGCCCTTTATCCCATTTTGAAACCCATATTGCTATACATGTTAACTTTAGCTTAAAAAGCTTACAAAGCAAATAAGCCAATCTCTTTTTAATTGGTCAAAATAGGACATTTTTTTGCAATATACCTTCTTGATAGTCAATAGTTTAAATCTCTTGGCAATATACCCAATGGATAGTCAATGCCAAGGCATCCTGCCCCTTCAACCTATCACAGAAGACACAGTCTCTTCTTTTGATGGAATAGTTGTTTATTCATATCATTCAGCACTATGGTATTTCCTTCGTCTGTTTAACGGTTTTGTCTATTAAAAGTCAAAAAATAGCAATGACAACAACGCTTCACACAAATTTGAGGCTAAATGGTATTTGATTCGGCATTACTTCCTATAAAGGAAAAAGTGATAAAAGCAAAGAATGATAATCAAATAGTAATAACTAAAAAGTAATAGATCCGCATTGCACTGTTCATCCTACTGAATTTGGTGTAGCATACCTGATAGTGTGAAAGATCTTTTTCCGAACGCGGCAAGAAGTAAGTTTTGACCCGAAATCTAGAGGTAATAATTTAAACTTGAGACGCATACAATTACTTTCCATACAATGAAGCATACTGCTAGTTAAGCGATTGTGTTCGTGAAAACTAAATTCTATATTGATCGACTTTATTCTTAAAGGAAAACTTTGCTTAAAAGACTTTGCACTTCTTGTATTTCATCTCCTATCAAATTCGATAGTGCTTTTACTGTCAAAAAAATAAGGGAAAAGGGAAGGAGTCAAACAGTGAAGCATGTGTAGCTAATTAATAGGAATCATCGTAGTGATGCATAGTGGATTAAATAGATCATTCAACTAAGCCTTTAGCTTAATCATGTACCTAAAATCTAATCTCAACTAAAGATGCAAATCAGGCTCTACTATAGCACAAAATAAATAGAAGTAAATAGAAATAATAAGATGATGAAGTGGACATTAGATAAAAACATACCCATTTAAAATATTTGTTGGAACAGTAAGAGGAAACCTCGTTAGCTATTTGAGAAGTTGGCATTGAATTTCTTCCGGAAAAGAGAACAAGTCTAAAAAATATACAAATTTAAATCACAATATAGTGAAGCATCAGCACAATACAAAAAAAAAAAAAAAAAAAAAAAAAAAAAAAAAAAAACAGCCACCTGCAAAAGTAGTAGAAATGTAATATTAACTTAAAATATTCAAAACCTCAAAGGAGAATCCGAAAATTTACATCAACTACACTCTCTTCCAGTTTCAAAAGTTGGAAGTATAACAAAAACTCAAAACTAATAAAGACTTTAAGAACATAAACTTTACGATATCATTTTTTTTTGTTTTTGTAGCAAGTTAGTGTGCCATTTGAAACTACTTCAAGCAAGATGGAACACTTTGGTAAGCCTCAACTTATTTCTCATCCCATTGTTCTTGTTCTCATGACCAAGCATAAGAGAAAATTAACAGAATAATCAGATATTATTTTTAAAATAAATGTAGGACATAATTAACTCAGTTGTAGATACATCAGCGCGATTTGCATCCTCAATAGAACCCTATGAAGTTATTTTCCATTCACATCGAATCTAAAGACTATAATCTCTTTTGAGAGTAGCACTACAAGAAAAAATATATCTGGCAACAAACAAATTTTTATTGTCATAGATTGATTATTGTTGCAAAAAGTACTTTTGGCAGCAAAAAAAAATTGTTGCATGAATTTTTCCCAACGGCTGTTATTGCAACAACGTGTAACAACTTTGTTTTTTTGTTACCAAAAGTACTTTTTGCAATAATAATCAAAACTATGACAACAAAATTAAATTCTTTGGCAACAAAAAAATGATTACATTGTGGATATTGTTAAGTGAGAAGGAAGGAATTTCAATTTATAGGAATCTAAAATCTTATAATTCAAGAAAAGAATTAGCCAAATATGAAAGATTTATTTACTATCAATTATGATAAATATTTTACCTTTCAAGAAAAAGTAATGAAAAAATGATAAGAAAATGAGGGCAAACATCTAACAAGCTGTTCTATATGAGCCTCCAACTTCATGTCAACTTTTTGTTTTTATACACACACACATCATATTACAATTAGGGACTTTTCTTATAACCTTAGTCCCATTTTTGTCTGCTACATAATACTCAGGAAAACGCTAACAATGCAGCTATTCATATACCATGTCTATGCAGTGTTAACAATATTATCTTTGCAAGCCTATGTAAAAATACATAAGTAAATTACTGAATATGTTTCTAAAGAACACGCTTTAGTTGAATATATATACACATTGGAATCATGAAGACTAAATTTAAAAAAAAAAAAAAAAAAAAAAGGAAAGGGATTATATTTACTATATGTCAAAAATTGATGGCATCCCATCTAATTATCGACCAATTTCAATGGTCACAGTGAGCTCATTGTTAGAGACAATATCAGACTTAGCAGCAGAAGAAGAAGATGTGTTATTGTTGGCATATTTTCTAGTCATGAAAGATGGTTGATTTGGGCTTGGAAGAGAAACAACATTTTCGCTACCAAGCATCATAACTATATTTGATGTGTTGGGTCGATCTTTTGGATTTTCTTGTACACACAAAAGCCCAATATTAAGGCATTTGATTGCTTCTTCTTCGTTGCATGATTCATGTAGTGATTGATCCACTAAGTCCATGGCCTTATCTTCTTTCCATAATCTCCATGCCTAAAATAGTACACATATGTTAATACAAAATAGTAATAGCGCGGATATATTTACTTCAGTCCTGTAATTAAATAATAGCCGTCATGAAAATTCAAATTTCATAGGTAATGTCATGAATTAACAATAACTAACTTTCAATTATAGGGACTAAAAAGTGACTATTGTTAATTTTATCCCAACACATTAGTAAAAATATAATTATATGAGATGATAAGAAGTGAGTTTAAGTATCCACTATCAAGAAGTAGGTCCCTCATGATTAAATTTGAAGCCTCTCATATCAAGCTTGTTTTTAGAGAAGGAAATCTGCTGATGATTTCGCAAGAAAAAAGTTTAAGGGGAAATGACGAAGATGGTATTTTATTTTTTTGAAATCCGACCCCCTTTGGTTCTGGCATATTATGTACTAGTGCTAGATTTAAAATGGACAAGTTTCACGAGAAATGTCCCTAGTTACAATAGTCGTAGTACATATGATGCAGTAAGCAAATCAAGAATTTAAGTAGTTCTTCACTTACATGGCCTAAGAGGTTCGACGCTTCTTCTTGGTGAAAAAATCCGGTATTCCTTCTTCCACTGATAATCTCGAGTATAACTATTC
The DNA here is from genome assembly GCF_019175385.1 of Lycium barbarum. Lineage (NCBI taxonomy): Eukaryota > Viridiplantae > Streptophyta > Magnoliopsida > Solanales > Solanaceae > Lycium > Lycium barbarum. The sequence goes on from NC_083341.1 coordinate 133,043,411, forward strand.
CAAAACTAAATACATCTGATTTAGTTGAGAACAATCCATCTATTGCATATTCCGGAGCCATATAACCACTGCATAAACAGTATCAAAAAAACATATCAATGAACAAGAAAATCAACAATATTGCCTATTTGAATTTCAAAATCATGTCAAGAAGACAATAGGAATTAGGACGACTTACTAGGTTCCAACCACTTTATTTGTATTTCCCTGTGTAATTTTCCCTTCAACAACCCTTGCTAAGCCAAAATCTGATATTTTTGGATTTAACTCTTCATCCAATAATATATTACTTGTTTTGAGATCTCTATGAATGATCCTTAATCTTGAATCATGGTGCAAGTAAAGAAGTCCTCTAGCAATTCCCTCTATAATTTCAAATCTCTTACTCCAATCCAATATCATGCATCGTCTTCGATCTTGTGGAGTCGTCATGCAAAGAAATAATCAAAGACTTTAACTTATATACACCGATAATATAAAGACATTTTACACTATCAGGTCAGTAAAAAAATACTAACCAAATATGAACATGTCTAGACTTTTGTTTGCCATATACTCATAGAGTAAAATCTTTTCACTTGATTGGAAACAATAACCCAAAAGTCTAACAAGATTTCTATGTTGAAGCCTTGCAATCAGTATTACTTCATTCTTGAATTCATTTAAGCCTTGTCCAGAATGACTTGATAGCCTCTTCACTGCAATTTCTCTTCCTCCTGGAAATATGCCCTATAACAAATTTTACCAGTCTTATTAATTCCACTCAAGAAATGTGTATTATATAAGGAGTTACTTGATAATAATATGACACAATTTTAAAAAACAAATGAGAATGTTGGTTAGGCCCACGTCACCGGCTTGATTCTAGTGCAAACTGTCTAGCATTTAAGTGGAGAAGGAATAAGGGTCGAGCTCATTATCCAAACCCAGAGGCCGAATTAGGATTTGAGTTTATGGGTTTTGGATTCCTGAAAAGACATTTTATTGAGATTTGGATAAAATATTCATACATATTAAGTGAATTTTTAAACATAAATACAGGTCAGAGCCAAATTACTAGGTTCGACCAAACCCCATAAACAGACTTGTGCCTCCATCCTTGTCCAAACCGGGCTTCAAACCGCACGGAACTAGCTCTCGGGAATTTCTCAATTATAAAATTAAATAGTGATATTGGGTAAGTACCTTGTAAACAGGACCAAAACCCCCTTGTCCAAGCTTATTTTGTTCTGAGAAGTCATCTGTTGCCACTAATATGCTTTCCAAACTAAAGAATGGAACATCAATATTGCCTTTATCTTCATCCTGAATATTTATCAATTCTTTTCCTTCTCCTTCAGTATTCTGCATGAGAGATTTTGTACTACTCTCTGTATATAAAAAAACAAAAAGAAAGTGAGAAAAATAATTGAAAGATTGTGCTTCATTATAAGAAGAAAAAAAAAAAATTGTTGTTACCTTTGACTTTTGAGCTTCTTCTTTTTCTATAATATATGTATGTAAAGCATGAAACAAAGAGAAGTGCAGCAATTACACCAATAGGTATGGCAACTTTCAGCTTTTTTGAAGTTTGCTTTTGATGTTCATCTGCTAACCAAAGGGGAATACAAAGAGGAAATTTACTTAGGAAAATAAGTTAGAGAAATCACAAGTTCATAAATAGACAAATAACAGAGGAGAAAAGAAACAAAAGATGTATTTTAAATCATAAATGAATAGGATGGTTGGAATCCTCCACTCATAACCAAAGGTCTCGCATTCGAGCTCTAGTAATAGACGGCTTCTTGGCAGGGAGCGCTTTACTCTCTTATTGGGCCTATCCGATGCGAAACCGGATTAGTCGGACCGATAAGCTTCAAATACCGGATGGTTAAACTAAGTTTTTTTTTCTTTTCATTTTCTTGATAATGGAGAAAAAAGAGAAGTAATTAATAAAATTCAATTTGTATTCAAAAGAATGGTATAAATCTAGTAAGTCCACTCTACCTATAGAAGGAAACATTTGAAGTACCATTATGCACAATCAAAGATTACGGTAGAGGAATAAGTATCCGTTCCTTTTTTAATTACAGGTCTCGGGTTCGGGCCCGAAAATAGAATTCCCTTTGGTAGGTAGGAGACATTTACCTCCCAAAGTGCAACTTCCCAGCACGAACCCGAATAAGTCCGATCCCAAAACAGATATCAAATACCACCATATGAGAAACCAAAAAGAAAAAATACATGATGCATCCAAAATTTTCAAAATTAGGAGAAAATATAGCAAATCATCACCTTTGTTACTTGAAAATTCAGAAGCTGCAAGCCTGACGTAAATGGTGCTTCCATTAGCATTATCTTGAGAGAGTTGTTGCAAATTTAACAGCTCTCCACTCCAAATCAAACACCCAGTATCTCCACTATTATAAGAATAACCAACACAACCACAATTCTCCAAACATGCACTTTCACACTCTGCTTCATTCTGAACTCTCAAAGTTTGATTATTTGCTGGTAATCTCATATTCGTGTGCAGCCAAAACCTGTCCTTTTCACTAAACTTACCACAATTCAAACTTGTTTTCCTCATACATCCACTTGAAAAACTATTCAATCCCCAATCTTTTTCGAACTTAGGCTTAAAACCAGGCAAACAATCACATGTTGAAGCAGAGTTGTTTAGTTCATTACAAATACCAAAAGCCCCACAATAAGCAAAAACATCACAAACTTGTTTTGGATCAGTGTAAAAAACACTCCAAGCATTTGTACTATCCATCCACAAAAATTGTTTTGTTTGTCCATTGACATCCATAACGAATCTTGAAATAAGTGCAGGATTAAAGAATTTGTACATGTAATAAACCTCATCATCATTGTTAACATATGTGTAATTAAACATAGGATTTGGTTGATATGGTACACCTGTAAAATTGTTGCCTGTCCAAGGTCCACTATTCCAATAAATCACACTATGGTTCCACATATTAACACCTTGGCCACTATACTTATCCATGTCAACTTCATGAGTAAAGGGTCCCGGTGATGGATCATTCGCGCTTTTCCATGAAGTAAGGACCTGCTTCAGCCTCGTACGTTTGTTGTACCCGAATTTTGAACCAGGCATGAACGTGTGAGACGGATGATCAAAACTTGTCCATAGAAAATTCGTTGAATTTTTACTATCTCCATTACTCAATATCAAATTCCCGTCATCAAATAGAGTTGCTACAACTTGGGAATTGTTAGAATTTGTGGAATACTTGATATTTGTGGACCAAATTGTATGTCTAGTACCATTGAGGAGTACCAAATTTCCATCTACAATCTTGAATTGTGCAAAATCCATTTCATATATCGAAACTGGTGTCTCTCTATTTGCAACCCAAATAACAGTTTGTACACTTAGTTTTTTGTACCATGTGCCTATGTAATAATTAGAATTGTTACCTGGTGTGAAGAACCCCATTTCAAAATTCCCACCTGATGAAACTACTGTTGAGGCAATTGTAATCCATTTGTTTGCATCAATTGTGTCACCAATAACTGAATTATTCTGGCTTGCTAAGGTTGTTGCAGCTCCTAGGCTTTTGAGAGAGGAGCAAAAGAGTAGAAAGACAAAGACAAAGAGAGAAGGCATTTCTTTGTAGTTCCAAGGTTGTAGCACTTGGTTTCTGTGCACTAGAAAGGTCTTATGAATTAGGAATATGGCAAGAATGTTTGATAAAAGTTTACCATAAGTCTATTTTAAAAAAGGAATGGCATTCATGTTCGGTACTCCCTTCTTTTCCAGTTATGCGATATAATTGGAATCGTATGAAATTCAAGAGAGAAATTAAAAAAAAAAAAAAAAAAAACCTGTAATATTACACATGTTATGTTAACCATGAAACTTTGTCATGACATGCATGAGGCTATAAAAGCTTCGCATATGCATTAAAGATATAATGGAAAGTGTAAAGTTAATTGTTTTCATTAGAATGTATCTTTTTTTTTGGACGAACTAAAAAAAATATCACATAAATTAAATTCAAATATCTCTTTGCTACATTAAGCAAATCTTTACCTTAAACCCACAAGACATAAAAATCTATTTTCATAAACTTCGCGTCTAGTAAATAAGATAACATGAAATGTAGGGAGTATGTATTTGAAGAACAAATCGGAATTGTCCGCCTAATAATTTTGACTAAAATTAAATGGGAGTCGTTGCCAAGTCTACGTTACTAAATTTTCTCTAGATGGTTCCTACCCTGGTATCTCTATGATTTTTGGGGGTCAAATGTTGGACGCTTGTTTACATATGTCACTTTTTACTTTCAAAATTCGACCAAGAACACAATGGATTTTGAAGTCAATTTCTAGAAAGAGTTACGAAATGAAATAAACAACAAAGTTATGCCTTAATCATAAGCAAGTTGAAGTTGGTCATATAAATTCTCATTGATCATATTTTTTCATATTTAAAAACACAACTACGTATTAAAAATAATAAATAAAAATTACGTACTACTAAAAATTTTCTAGGAAATGAAATAAATGAAGGAAAATAAAATATTCCACTTTGTAACCCATGATTTCTTAAGTCACGTCACTATCACTTATGTTAGTCTCTTTGTGCTTTTCTGCGAGACTGAGATTGTGGGGGTAGTTAACTACTTAATTACTACGCAAAGAAAAAAACTAAAGGCCCTCTTAGACAAGTAATATCTTGTTTGTGTTAAAGATAACAATGAAAGAGAGAGGCATTATCTCAGAGCTAGAAGAAAATCTGCTGTAATTTACTTTTGGCTAAACATATCATATCATATTAAAATCCTTCTATACCCTATAGTACGCGTTAGCTTTACTAACTTCAGAGACTAATCGTAATTAACGAGTTTAAGAAATGAGAAGTTTCCTCTACTGACACTATAAAACAAGGTATTAACTCAATTAAGCGTTAATACTCACTACATCCAAAAGAAAATGTTTCATTTTGAAGCAGCGGTAATTTCTATGACTATAATTTTCCAAGAATATCACTACAAGAAAATGGGTAATTTGTGGAGGTTGAAAGTTGCAATTCGCGGGGGTTTTATCTTCCGCTAGCAAATAGTAGAGGCTAAAACTTCCCCGAATTATAACTTTCAACCTCCGTAAATTACGCATTTTTTTGTAATGAATCTTTTTAGCATTAAGAATTATTGATTTATAGTAATTATTATACAGTTTCTAAATATCCAATTTGTTACTTCAAGCAATTTAGAAATTTAATGTCCAAATTCCAAAATTAAACTGTAGAAATTCTCGTACTCTGAATTGCGTCAATATTTTTGACATTGCTGGAAAAAACGAGTTATCACTAAGGATTGTGGTGGAGTTGTAAATATATTTTTCTCAACCAAAGCTTTCAAGTTCGAGCCCTGAATATAAAGTTGTCTTTATTTAGGGACCGTCACTACTAGAAATATAGGTTTTTCCACCGACATTCAGTGAAAAATTTGTGATATAAAACAAGATTTTCTCATCTCATTTCCACCGAATAATCTCACTAGAAAAACACATGATGGGAAATACTTTTCTATCAGTGGATAATTTAGTGGAAAAATAGTAATTTTTTAGTATTGCGTGAGGCATCCCGGCTTAAATTCGGATTTAATTTCACGCCAACGACGGACAATGGGTGGAAAGTTGAAAAACACAGCACGACATTTTTTAGGTTTTCTTTTATTTCTTTTTTCTTATTTGTCACTGCACCGGTCAACCACTGACACAATAGTCAAGTCAAATGAGCATTAAAATAGTGTTGCATATCAAACGGCGGGTTCAACCGGGTGTTGAATTAAATAAAATCCTTTATGATTTTATCTCTATTCTAATTTTTCTAAACATGAAAAGAAAAAGTCTTGATCCACAAAATGATCCAACCATTGACTACAATATCACGTTCCCACTTTCACCTAAAACATTTTATGCATACATATGCATCAAGGCAATAAGTGTCTTAATCTTGCTTGTCTATATGCTGGGTAAAAGAAAATTTCTTCTATAAAGAAACCCATAATTTCTAGAAACCATAAATAAACCTGTTATCATGTATAGTTTAATATTGCCACGTGTTTTCTTGCTTTCCCTTGTGTCGTAAGATGTGATGTAACTCAGGGAAAATGATTATGTTTAATGTGGTCGTTTTGAGCACCACTCATAAGTTATAAAAAAATTGTACTTTTGAAAAGTATTTAGCAAATAAAAAGAAATTCAATAGGGGCATATGATATGTGTGAACTTTTGGAAATAAAATTTGACCTTTATTAGTCTATTTAGACTCAAAGGAAATCATCATTTATACTGTCTTCTCCTATTTAAACAATGTATGTATTGTTCCCTTTGTGTCCCTTTGATTTACATTTCAGCATTTTGTATCGACATCATTACGTAAGGGCAAGGCTGATTGAATGCACTAATTGAACTCACCTTTTGTTATTACCAAATCAATTTGTGATTTGCAACTGAAATGCTTTTTATTTGTATTCGATATTAGATTTAACATTCAATTATTGGATGAAGAAACTTTTCATTTTACATATAGATCATAGTTTTAGGATGCACTGTCTACAATACACAGTAAGTTAATGGAGTGAAGTGAGCACTGTGTTTAATTAGGTTTATACAGATTTTGAGAAATTTGAGTAAATAAAAATGATATAGATTATGATTCCTCTGTACCTGATCTGATATAACTACAATTGCATAACATACAGATCCATATCCACTAATCAAAACACCTTCATGATCAATCCATTAGAATCCTACACTTTCTCTTAACAGTTCAACATCAAAACCAGAAGAATTCACGTAGACAGAAACATACAGATCCATATCCAAAATGCTAAGCATCATCACATTTAAGAACCAAAACAGAAATCAGATTTTCCAAGTCAACTATTAGTAGAGTATAGTGTCCATGAAAATTAGCTCAAAGTTGTGGATCTGCATCATTAGTTCCATTGGAATAACTGTTCCTATGCCATGCTAATTTGTCCTTAGTGAAACCGATATCAAAAACTTGTTCAACAGAGTAAACAATGACACAACCGTCATCGTAGATAGGCAAGGGAGATATTTTGACAAAGCCAATTGAGATTTCAGAAACCAGGGGAATACTAGTAGTGAAGAGATTATACTGAAGAGAAATCGTAGGGATTTCCCTCAAAAAACGGAGTGTACGGTAAGGGAGATAAACAGGTGAATAGTGAACGAGAATAGTATCCATAGACGGAATTTCTGTCTTACCAGAGGCAGTAGAGATGAAAGCGGAATCAATCGGAGCGAAGATAGTGAAGCCGGTGAGGTTGAGTTTAGTCCACTCGAGGAGGTGATTATGAAGCACGAGAGTAATGGCGGATATAGTTGTGTAGTCTGAGATGGACATTGCGTGTCTTACGTTGATTACTGATTGCATTTCAGGTGAGTGCTGGACGTTAACCGCGGAGAGTGATGCAAAAGCAACGGTGAGGATTAAGAGAGAAAAGTGTTTCAGAGCTGCCATTGTTGTTCGTATTGTTACTGATTTCAGAGTTTTTTGAAATTGAAAATGGTGTGTGCAAATGTGCAATACGTGAAGGTGGGTAGATTTCAGCGGGAAAAATATAGGGACACGTGTTCGAATATCAATAGTTAATTGAACTTGATGGGAATGTCCGCATTTTGGATCTAACAAATTATTTGTCTTAACGATTACTAAGTATTAGGAGTAATTAGTAAATCTATTCAATTTTGGATCTAACAAAAATGCTATCTTAGTTTCAACATTTAGTCAAATTGACTCCCGAAAAATGAAAAGTGTCACATAAATTGGGACGGAGGTTATAATAATTTAACTGTCAGTGAGAAAAATTAAACTCAAAAATAAGAATATCTAGCAATAGTTCAGACAAGTGTATGAGAACTTTTTCCAATCTATGGGCAAGGATTATATAGAACATGTTTCCCTTAGTTTAGAACATATTCCCTTAGTTGGTGTAAACAGAGAGTTATAATAAGAAAAATCATTACTACAAGATATGTTGTAGTAGTATTTAACCGACCATCAATCAGGGTCCGTGCCGGAGATTTAAGTATATTTTTTATTCTTAATAAGAGGTCTTGGGTTCGAGTCCAAAATATAAAATCACCTTTGTTAAGTTTTTTATCTTTAATTTGAGACTTTCTGAAACAAATCGAAATTTAATTAGTTTTCAATATGAACACCGGACACCAAATAAGAAAAAGAAAATACTTAGCTAAGCATCGTATATAATACTCCTGGCTAGTGATTAAGAAAATTGATCAAATCAGTAAACCCCACATAATAGAGCAATCTTATAATAATCGGGTAGGCATTTTTAGAGATAGACAACAGCAGGGTGTATATGGACCGGGTTGGTCTAGGTTTTTTAAATACCAAATTAAATCAATTGTGTCAGATTTTAAAATCTATAAACCAAACTAACATAACTCAGGTTTTTCAACCTCGAGTTTTTCGATTTTTTTGGTTTTCCGAGTCTTTTTTCGGGAAAAGTCTTCATATAAAACATATATCTTTTACTTCAAACATTTCTTTAGTCATAGTAAGATACAACTATATAATTAAAGTGTTTCTTAAAAAAATAACACAAAATGTGAGATGAGTGATAACATTATAATAAAATATTCAACAAAAAAAATAATGAAATCGCATAAAAGGGATATTGCTACTTAAGCCATAATGAAGCCATAATGAAAATGATCATAATTTAAAAATCCTAAGTTATGCTGAAATAAGTACGGCTAATAGATTAATTACATGACAAAAATTAAATTAAATTAAGTTATGTATTTTGATGTTTAAACCAATGCAAAAGTAAATAATATATATCCAACATTATTGTCATTCTCAGTTATAGAATTAAATTTCTTTTGTTAGCATTAGTATTGATTTGGTTTTGATTTGAACTTTATTTGAATTCCTAGTTATTTGGGCTATAAAACTTATTGAATCATTCAAAATTCTAAGCCCAAGCTTGAATAATATGTTAAAAGACAAAAACAAAGAAAAGATTTAACAAATATCTATAAATCACATTACAAATAAATTTAATTTTTGTATGTATAAAATATTTTTAAATATTGTATATATGTATTGTCAGGTTGGTTTGGTTCGGTTTGACTTTGTTTAGTTAAAATCAAATCTAACCAATGATGATCGGATTTTTTTCCTAATACCAAACCAAGTCAAACGGCTGGGGTATATTTTTCTTATTGCCACTCTGCGTTTACACAAACTAAGGACAATAGTTTCGATATATATAATCCTCGTTTGGTTGCCTAATTTGAAAAGAAAAAAAAGTTCATACACTTATCTGAAGTCTGAATTTAAATTTTCCACACTTATCGGAAAAGGGCCTAGTGACTTGTACGAAGTATAATGGCAGTGTATATTTGAACTCAAAGTATAATAATGAATATATTTGGCCCTTTTCTGATAGTACAAGGGTATATTTGACCCTTTTCCGTAACATCTATCTTATTGCAATTAGGTAGATTTTGGAGAGTTCATAAGCTTTTGGGTTGAATTGGGTTTATCTCTTCTAATTTGAACGATGACTCTTATATCTATCTTCAAAGATAAGATTCCTCATGTGAGTTTTTTTGGGCCAAGCCAGGCGAAAGACACTTTAAACATGATCTAATATTGTTCGCTTTGGACCTAGTTAACACAATTGTTTCAAAAAAACGTCGCGCACCATCCCTATACATATGTGATTTATTTTTCTTTTCAACTTTATTCGAGCATCAAATAAGTTCCCTGGGTCCCTCGTGGTCTACTTATTAATTTGATTTTGTTGTTTTGGGATAAACTTAGGACCTGTTTAGTCATGAGAATTTCACTTTTTTCAGGAAAATATTTTCACTTTATTTGAAAATCAGTGTTTGGCCGTGAAAATTCCAAGTACAACTTGAAGTTATATTTGAAAATTGAAAAATAGCTAAAATCTTATTTTAACTTTTTTCACATTCATTACATTCAAACAACCAAATATTCTTTACAAAAATTATAACCAAACACAACTCCATCTCCAACTTCAAAATTCCAAAAAAAGAATTGGTTTTCATGGCCAAACCCCTACTTAAACAAAGATTCAAGTCTCAACTCTCAATACTTTGAGTTTTGTGTTCATTCCTTCAATTGATTTCTATCCCTTTGATTTACATTTCAGCATTTTGTATATATCTACATGATCACTACACGTAAGCCTAATAGAATGCCCTAATTGAACTCACCTTTTGTTATTACCAAATCAATTTGCAACTGAAATGCTTTTTATTTGTATTCGATATTAGATTTAAAAGTCAATTATTGGATGAAGAAACTTTTCATTTTACAGATAGATCATAGTTTTAGGATGCACTACAATACACAGTAAGTTAATGGAATGAAGTGAGCACTGTGTTTAATTAGGTTTATACAGATTTTGAGAAATTTGAGTAAATAAAAATGATATAGATTATGATTCCTCCGTACCTGATCTGGTATAAGATACAATTGGATTAAAGATAAAGAGTAGCGATGACCTATAATTGATTGTAAGAATAACAAAACCAAAATTCACTGATCAAAACACCTTTCATCAATTCATCAAAATAACACTTCCTCAAGTGAAACTGATATTGAAGACTTGATCAACAGAGTAAACAATGACACGGCTGTCATCGTAGATATGCAACGGAATTTCTTTATTACCTATCTAATTGTATTGTTAGTTCAAATACAATGTCTATTTTTATTGTTACTTACATTTTATTGTATTGTATCATCAAATCATAACATTTAGCTTGAAGTAGTTCCTATTTGTACTTGATAGAAGTGGAAGTTACGTTATTGGATGAACAAACTTTTCATTTTACATATAGATCATACACTTTTAGGACGAAACAAAATATATAAGTAGTACTTAGTAAGTTAATTGAATGAAGTGAGAAATGTGTTTAAACTGATTTTGAGACATTTGAGCAACTAAAATGATAAACAAACAACAATTTACCTGTAGCTTTATCTGCTATAACTATAATTAATTAATATAAGAATCAAAAAATCAATATTTACTCATCAAAACACTTTGATCAATCCATCAAAATCACAGACTTCTTTACAGTTCAAAATCAAAAGCAGATATCGGTCCATATCCAAATGCTAAGCATCACAATTTTTTCGAGTAAACCTCCATGAAAATTAGCTCAAAGTTCTAGATCTCGAGTAATTCTTCCATTTGATGAGCTGTTATTATGCCCTGATTTTTTGTCCTTAGTGAAATCGATGTCGAAGACTTGATCGATAGAGTAAACAATGACATAACCGTCATCGTATATAGGCCGGGGAGATATTTTGACGAAGCCAATTAAGATTTCAGAAACAAGGGGAATGCTAGTAGTGAAGAGAATATAGTGAAGAGAAATCGTAGGAATTTCCCTCAAAAAACGGAGCTTACGGTACGGGAGATAAACAGGGGAATAATGAATGAGAATAGTTTCCATAGACTTAGTCCCGTTTGTCCATAGATACCCAAAAAAAAAAAAAACTTTTTTTGGAATTTTGGAGTTGAATTTGTGTTTGGTCATAGTTTTTGGTGAAATGTATTTGTAAAAAAGTGAAAAAAATAAGTTTTTAGAGTTTTTGGTATTCTGGAATACAACTTGAAGTTGTATTCGGAATTCTTATGGCCAAACGCTGAAAAGTGAAAAAAGCGAAAAAAAAATCCGGAACAAAGTGAATAATTGTTATGGCCAAACGCCTACTTAATTTCAGTCTCACCTAAGACATCACACAGATAGTCAGAGCAAATAGTATATGGATATTTATGTGATATTTTTTTTTTCGAGAGTCAATTTGATTAAAATTTAAAGCTAATTTTGATTAGATTAACTCAAATATTTTAAGATCTGAAATTTATATATTTGAAAAAATACTGCTATAAGTCGCAATTTTTCACATATCAATTTAGTGAAAATGCATCTTAAAATGTTACGTAGTTAAATTTGATGTGGCGAAAAGTATAGGTACAAAGCTAGTACTGTATTCATCAAAACATTTATAATTCAGTAATCAAAAATCCTTCATCAATCCATCAAAATAACACTGTTTTCTCAAACAGTTCAAAAGCAGAAGAAGTAGCATCGCATTTAGGAGCAATAAAGTAATCATAGTTTTTCAGGTCAAATATTAGTAGCACTTACCAGTAGAGACGAAAGCGTAATCAGGTGGAGCAAAAATGGTGAAGCCAGTGAGGTTGAGTTTACTCCATTCAAGGAGGTAATTACGAAGCATCATATATAGTAATGGTGGACATAATGGTGTAGCCTGAGCTGGACATTGCGTGTGTTGCGTTCGTTACTGATTGCATTTTCGGTGAGTGCTGATCCTGGCGGTGAACGGTTGAGAGAGAGAAGAATAGTGATGCAAAAGCAACGGTGAGGATGAAGAGAGACAAGTATTTCAGAGCCGTTGCCATGCCTACCTTCTGTTAGTTTAATGGAGAGTGCAAATGTGCAATACGTCAAGTGTTGGGGGCATAGAGGCGGGAAAAATCGAGGGGCACGTGTTCGCATATCACTAGTTAATTGAACTTGATGGGAATGACCGCATTTTTTATCTAACAAATTATTTGAACGATTACTAGTAATTGGTAAATCTATTCAATTTCTTTTTACATGACTTAGCTTTTAGTAGAAATTAAGCTTTTAATATATCAATAATGTAAGAAATTATTACAGTTCTATCAGCGTAATTTAGCTCGTTAGAGCACCTATTTCCATATTATCATTATTCCGTTGGATTACTCCTTCTGTCTAAATTTATGTGACACTTTTAGTTTATCGAAATTTAAACTGTATGAACTTTGACTAATATTTTAAAATGTATTTTATCACCAAATTGATATGAGAAAAGTTGCAAATTATAGTACTTTTCATGTACTTTTCAAATTTATAAATTTTAGGGAAAAGGACACCGTGTGTTCACTCAGCCAAACTAATCCCACATTTGACCACTGTTTTGGGCTTAATCCCACCAGGAGTCCAGTCATCCCAAATTAAAGCCAAAAAATGGCTGGCCGGCCCACAGCCCAGACGCTAAAAAAAAAAGACTTTTAAAGGGCTGCTACAGAAAAATCAGGCTTTTTAGTGGCAATTAAAAAAGTCGCCACTAAAGGTTAAATATCCCAAAACATGTATAATATGTGTATATTTAGTAAGAAATATCCCAAAATATGTATAACATGTGTATATTTAGTAAGTATATACAAGAATGATACATTTTATATACATATCTTGGAATTATATATACACTTTATATAGAAGAATGATACATTTTGTTTATATACATATGCTGGAATTAATTATACACTTTATATATAAGAATGATGCAGTTTATATACATATGCTGGAATTAATTATACACTTTATATACAAGAATGATGCAGTTTATATACATATGCTGGAATTAATCATACATTTATTATACATGAATTATACGTTAATTATACATTTATTATACACATATTATACAATAATGATATGATTATTTTTTTTACATATACAATAGTGATACATACTATATACCACAATGATACGGTTTCTATGATACATTTTTTATATGTATGATACACTTTCTATACAAGACCGATACAGTTTATATACACATGTTGGAATTATATATACACTTTCTATACAAAAATGATACATATTATATACAAAAACGATACAATTTCTATTCTATAATACACATTATATACACAACTGATACATACCTTAGTGATTCATAGTTTATACAGTTTCTATACATTGGAGATAGGTACTGATACATATTTTTATACACAAATGTTACATATTATATGCAAAAATCGCCTCAAAGTTTTTTGAGATATTTCTTAGTAAATATACACATATTATGCATGTTTTGGGATGTTTAACCTTTAGTGGCGACTTTTTTAATTGCCACTAAAAAGCCTGATTTTTTTGTGACAGCCCTTTAGTGGCGACAAAAAGTCTATTTTTTTTTAAAGCGCCTAGGCTTTTAGTGGCGACTTTTTAAATCTTTTGTTGCTACAGATTTTGGCTAGCGGATGGAAATAGTTTATGGACTAATTTTTGAGTTTGGGAATAGATGGGCCAGCGCGTGAATTATTTATGGCCTAGCGCCATTTGTGTCCTTTCCCCTAAATTTTAATCTTAAAATATTAAATTTATCTGCTCCAATTTAGCTTTAAAGTTTCGTCAAATTGACTCTCGAAAAGCGAAAAGTATTATATAAATTAGGATGAAGGGTATAATAATTTAACAGCAAGTGCAGAAAATTTAAACTTTAAATAAGAATATACATCTAACTACAGTTCAGACAAGTGTTTGAGAACTTTTTTCAATATATAGGCAACCAAGCAAAGATTATATAGAAATGCAATTTTATTCTCAAGCTCAAACCTCTAATTAAAGATAAAAGAATATTTCTCATTCATTATAACCTTTGGTAATTGTATAGACAATGCATATCAATCAAATTTTTAGAAAATTAAAAGTGCTTATTTTCAAATAAAAGTCATGTGCTCATTAGACATGAACAATTGCATACAGTTTTTCTTAAAAATAAGCACCTCTAGTCTCCTAGATTATAATTATTGATGCTTGAAGCAATCATAACAACCACAATTGTTGGTTTTTGAAGCAATTATGAAATATTTTATAAATGGTTATTCGATAAATCTCAATTTCCCTTCATTGAACAATCTAAGTAGTTGAATTTTTAATTTTCAACATCTGTCATAAAAAATAAAATTAAAAATTAAAAAATACACAAGCTATTCACCATTTTATTCTAAACTTATGTACCAATCTGTAATTCTCAATACTAAAGGGTAAGTCTTATATAATTCCACAAACTTACAACGAATTTTGATTCCCTCAAATAACCGCCAAATTACATAAACCCCCACACACTCCATAACAGAACAAAACAAACAAGAGAAAATACTAACTTTCATGGCTTATTTTGAATTCACCTTTTGTTAAGTATTACAAATCAATCTGCAACTGAAATGTAGCTTAGTTTTTATTTGTATTTGATCATACATTTGAGCAAACAAAACTATAATTGATATACGAATAATAAATACAAAAAAATCACTAATCCATTAACATCACACACTTTATAACAGTACAAAATCCAAAATTGCTTAAAGGACTTGTAACATTTATTCAGAGTCAAATATTAGTACTAGTACCATTATTTACCATTAAGTTTCCATGGAAATTAGCTCAAAGTTCTGGATCTCGAGTAATTCTTCCATTTGATGAGCTCTTCTTATGCACAACTTTTTTTATCCTTAGTGAAATTGATGTCGAATACTTGATCAACAGAGTAAACAATGACATAACCGTCATCATAGATCAGCGGTACAGAGATTTTAACGAAGCCAATTGAGATCTCAGAATCAAGGATTTCACTAGTAACGGCGAGATATTTGTTAACAGACATTGTAGGGATTTCCGTCAAAAAACAGAGCGTACGGTAAGGGAGATAAACAGGGGAATAGTGAAGAACAGTTTCGAAAGACGGAGCTTCTCTCTTACCTGAAACATCATCAAACAGATAAAATATTGAGTTAATTTGGTGAAGCCAGTGAAGTTTAGTTTAATTTTTATACACAAATATGGGCTAAACCGGTTAACAAATTCAAAATATGCGCTAACGCGTGTAAATATTTTTTTTTCAATAAATTATGTGCTCATTAGACATGAAAATTTGCATATTATGATTTTTTTTAGAAAACACTTCTACCTCCTAAAATTGTGTAGTGAATTGATGCCTGGAACAATTATTACAATCATAATGATTGGTGTTTGAAGCAATTATGACATACTTTACAATCATTCTACAATTAAGTCTTTGAATTTTTAACATTTAGTACTAGTAACATCTATCATAAAAAAGATACATAAGCTATTCATTTATTCCTAATCTTATAAACCATTCTGTAATTCTCAAAACTAGAGGATAAGTCTTACATAATTCCACAAACTTACAACGAATTCTGATTCCCTCAAATAACCGCCAAAACCCCTACATAAACCCACACACACTCCATAACAGAAACGAAACAACAATGGCTTCCTTCAAACCATTTTTCTTCATCATTTTCACTTTTCTTCTCACATTTTCCACTTCACAAACCACCACCCAACCACCACCACCACAATCCCTTCTCAACGCAGTCGAAACACTCTCAAACACAGGCCACATTTCAATGTCACTAACACTCTCACTTATCACTGACACAATCCTCTCACGTACCACTACAAACTCACTCACTATCTTCACACCACCCGATACTTCTTTTTCTAACTTCGGTCAACCTTCACTTTCACATATCCTTCTTCACTTCACTCCCATTTCACTTTCATTGTCTTCTTTACAATCTCTACCCTTTTCTTCCAAAATCCCTTCACTTTCACCCTCTAATTCCCTTTATATTACCACTTTGCCATCCAATACCAACCAAATCTCAATCAACAACGTTAACATCATCACTCCCCCTATTTACGATGATGGGTTTGTCGTCATTTTCGCTATTGATGATTTCTTTAAACAGAATTTCACCCGACCCGAAAACCCGAATTTGAAAACGGGTCATCACTCTCAATGTGCCACGTTAGATTCGTTTTCTCGGTTTTATGAAGTGTCATCGCATTTAAAGTCAAAAGGGTATCTGATTGTGTCATCTTTTTTAGAGTTACAGTTAATCGGGTTTTTTTCGAACCGGGTCGGGTTGAAGTTAACGGTTTTCGCTCCGGTTGACGATGCGATTATCGGGTTTTCGGGTGATTTTCCGGAGTATCAGTTGATTTTTTTGAGGCATTTGGTACCATGTGTGTTGTATTGGAGTGATTTAATTGATATGGAAAATGGAACTAATAATGAGTTTAAGACTTATGTGAGTGGGTTTAATTTGAAGATAACGAAGGTTAATGATGTGAGTTTTGTTAATGGAGTTGAGATTAGTTATCCGGATTTGTATTATAATGATTGGTTAGTTGTGCATGGGTTGCAAAGTATGATACCTTTACCTGATGAAATTGATGATGAAATGGATGATGATAATAATAATATTGATAAACCTGAGAGAATGGTCGATGTTTCTATTGCACCTGACCGTAGTGAATTCTGAGGTACAACAAAATTTTGCTTGATTTTTCTGTTCTTTGAAGATTTCTGTGTGTGTGTGTGTGTGTTGATTGATTTTTAAATCTTAATCACCAACATATATTATATATTTCTCCAACATATGTAATATTAGTAGTGTTTAACTAGGTATGGTAGGAGTATACTATAATATTTGGTGGTTAAGAAAATTGTGTTATATTTATGAGGTCAAAATAATTTGTTAGGGTATATAAAGTGGATGTTGGATCCTCATTCATTCATGTGTTTATTCCCTTATATTTTGAATTTCTTTAGCGAAAATCCTAACTCCATCTCGACACAAATTGGAACAAATAGGCATTTTTAGAGATAGACAATGGGATTTTCTTGTTTACCATTTGGTGTTTGGTACTTACTGAGGGATTCAACTAATTCTGATTCACTTTGAGGATAACGTGCTCCTTATAAAGGCGATTTTATTCGGAAGGTTCGGACTGATTAAAAATAATTTAAGTCAATGAATTTTAAGTATTAAGTCTTATCAATGAACTTTTAAGGATTAAGTCTATCATAAAGACTACTATGTCCAAGTTCATTTATAGTATTGTGTTTGATTGATTGATTCTTCTGTTCTTTCAACATTTCTGTGTGTCTCTGTGTGTGTGTGAATTTATTTTGATATGGTGGTTATTTCTTGATGATACAGGTTAGATTGATGTTGGAATTTACATTGCTGTGCCATTTGGATACTGGAAGTTGGTGGTTCTGGGGAAAGTTTGTTTCATGGTTTTAGAGTTTTTAAGTGATTGAATTGTAGATTTCTTGACTTTGAGGAGTATAAAATAGTTTGAATAGAATTGAGATGTATCTTCAATGTAACTGTTGATCTTGCGAATGTTCATTTTCTGCAATGCTATACATTTCTGGTTCCCTTATTTTCATCTCTGTTCCCTCTTTTCCTTGTTGCAGTACAAAACGATTTTAAACGGATTAATGAAAAACGGAAACCACCCAATCGAAGGAAATAGCCGAATTTTAGATTTCGAGGACAAAAAAATTGCTTAGTATGAGTTTTGCACTAACTAGAGGCGAGGCGCTTAGGAAACTGCAGAATAACTATTAACAAAGAAACGTACGAAAAAAACGTCTCAAGTCGGGATCGACAATATGGATCCTTAATGACCACCATATCAGGAAGAAGCATAAAAATGGGACAAAAAAGAACATGGACATAATAAAGCATCTAATGCTACAACAAAATTCAACCAGTTCAATTGTCAAAATGAATCCATCTTATGCCAACATTATCCAACCAATGGACTTTTCTCTTAGTTTCTCAAGTTTCCTCCACAGAGCTTTAACTATGGGGACAAAAACGAAATGGACATAATGAAACATATGGATGATACAACAAATTTCAACGAGTTCAATTGGGAAAAATACAAATACTACATTAAAATGATTCCATCTTTAAGCTGTCTTTATCCAACTAAAGGACTTTTTCTTAGTTTCTCAAGTTTCCTCCACAAAGCCTTTACAGTATCCTCTTTTCCCTCGTCAAGAAGTGCGCGTTTTAGATTATCAAACATCGGAAGTGGAGGTCTCATGCCCATATCAAGCATCTCTTGAAAGTATCTGCAGGCATCATCCAATCTATTCTCATGGCAAAAGCTGTTAATCAACGTGGAAAACGAATGCATTCCGGGAAGAACTCCCTTAGCTTTCATCTGATCCCATACCCTAAGAGCCATATCTATCCGGTCCTCGTTGCAGAACATCCTCACCATTATCTCGTACGTACTCACAGTCGGTTCACAGCCCGGATCATTGCTCATTTTCTGAAACACCGAATAAGCTTCATTCGTTCTCCTGGCCTTTATAAGATGGTGAAGAATGATATCATATGTTCGGGTATTCGGACCAATGTTACATCTCCTCATCTCATCAACTAACTTATATGCATCATCCATACGCATAGACCAACAATAAGCTCCCACCATCGCATTAAACGTAAACACATCAAGCTCAAAACCACTACCCTTATACAGCTCGAAATACTTAATCGCCTCAGCCAACCTTTTCTCCGACCCCAAACCATTTATCAACGTGCAATAAACATGAGGCGTCACCTTAATCTTATTCCTCTCCATTTCGCGCCACAACAAAATCGCCTCGTCATACTTTTTAACCTTGCAATGAGCATGGATCATAATCCCATAACTCACCACATCCGGCTCAATACCATCACCCTCCATCTCGCGATAAACTTCGTTCAACCTCAACAAATTCTTTTCTTGACCCCACCCTTCTAACAATATCGTATACGACTTAATATTAGGCTTAAATTTCCTATTCTTCCATTTATCAAACATCTCTTGAGCACTCCCAACATTCCTAGACTTACACAATGTATCAAGCAATCTATTAAAATCTTGCAACTCATGAACCAACCCATATTTCTCCATTCTCTCAAACGCCTCGATCGCTTCTTTAACCTTCCTAGCACGAGCAAATCTCCGCGATACAAGGGCAAATGCGTCTTTACACAACAACCCTTTGTTTTTCAACTCATCAATTAAAATCCAAACCATTTTAAACTGTTTGATTTTCCCTAATGCTTCAATTAAACCATGATAACTCTCTGCACAATGCTCAAATCCGTTTTCTTTTTCGGCCCAACGAAAGAAACATAAAGCTAAAACACCAGAATTACTCAGCTTCTTTATAACTTCATTAACTAATAAAGGACTCACATTTACTTTAGCACAACTTAAAGCATCACCAACATTTACACCACTGTTTTTTAATAAAATTTTGCAGATTTTTTCTGCTTCTTGGATTATTTCTAGGTTTTTGTGATATGGGTTTTGGTGATTAGCATTGGAGTTGAAATGGGTATTCACTGAATTACTACTACAAGTAGAAATTTGGAAAAAGGAGAGTAATTTGTGTATTTGGTGTCCATTTTTTGTGGAATTGTGAAGTAAAGGGATTAGGGTTTTAGAAATACGGCAAAGGGATCGATGGAGATTCATTTTTTGGGATGAACTTTGAGTGAAAAATGATTTCTCTAATTTACTGGTTTTTTTTTTTAGAAACTGAGGAAATGGGGGAAGGGAAAGAAGGAAAAGTGGAAATTAGGTAAGATGATGGAGCAAATGAGAGGATTTTTTTATTTTATTTTTCTTGTTGGGTTAAACAAGAAAATGTATTGAATTACGTAATTAATTTTTTGAAAATTCTGAAAGTCATATAAGAAGTTTAATAGTAAGATAATTTTAAATATTTTTAAGACCTTAATAAAAAATAAAAGGATTTTTTGTTAAAATAGTGAGGACGCAGCAATTATTGTATCTCCTATAAGTATCCGGTAGTTGCAGGAAATCATATTTATTTATCATGACTAAATGATAAATTTTAGGTAAGAAAGTAAATTGATTAATTTGGTATAATCATAAAATGTGAATAAGTTTTCACCCTCTGAAAAGGGTGAGAAAAAACTTGAACACGCATATAACTATTTTCTTTCTCTCGAATTTCTTTCCTGCTTTCATTTGTTAGGGAAAAAAAGAAAGAACAAAAAAAAAGGAGAGGACCTTAGCGATTGATTTTTTTTCAGCATAATAATTTTCGGTCTGTTATAAAATAAGAAGATATGAGTAACAATATAAAACAAGAAAGTAAACAAAAAAATATAGAGAGCAAAATAGTATTTCTTATTTCGTCCAACATGATTCTTAATATCGTAAGCTTACATAGAGTAACGTCAAAGGTGATGAATATGAATATTGGACATTCATACAATTGATTTCATAGGTGTTGTAAAATACTATAGTTAATACGGATGTTCACTATTTTTCTCCATGATATTGATATTAACTCCTACACCTCCGCAACCTCCCGTAACCTGTATTGATGATTCTACATGGATTAAATGTTATGTTCGTGGCAACCCATTATATTACCAGATATAACCATATAAATAGTATAAGAAAAGCTCTCGTCCCTCTCTTTACATTTCTTGTCTTAAATTGTTACTTTTAGCTTTATTTTATAACACACTAATTTGTGTACATCTCTATTATTTTTTAAAACCGTAACCAATTATATACCATCGTTATTATATTACTTGTCGTTCGTGCTTTTGCGTGCATGCAATCTGCAACAATTGATTTACATGATTTACATGAAACTTAGAGGGCGTTTGGCCATAAGAAATATTCTCTTTATTTCGGAAATTCTTTTCACATTTTTCACTTTTCAGCGTTTGGCCATAAGAATTCCGAATACAACTTGAAGTTGTATTCCGGAATTCCAAAAACAAAAACTTGTTTTTAAAAAAAAAATCACTTTTTTTCACTTTTTTACAATTACATTTCAACAAAAACTACAATTTCAAAAACTATGGCCAAACACAACTCCAACTCCAAAATTCCAAAAAAAATCGACAAACGGGCTCTTGGTAGAATTGCCACCTAATAAGAAACTTATTAGGCATAAATCGGTTTAAAAAAAATCAAATGGTTAGACTTTCTCTTTTATAATCGAGAAATCTCAAGGACCAATGACGCGGATTTAAAACTCGATACATCTTGAACCCTCTCCTTTACCCTTCTCCACTAGAATAGCAATTTTTTGTCTGCGGCTAAACCGCAATATACATCAATCTCATAGAATGTTGTGCTCTTACCATTAGACCAAAACCCCGGAAACCAAAGTTAGAGTTGTAACGAGGAAATAACATACAAATGCATGATTTTGACTATATTCAGACCTTTTTTGCTCGTAGTAATGACTAATATCAAATTCATAATTGTTATAGTTAGATAAAAGATCATAGCCGCTTTCCAGCAGCATATCAACACAATGTTCTTGATCATGAATAGAACACTCAATTCAAATTCAAAGAGTTAACCAAAAGCCTGCTGAAAAACTCCAAGTGACTAACTTTCCGATAACCGTGTATTCAGCCAGTTTGTGCACACCTCGACTAATTACACGAGATACCTGCAATCTCTCACCAGCACATGTACTGCGTAAGTCTACTACCTTTGAGAGGCGGACAGAGTAAGGTGTACTTCTGAAACTCACTTCCATAGAGAAACAAGTTTGTTGATTTCACATGGCTAACAACAATACTTGTAATCCTACCAATCTATTGTTGATAGCTTAATTGTGTAAAAACTAATACAACTCGCAATATGTCTATTCACTATTGATACGCGTATAGAGCTTCTATCGACCAAGAAAAGGAGCTACAACAGCAGCAGTATCATTTATAACCAACATCAAAGCTCGAAGATTCAAGAGTAGTACTTGGATAGCATTTGTACTAGACTTCTAAATATAGCATAGATACCAAAACTTAAAACAAGGAAAATGTCCAGTGACTTGGTCAACAGATATCTCAATAATGGATCTAATTAAACTGCATGTAACACAATGTCAAATTATGATAAAACTTAGAAGGTATACATACTAGACGTGAAAACTCATAAATAACTTAAACTGAGAAAAAAAAATATAGGCATGGTACAGTGGAGAGATTCCTCTTATTGTTGGGAGACAATATATGGTGGCTCTACTTAAGTTGTCCGAAGGCCACAGCCCAATCCAAAACTCGGAAAGAGCCTGTCAATGCTTCTTCCAACTTGCAATCTCAAAATGAACACCGAAGAAGCGCATAACGAAGAACATATCTCCCAAAAAAGAATTGTGGACCGAAAATGCATCTAAGCCGAAAGTACGCAAGCCTGGTCGTCAACTCGTACTTTGCTCGTCATCTGCATTGATTTGATTGTGAGCTCAAATCTTGAAGGAGTCTTTGTACAGAATCACCTAATGTTTTCACTTGAGGTCCGGGTTTCAACATGTTGACATCGCCCCATTGGGAACAAGGATCCATCCTCCAACTCTTCCGACCGGTGCACCATGCACCCGGGGTCACTCTATTCTGGCTGCGCTTAAGGATATTCTGATCGATCATGTCAAGTACCGCCTCGTCTTTATTAAACTGTCTAGCAAATGCAGCTCCGCTTTGCGCCATCAGATCATAATCCGAAGTGTTAAGGAAAAGCGGCTCCATCTTAGGGGGGTTATCCCAGACCATATATCTCATGTCACGATTAACCGTCGTATTCTTAAACTCTGGCGAATTGCAAACAACGGAATGGAAATAGACTTCTTGTGACAACACTGCATTAGTAAAATACATTAGAAGGGTTCTAGGAAGGTTGTCCCATCCGAAAACACAGAACTCGAGAAACGGTCGGCTCAAGACAACCCAAGGAGAGCCTGCATATTGAAATTTTAAGAACCACAGTCAGTCATCAATTTTTGAAAAAATATGTAATCCGGTAAGTCCATCAGAATGCAGTGTGAAGAACTCTTACCAGTAAAAACTTTGAAAGCCTCAGGCAGTGGCCGCTTTTCGGTGGCATAAAAGATTTGCGTATTTCGTGCTAGGTAAAGCCCTGGATCAACTACAATGGGCTTTACGCGTTGACCCCTAAAAAATTCGATTAGACAAAAGAAATATTCAAGTTTTTGGACATATAAATATGTGTTAATAACCAAAAAGAAGAAAACGAAAACAAGATTTGGCCTACTCTTTCCATCCAAGGTCGCTGGTGTGGTCGATGAAATTTAGGTCTCTACTAACAGATGAGAGGACATGAGATAAATCTGAAAGCAGAGTAAAAATCACGTCACAGACAGAAAAATGAGCAAGGGAGTCAATTCACAGATATTATGTATTTATTATGAAAACAAGCAGGACCTAGTATCAACATTTGTGAACATGCCAAATTTTTGATTAAACATGGAAGTGGAGGTCTTGTGCCCTCAATGGTTCAACGTTCATCAAGGAAATATCTGATGGAGACCAAAAGTGCTCACTTTTGGCAAACTTAATGGATCAAAACTGCTCCAGGTGATACCTAAGGGACTTTTTTGAACCTACTGCCAAAGATAAAGGATCATTTTTGTCATTTCCTAGATAATTCTATAAATTCTTAAACTTATAATATAACTATCCACTGTGCCCTTCCCCTCCCACCAAAAATGAGGAGGAATTATCGTTTTATCCCCTTCTAATATAAATAGTTTAGGAAAACAGAGGAAAACTCATTTCTTTCCCTTCTCTTTCAATCAATCTATCAATCAATTAAAACTCAAGCCCAAACATAGTTGGAAATAGATGGTGTTTACTGTTTTTCATCTTATTTTCTAGGATAACTCCACCAAAATGTAGATGGAAAATTTTCTTAATCTCTTACTCCTATAATAGTGAGATCATTAATGGCAAGACAATTACGTGTAAATAACTATCAAACATTCAATAGATTTCCCACTAAATTCATCATGATGTAGATTGCAAGCAAACTTTCCTTTCTTGCTTTTACAGTTCATTAAGCAATAACTATAAAGCTAAACTTATTTTCGTCAACAAAAGTTGTTGGGCGTGATTCTTGTTTCCAAAGGTTATGATTTTCTTCCCAAAATTTCGCAATCTATAAAAGAACAATAGCCTGAACCAACCCAACTAGTCTTATGTACTTGGCAGGTCTTTTGACCTGGAATTATGATACTAAAACTAAAGCTACTTGAAGAACCTATATCTACTAGTTATCTGGAAATTTCCTTTTCTGCACATGGCTTCGACAATTGAGTGCAATCCACGCATTTAAATTGATACAACTAACAAAAGAAAATTCTCATCACATGGAAAAAATCTACCACCACATTTTAGCAAATAAGCAGGACATGATAAACGTTTACATCTGTTGTGCCCACAAGAGGCAGGGGAGGATTTAGAAGCTCATTTACAGGTTCATAGGAACCCATAAACTTCAAATCATGAATCCGCCTCTGCCAAGAGGTAGTGAAAGAACAAATTGCCCTTTAGCATAGTTTAGATAGCTCTAATATAAAGATAATAGTCAGCAAATAAGTTGGGAGGCTAGATGTTCACACAGTTGGATCAAATAAACTCAAGCAGAATTATTGTTTTCAAGGGGGAGAATGGTCGTGTCATATAGGTCAAAACGGTACCTGACACTCTTGCTGCAAATGAACTGGTCTTTTAAAACGCTATTCAGATTATAGGTCAATCAATTACTGTGTCATCTTAAATTGAGTGACCTCAACGTATCAATCTCTCTTTAGAGGAGTAGAACTACAAGCAGACACACGGGAAACATAACCTATGTTGCTCGGACTCTACAACTATGTTGTCATACCCATGTCGGAACCTCCATAAATGAACTATTTTTGGAGGATCTGACACGCACCCCCAACATTTTTGAAGAGTCTGGGCAACATAGAACACAACCAAATTATCTGACTAGTTATTTATTTCCATAAAAGAACATTAAACTATCACATATCACAAGACTGAGAACTGCCACATAATTACCCGGACAAAAAATAATAGTCATATCTTTCTGACTTTATTCACCAATCATATACCATAACATACACTTGGCAACAAATTTCTAAACTTAGACACTAATCCAGTAGGCGATACGGTATTAGTCAATAGTACAACAAAGAGAGATCCAAAAATCTAAATTCTGATCCTCACATACAGCTCATAGCCAAAACTTAACTCATCCAGAGAAAAAAAATTGAAACTTTAAGCAAATCAAACTCCCAAAATTCAAAACCAGTGAATTTTTTTAGCACTTATGAGCTTCTACCTTATCAATTAATCACTCAGAAGCTATCATATCCAATAAAATAAACTTAATTATGAACAAAACCAATTCAGCAGAAACAATAACTTAAGATCTATGTAATTAACGGATAATCAAAGGCAGTTAAATTTCTAAACTGAAACACTAATCCAGCAGGCAATACAAGTATTAGTCAATAGAATTGAGATCCAAAAATCAAGATTTCAATCCTCAGTTACCTCATATACAGCTAATATCCAAAACTTAACTCATCCACAGAAAAAAAAAAATTGAATCTTTAAGCAAAACTAAATCCCATAATTCAAAACCCATGAATCTTTTTAGCAATTATGACATTCTACTTTATCAATTAGTCTCAATTATGAACAAAACCAACAAAACAATAACCAATTCATCTGAAGCAAAGCAAAACTTACCATCTTGAGTAATTAAAGGATAATCATTGGCACTTAAATTAACAAACCAATCCCATCCACCATCTACTTTCAACAAAATGGATACCGCCCTTAGCATAGCCGCTATATTAGTCGACCCCATATAAGTAACTGGATCAGGCTTTCCAATCACATCAACATTCCCAAAAGCCTGAATTACTGGCACAGATTTCACTAACATCCCAAGTTTCCTCCTTTCTTTATCACTACCATCAACACCAATGTGTAACAAATACCTATTCCTAGGATGATACACAGCTAACAACAGTCTAAAAATCCTGTCACTATCACCTCCACCACCTGATATATAGTATGCAAATGCAGGAGGATGGCCCGGCCCGTGATTTACGGGCGTGGCAAACCTCCTGTGTGATGAAAATGCATAGTATGATGAACTAAAACCTGAAATGGAAGATAAAAATATGAGTAATGATACAAATGCTGCACAAAATAGTGCATATAACCATTTTTTCTCAGCTCCCATCTTAATCTTGAAACATGGATGGAAAAAATTGGGAAACTTTCAGAATTTTATAAATATTTACAAAATTCTGATCTGGGGTTGGATTTTTTTGTGAAAAAAATGATTTCTTGGTATTAATGAGTTAAAGAATCTTTAACTAAAAATGGGTTCTTTCACAAAAAAAAAAAAAAAAAAATGCAAGAATTTTTCAATCTCAAAATGGGGTTTTTGAGATCTTCTACACTTCTCTTCGACAAATAGTAAATCAAGAAAGCTTTCTTGAAATTCCCTTTTCAAAATAGTAAATCAGGGAATTTTTTGACACTAATTTCCTAATTATGACAAAATCTTGAAAGTATGGGAATCTTGATTTAGGGTTAGGGTTTGAAACAGGTGGGGTATATAGAGTGGTTAAAAGAAGATGAAAAACAAAGCAAAGAAGATTCAGAAATGCAAGCAAAGTTTCTCTTTTTCTAGTAAATTTTCTTTCACGAAATTGATATGAAAAAAAAAAACAATATTTTTTATCTACCATTAGCTAAGCAAAATAAAAATGAGTATTGCTCCCTCCATATTAGTTGTCCACATTACTAAATATATTCGTATCAAATTACTTGTCCATTTATAAAATTAAAATAAGAATTAATTACTAAAATTTATCTATTTTAACCTTAGTATTAAATACTTTTGAAAATAATTCATATTAATTAGAATATAATTTGTTGGAGAGATAGGATAGATGTATTTTTACTTATATATGAGACAGTACTATTTGTTAAAAGGGAGATTTGTTGTATTTTACGCTCGTCTGGAGAGCGTGGGAACACGATAAGGACTATAGAGAAGGGCTGTGTTGATGACGTGCTTAGGTAGAGCGTGGGGGTGACAAATCTCAGACATTTACCATTATTGTCACAGGTGAATTTATTCGTCTACTTTTATTGTCTTGGTTTTTGTAAGAACTTTGGGAGTTGGTAGAGCTAAAAATAAACTTTTACATCTTTTTTCACTAAATTGGAATTCAAAAAATATGTTTCCACTGCTTTTAATTTATATAAGATTGAATTTGATAGACACAAAGTTATAAATGCAGACTTGTGAGACCGACTTTGTTGTACGGGGCAGAATGCAGGGCAGTCAAGAGCTCTCACGTCCAAAAGATGAAAGTTGCGGAAATGAGAATGTTGCGATGGATCTGTGGGCACACCAGGCGAGATAGGATTAGGAATGAAGATATCCGGGATAAGGTTGGAGTAGCATCATCAGTGGAGGACAAGATAAGGGAAGTGAGGCTGAGATGGTTTGGGCATGTGAGGAGGAGAGGCACAGATGCCCTAGTGCGGAGATGTGAGAGGTTAGCTATGAATGGTTTCAGAAGAGACAGGGGTAGGCCGAAAAAATATTGGGGAGAGGTACTGAGACAGGACATGGCGCAGTTTCAGCTTACCGAGGACATGACCTTAGATAGGAGGTTATAGAGGACTCAGATTAGGGTAGAAGGCTAGTAGGTAGTCGTTTTTTCGATCTATAGTTTATTGTCCTTTGATTCTTGCTACTATATGTTTTTTCTAGTACTTCGATTATCTTATTTATCTGTGATAGCTACTGCTTCCTTTTTTCAGACTGCTCTATCTTGACTTATTCGTTTTCTTTAGTTTCATTTGCATTTTGCTTTGAACTGTTTGTACTTATCTAACCTTTCTCGTTGTGTTTTTTCTTGAGCCGAGGGTCTTTCGGAAACAGCCTCCCTATCTTCCGAGATAGGGGTAAGGTCTGCCTACGCTTTACCCTCCCCAGACCCCACATTGTGGGATTTCACTGGGTATGTTGTTGTAAAGTTATAAATGCGACTTCAGGAAGTTTATCGAAACGAACTTATTCTGAGGCATAATTTATGTTCTCGCTCTTCATACCCGTTAAAGTTTCCTCAAGAAACATAATCATTAGGGACACAGATTTAAGGGGGCGGGAGAGTATTTACCCGAATCCCCTCAGCAAAAAATTACGCTGTATGTATAAGGTGTTTTTTTTTTTTATGTACATATATATATTTTGAATCTCCTGAACACAAGACTAAAGGTTCGCTCAGTAGGTTAGGGGTTCAAAATTCACCTTGAGGTTCCAAGTCCAAATTACAAGCACTACATTTTTATTTTTCGAACACCCATAGTGAAGGTCTTGGATCCGATAATCATCTTTGTCTCCCCACGTCAATCCCATGAGCCTTTATTCCCATTGAACGACAACATGAGAGAAAATCCAACTATAAAAGCTCACACTGCATTTGGGGATAATCACACTCAGATTGATGACTTGCATCACGTCAAGTTGACACTCACCGTTAAGTTATATACCTTTCCCATCACATTGAGAAATAGAATGGTCAAAATGGCACTATTATGACTATGAAATAATGATCAAAGTCGGACCAACTGCCTCAAAATAGAATTGACTATCAATTTCGAAGGTACTGAAATTTGCAACTTGTTGTTTTAAACATGACATTTACTTGATCGTAAGGACATGTTATGAACACTAAAATAAGAAATTTAAAGTTAGATGATTTCTATATATGAAATATCATTTTTTTTACTATACTAAGAAAGAAAGAATGTCGAGCAAAGGAAAATAAAGGGAGTATTTATTATTCCTTTTTCTTTTTTTGGTGAATTATTATCAACAAGAGGAATTATGAGAAATTTGGGAATTTTACAATGACACTATATTAGTTTATAATTAAAGGGTGATTCTACCTAAATAATTTTGGAGAATAGTTGATGTACCATTTGCTGAATGTTTCTTTACTTTATTTGCTTCATTCTCTTTGTTGATACTTAGCTTGTAAGATTCAACAAGAATTTCGCTAATTACAACTTTTCTTTGACTTTGTCTGAATCAATACTATATTGTATGAGATCGAAACATTGATAATTACTTGGATGATAACGTTTTAACGTGAATGGAACACCCAATTGAGTTATCAAAACGAATGTATTTAATTTATATTTGCTCTATATATTATGTGCATGTGAGAAGTTTGACAGTCAATATGTTTATATTTCTTAATTGAATCTCTTCTGTTGACAGAACATATTGAATTTTTATACTATTTATCTTATATGATATGTTGAAGTCTTTATCAATCCCATGACTATAATTAACATCGATCTCATGACAGTCTTTGGCAAATAATTGTGATTCATAATTTAAAAAACTTTAGATATTAAAAGTAAGTTTAAATTATTATCGTGTCATCCAAATGATATCTGTAGATGAGCTTTGTTAAAATGCGAGATTTGAAATGTTGTCTCTCTCTCTCTCTATACATATATATATTTGTTATAACAGATAAAGATGACGCGAAAAAATTCTTATACTGACGATCAGTGGCGGATCCAGGATTTTCACTCAGGGGGTCGACAAAAACAACAAAAGCTAAATATTAAAAAATAATGTTGTCAGCGGGAATCAAACCCAGGACACTAGAGACAATTTTGAACACCCTGAACCACTAGAGCTAACCATTTACATTTGTTTAGGGTGTTCAAAAGTTAATATATGTATATAGACACATAAAATATGCCCTATATATACACTATAATTTTTGCCGAGGCCACCCACGTAGATCCGTCCCTGCTGACTATATATATATAACTTAAACTCTAAAAGCTAACATAATTAGATTTCATCGATTGAATATAATGCATCATCGATGATTCTCTAAATGATGCGGTGCGATGCTATTCGATTCGAACCAAGTAAATGAAATTGCTTTTGGTAGAAAATGTTTTATTTTTCCAAATGAAAATTTCGGCTTCTCTTAAAATTAATTGGGCTAAAAAACGAATATTGAATACCAAGCTGGAAGTATAAAACAAAAAGATGTGGTGCTATTTTTCATCTTGAGTGTATTTGAATTGTAGCCCTGTTACGTTTTCATATCATAAAAACCAAAAAAAAATATACGTGTTTCCAAATATCTTCAACTTTACCTCAAAAATATTCATTTCTTTTCGTAAAATAATATAGTAGTTAGTCAAGCATATTCTTATTAAGTCGTCAAGATTCTTAATTAAGTTTTTAAATGAATGGATCACCTAATATGATTATTGACTTCAACCATAATAACAAGTAAATTAATCATGTCTCAGTCTTAAATAGGTTAGATCGACTACATAAATTCTTACTGATTATGTTTTCTCCATTTAAACTAATATCAGGTCAATATTATATAAAATAAAAATAAAAAAATATGAAAAGACTTTATATATATTTTTCTTACTCGATGTTTGATATCCGCTAGGGATATCGATCCAAAAGTTTCACTATAGGGACTAACACTCCCTACCAAATATGTCTCCATACCCGGAACTCGAATACGAGGTCTGATTAATTATGGAGATGTATTTCCCACTGCACTATAACTTGTGGTGGTTCTATATTTTCTATGGGCATAACATGATCATCCACTTTTCCTAATTAAATAGTACTAATTAATTTTCTTAGGTGGTTCCATGTGCCTAGTATTATTCTTCCTATAACATTAGGTTAGGGTTACGAAAACGACCGTATTTATGTTCTGGCAATTGTACAATTCTCCAATTTTCTATTCTACTGAGTATATGATCATATTAAATGAAGCAAGAATTTCGTAGGGTTCGTAAAGTTTAAGAAATGTAGGAGCCCACAGTTAATTAATCTAGTAAGTCAATGAGCATTTTCTTGAACAATTTCAACAGCATAGTTTGCAAAACAAAAATAATGAAATTTTACGTAATTCTGTTTGTTTGAGTTGGTTTTTGTACAAAAAAAGAAAAAAAAAAAGTAAGTTCTTTTTTAACATTGTTACACCTAATTTTTCAAAAACTTAGAAACAAAATTACAAAAGTTCAAGCATTGAGTTGCAAGCTATTTTTTAAAATAATTAAACAGTGCTAATTTAAAATTATGGAAAATAGGTAAACAGTAGAAAGAGGATAAAGAAGCCAAGTTGAACATTTTATAAATTAGTTTTTGGATTGAAGTGAAGTTAGGCATTACCTTTGCCATATTTCGAAAAAGTAAACAAAAAATGTACGGCTTTGACCTAATTGGTGACGCTCAAAATTAAAAAATGTTCATGTTGAAAGGTCATGAGCAAAATCTACTATAATTCCTTAATCTTTTGGATGTGAGAAACAATACTTATCTTTGCAATTTGAATGAGATAATGAATCTTCTGGATCTTAAATTGACGGCACAAATGAAATAAGTCATTGCATGTGCTTATAAAAGCAACGTCAAAATTAATATGTTGTTACTTGTTATTATACCTTCTTCTTTTTTTCAAAATTTTAAATTTTAAATAAATTTGAAAACTGAATACGTTTTGAATTGTCTTCCTGGCTCAATAGAAAGACAATCTCGTTCAACAATTCATCAAAACAAAAATCTCACTCCATCATTTGACTATTTTACAAATATAAATATACATCCTAACACTACTAGCCATACCTTATTCTTCTACTCCCTCCATCCCAATTTATATGATACAGTTTGATTAGGCATAATTTTTTTTAAAAAAAAATAATTGAAATTTGTGTTTTAAAATAAATCATAAATATGATAGAAATGTATAATATTATTTTGGACAAACTAAAAAAATATATATTACATAAATTGAGACAGAAAGAGTATTATCTTTCAGTTTTTTGCACGGATTGTCCTTCATTTGGGGTGGTCTTTAATTTTTACCCTTCAAATTGGTGGTCTTTAAGTTTTGCCTTTCACCTAATACCCTGAGGTTGTGGGTTCGAACCTCAGCTCAGCAAAAAAAAAAAAAAAAAAATCGCAAGGCAGATGTTTGGATTCGCAAGATTCTGGCAGAATTTTGCAAAATTCTACCCATGCAAATTCTGCCTTAAGGCCAAAATTTTGCCTTTCAAAACTCTATCTTGCGAATCCAAACTCTACCTTGCAATTTTTTTAAAATTTTTGACGGAGCGAGAGTTCGAACCCGAAACCAAAAAAGTTTTAGCGAAGGACAAAAGTTAAAGACCACCAATTTGAGGGACAAAAATTAAAGACCACCCAGCGAAGGACAATCCTGCAAATTGTCCATTATCTTTTGGTGAACCTCACTTATGAACTTCGGCCCGGTTAATATAATGTCTATATCTTTGAAGTCATTGTTTAAATCTTGTCCTCATTTAAGGAGGTTTTGCAAAAATAATATTAGAGCGACATGAGAAAAGGATAAAAATGGTCCCTTAACTATGATAGTAGGTTCAAAATAGTCCCTTAACTATGCACTTAACGGTTTTAGTCCTTTAAGTTTGTTACAAGTTAACAAAAATGGTCCCTTAACTATGAGAGTAGGTTCAAAATAGTCCCTTAACTATGCACTTAACGGTTTTGGTCCTTTAAATTTGCCATAAGTTGACAAAATGGTCCCTTAACTATGAGGGTTGGTTAAAAATAGTCTCTTAAGTATGCACTTAACGGTTTGATAATGTCAGAAAATGATGTCTCGAAACACAAAGACCGACGGACTCTATCGATTAAAACTGAGGGAATCCATCGACTAAATAAAATACACTAGACTTTAGAAATAAATTAGAAATAGCAGAAACTAAAAAAGTTGTCACTACCAAAAACAAGCGAAAAAAATGATGGACGGAAACCGATGGATAAAATCGAGGGACACTATTTTTTTTTTAATTTTTATTGTTTTTTACGAAAACCAACGGAAGTCCATCGGTTATTTTTGAGGAAAAATGTGCAGAAGTCCATCCTATAACCGACTAACGTCCGTCGGTTTTGTCCCGAGTTATTTGACCGATTTAGAGTTCTCACTAATTTTTCCCTTTTTTTCATAGTTCTCGTCAAATCTAACAAACAGAGTTCGATGAATATTTTGTCGAGACTAAAACTGTCAACTTATGACAAACTTAAAGGACCAAAACCGTTAAGTGCATAGTTAAGGGACTATTTTGAACCTACTCTCATAGTTAAGGGACCGTTTTTGTTAACTTGTAACAAACTTAAAGGACTAAAACCGTTAAGTGCATAGTTAAGGGACTATTTTGAACCTACTATCATAGTTAAGGGACTATTTTTGTCCTTTTCTCAGAGCGACACATTCAAAACAATGAAAAAAGTTTGGATCACAACTTTTGTCAGGGCGTAACTTAAGTTTGATACGATCTCAAATTTACCTATCCTGTTAAATTATTTACGAACTTTACTGGATGAAATTTTTTCATCTTGTTCGCAGGGTTTGTCAGGTAGGGTATAATTTTACTATTGATATTCTATCTATCTAGTTAAATTATTTATAAGTTCTACCAAAAATTAGACGAAAAAAAAATGTATCTATGTTATTCAATTGTTCACAAGTTTTATAATTATTATTTACAGGCTTAGTGGTTAATAGAGTTGGTTGAGAAAAATGAGGTTCAAGTTCAGATTTCATCAGAGACAAAAATACTATAGAGTTACATGGTAAACATGTTGCTGGTGGGAGGCGGCATGTTTCCCGTAAAATTAATGAAAGTGCTCACACGCTGATCCGGATATCGTGGTTATCACGAGATCTTTAACACAACTTTATGGAAAAAAAAGAATTGTCTCTACCATTGTTATATTGATTCTTTAACACAACTTTATGGAAAATTATCAATGTAGGACCAATTTACAAGTAATAGTAACAAATTACTAGCATAACCTTGATACCTTATCTCCTCCCGAAGGACACGTGTTCGTTCATATAATATACACTGGTCCCTTCACCATATCCAACCGAACTTGTGTCTTACTCACAATCACTATACGACGTTGTAATAACTTCAAGTCCACTATCTAGGATTAATAACATTTTTATCCTTCAATTTTTGATAAATTTTAATTTTGATCTCTCTGATATTTGGCTAATGACATTTAACCTTCAATTAAATGAGATATGTACTTTTAACCCCTTTTACTTGTGCATATTCACAACAACATATTCAGCATAATCCCCCAAATGTGGTTTGAGGAGGGTAATGTGTACGCAAACATTACTTCTACTTGGGAAGATAGAGAGACTATTTCCGGTAGACACTCAGCTCATAGCAAGACGAAAAGTAGGCAGCAGCAAAAAGTAAAAATAATAGCAAGATAATAAGATAACCGAGGCTAAAGAAACCACAAACAGTAATAGCGAACCAAAAATAAGAAAATACAAGAGTAATGCTAAAGCTTCGTGAGCGGAACAGAAAAGCGCCCTGTTACCCCCTTACCCTTCTGCCTAATTCTAGACCTCCACACCCTCCTATAAAGAGAGTCATATCCTCAGTGAGCTGAAATTATCTTGTAAATATTCACAAATTTACAATAATTATTAATTATTCTATCACCTAATTACATATATATTATGTTAAGCTTATATTGTTACTCCATATTTGTCTCCTAATATAATTCTAAAAGTAGTTCAAATACAACGTACATCTCACATAAAAGAACCAAAAACACACATTTCAATTAATTCAGGATTAAATCTGTTTCGTCAAATATCACAAGGACCAAAATTAAAATAAACTATAATTTCGGGGGACCAAAAATGCTATTATCTCATTTTTTTTTTATTATCTAAAACTGAACCAAGTGTAGTAGTGTGAGAGTGAAGAAGAAGAAGAAGAAGAGCAAAAAACGTGAACGGAGAAAATGTTATTGCCAATTGGAGTCAAAGGTGGCGGCGGAGTTGGTCAGTTACTGGCGGCAGTTGCGGCGGCGCTGCTTCTCCGCCTATTCTCGTCACCTGGTCCGGTGATTTTACCGGAAAATGAAGATGAGAGAGATAGTGAAAATGACGAAGCTCCGGTAACTGGAAAAGTAGTAACTCCGGTTACTATTAAATGGACTAATATCACTTGCTGTCTATCGGATAAATCATCTAACACGGTGAGTTAGAGTCCATTGCCTGCGTAGCATTTGGAAAAGTCAAGTAAAGTCGTTATGTGGATGAATGTTACTGTAGATTATTTTTTGAACTTGTGAACAGTCCTTTAGTTTGACTATTTAATCCGAAATATCGTAGAGTTCAGCTGAAATTGATGATAGAGTTCATAGCTTGTGTGTGTAAAGGTTCAAATTTAGAAAGCCAAATTCCTTATTTGATTTTGTAGAGATTAAGATTTTAGAATTTGCTCCTATTGGTGTAGTAGTTCCAGAGTAACATATGGCACTTTTAGCCTGATGATGAACTTCTGTTTAGTCGATTTTATCAGTTTTCCGATATCTATGAGGCGTTCATGCTTTTTTATTTGTATATATTAGATATAGATGTTAGTGAACTACACTAAAAGATTGATCCTGTTACGTTTCTTAAAAACTTATAAGTTACAAAACCGGACTAGGAGTCGTGCTGTATACTTCAGGATATAACAAAGATATCATTGTATCTTCATAAACATTATATTCTAGGACATGGAATGAGCAGTTATCTTAATAGTTGATGTGTGTTTGTTTGAGAGACAACCAGTAAAATTTTATGTATGTCTGCAGATATGCATATATTGCTGTCTTATCTTATAAAAGAAAATATATACATAAACTGCTGTAGTTCTATAACCAGTGATTATTCTCAATGACTATGACAAGGAAAACTATACTCTCGTCTCTTTTCGTCTTATTAGCCATACAAGTATAATTACTTCAAAACGGCTTCATAGTTTAACCTTTGATACTATCTTCATGTTCTTTTGCCCTTAATTTTACAATTCACCTGTATGTTCTTTTGCTCATTTTGATTTGGGACGACTAATTTCTGGTTATAATGATTTAAACAACACGCAAGTTCCAAGATGGGAATTGTCTAGTTATTTTGAGAGCCATATTCAAATGATACTGGCATTGACATTCGAAATCTTTCTGTTGCTTTTACTTTCCCCCAAACTCTAGATGCGGTTCTTGCTAAAAAATGTGACAGGAGAAGCCAAACCTGGTCGATTGCTAGCGATAATGGGTCCATCAGGATCAGGGAAGACAACTCTTCTGAATGTTCTGGCAGGTCAGACAAAAGCATCACCCAAGTTACATTTGTCTGGTCTATTGGACATCAATGGGGTGCCATTTTCAAACAAAACATACAAGTATGTCAGATTCAATAAGCATTGTCAAATAGACTGAATACTTCTTGAGAGAAATTCATATAAAATGGTGGACATTTTTGCTACTGCAGGTTTGCTTACGTTAGACAAGAAGACCTTTTCTTTTCTCAGCTGACTGTTCGAGAAACTCTCTCTCTTGCGGCTGAACTGCAGCTACAGGATATATCTTCAATAGAAGATAGAAATGAATATGTGAACAATCTATTGTTTAAAATAGGTTTGGTAAGGCTTCCCTTTGTCTTATCTTGGTAATTACTTAGGACCTGTACTAGTTAAAAAATTGTTACACGAAACAAACCTCTCTTTCTCTGATGACTGTAGAGTGTTCTAGGCATTTTTCCACGTTATGCTTCTGTTTCAATTTACATGAAATTCTTTCCATATTGGAATGCTCTGAAATGTTTGATGCATTCTATTTCTATACAACTTTCACAATTTTCAAGAATTTAAGGCCATTAAACAGAAAGGATGGAGTAGTTATTTTATGTTTAGTGACCATTGAATCAATTTATCTCCTACTCAATTATTTATACTTTGGGACTAGAACCTGCATGCATGCAGTCCCTTAGCGGTTGTTTGGTCTGAAGTATTATTGGATTCAAAATTGGTATTAATAATCGAGCATCGGTTTTATTTTAAACCCAGTATAAGTAGTCCATGCATTACTGATGCTGCAATTATCATTGTATTTTATAGTACCAAATTAAATGTGGAATGTCAATACATTGGATTATGTAAATATCAAAAACTGCCTTTTGAAGTGTTACTTCTTTAGGTTATGATCTCTTACTTTTTCTCTCACACTTGTTTCTAATAATGCTTATTGTATTAATTTAAAATTATAAAGCTGTATTGAAATAAAAATTTCAAGTTTAAAGGAGGACGGCGAGATTGATTGATGATCTATTTAGACCATATTCTTGTATGCTTCATTTTATCTTCCTCTGAAAAGTATTATTTGTCTGATAATCATTTATATACATTCCGCTAATTATTTTGATCAAGATGGCAAAAACTAATCCCAGATTGAAAAAAGTGATTTAGTATAGGCCATGAGTATTATTGAAGACAAATTTATTTATCCAATTTAAACCTATAGATGTTCTAATTAGTACATCTCACGTCCAAATTTTAATATGATGAAAGAAACATCCGACAATAAACAAAATCTTTTTGTGATTATTATCATTCTATTTTGCATTATAATCTCTGAATAATTTGTTTGTGAACAAACAACCCCTTATTGTAGGTTAGGTGCTTTTTTCATTCTTTAATGTATGTGCTGAGCTATCCATCTAAAGTTTCTGCTTCTTGGAAAATCTGGAATCTGTTGGTATTACTTTGGGTTTAGTAGAGAAATCTCTACGATTTGTCCTCAGCTGTGCTGGTTTCATGTCTCTTCTAAAGGTCAGTTGTGCTGATTCACCCATTGGTGATGCAAAAGTTCGTGGAATTAGTGGAGGTGAAAAGAAGCGCCTGTCTCTTGCATGTGAGCTTATTGCCAGTCCATCTGTAATTTTTGCTGATGAACCAACAACTGGTAAGTTATGTCATCGCTTTTGCTAGACTACATTTGCTCGCATTATGCTTTGACCATAATGGTATCATCCAATATACCTGCTTTTATTGAACCCAGTTGAACAGTGAGTATCTTTGTGTCTGGTTGACAGTATATGCTTTAATTCATATAATGCTTAGACATTACAACATTGCTAGAAGCTCATACAAACCAAGGAGGGTCTTTATAATGTCAAAAGCTTTTAAATTAGGATAACTATAGATTTCTGGCCAGTATGCTTCCCTGTCAGTCTTCTCTATGAAGTTAAAATGGGAAGGACTCCCAATTTTTCACTATAAGCTCTTCTATCTTTTGTTTATAATGGTGCTTTCCTGCTGGACCCGACCATTATCCAGTTGTGCTGACTCCTTAGTTACGTGACCCTGTCAAAATTAGTTACGTGACCCTGTCAAAATTTTATGTACTGGAAGTCATAATACTCATCGGATGAAAGGCATAAAAAGATTGTTGGGCTTGCGTGGGTATTGGAATCCTGTGATTGTATGGTTCTAGAGAAGTCTAAAAAATGTTTCCGGATATTCTCTATCCTTGTAGAAGCTGGGAGAGTTAGTTCTTCTACTTGCCCAGAAAATATGCTGAGCTCAATAATGTCCAAAACAAGCGTTTGCGCTGCTACTGGGTATTCTGAATGGAATTCTTTAGATAATATAGTTGGCATGGATTTATGGTGCTATTTAAGGACTTCAAAACCATCCTCTGGGATTCTGTATTGTCTTGTGCTGTTGTACTGTCTGATAAAGGTATACACTTGATTTGTTTTTGTTGAGGAAACCTTGTGGGGTCTTACTTAGACAAATGATTCTAGTTTTGAAGTACTTTTGTATCTGGAACAATGCAATTGATTGTAGAAGCTTCTACATGTAGAAGGGGAAGGAATAAACATATAAAATGAAAACTAACAAAATGAGCTTCTGGAGAGAAAACATCCAGACTGGAGCTAATCTCAATTTGTTCTTGAAAGACAATCTCAATGAATATGTTTTCCTCTTTCATATAGAATTCATTTATGCATCCTAGTCTTATTCTGCTTTTCTCTTCCATGTTAATGGCATTTTTTAAATAAGGATCTTCTATGTTAAAAGCAGGGCTCTTTTATTAATGGTTTTCTAGCTAGTTACATTTACCTCAAAAAAATAAAAAACAATGGTTTTCTAGTTTCTGGATTCCGCTTTAGCCTCCTGCAGCGGAGGTTCAACGGGAAAGCTAGATGTGTTATGTTTTACTCGACGTTGAATCATAAAGCTGTAATTGTTGAAAGTTTTCTACTCAAACTTCTACAAAAGATGAACTTCACTTTCCTTGGTGGCAGTTGCAAAATATTACTAGTTATTTAATCTAGGACGAACAGTGTTTATAATGTAAGTCATTCTGATTTTAGTAGAAACAGTTCAACTCCTACTATTGAAATCGAAATAATTACGTGAAGACGAGGATTTGCTTCAATGGTTGCTTGTTAACCTTTTTACTCCTTCCCCACAAAACCTTGCTTTCAGGACTTGATGCTTTTCAAGCAGAGCGAGTGATGGAAACCCTAAGACAACTGGCGCAGGATGGACATACTGTTATATGCTCTATACACCAGCCTAGAGGTTCTGTGTATGCAAAATTCGACGACATTATTCTGTTGGCAGAGGGTTCACTCATTTATGCTGGTCCTGCACGTGATGAAGTACTGGCATACTTCTCGAAATTTGGGTGTGTTATATGTTCTATTCCCTAAGTTACTTATAAAGTTTATATAACCTTGGCTCTCACTTTTTGGCGTTGTATTCCTGGAATGCCTTGTGGTTAGTGGTTTGATGAGATATGTCTACATGGTGCCAATTAATAAAAAAATTGAGTTCTCTTAAGAGCTAAATGTCACTTTAATAAAAATGGGTAAATTTTATGTTGCATTTTATTCTTAAACACATATACAACAAGTTGGAATGTGGTAGACGAAATAGCGTGCATCATGATTAGGAAATTTCCTATAAGAATTTTAAGTACGAGTTCTAACACATTATGATGTGACATATATCCTTGTTTTTTTCCTAGTTATTTTTGTGGGGGAGTAGCGGGGAGAGGGATGTGTATGCATGAGTATGTGTGTATGTATGTGTATGTGTGTGTGTGTGTGTGTCTATATATATATATATGTGTGTGTGTGTGTGCGCGCGCGCGTGTGTGTGCTTGTTTTTGTGTCTGTGTGTGTATTTATGTGTTTGTCTGTAAATTGATGCCTTTATGCTATGCCATTGCATATGGATATGGAGCCAGCTTGCTTTTCTATGATTCACTTGAAGTGCAATGTGTTAAGCAAGTATTGATGATGGTTACTAAATGACAGGTACATTTGTCCAGATCATGTAAATCCTGCCGAATTTTTGGCTGATCTAATATCTATAGACTATAGTTCGCCAGAGAGTGTATATTCTTCTCGAAAGAGAATAGATGGTCTAGTTGAGTCATTCTCAGAAAAGATACCAGAGGTTTTATATGCAACTTCACTTGTAAGAGATAGCTCTAAGACCCGTGAGAACTTACTGAAGAAACCTATTTCCCGTAAAGGTGGTTGGTGGAGGCAGTTCCGGTTACTTCTCAAACGTGCATGGATGCAAGTGAGTCCCATCTCTCTTTCTATTTGTCTTCCAATATCACTACTCTGTTTTAACGGGATTTGGGAGTAGTTACCATGCTGATTTTAAATAGAGATGTAACTCAATTGCTTCGTTAAGCTGCTGGAACTATAAATCATATAAAAAGCAATGATCAGCTATTAGGATGAGTTTGTTCATTTGTTTGGAAACTTTAGGTGGAAAGTGGAGAATTTAAGCTCATTGTGTGCTATAGGTCATTTCGTTCAAGTATTACTGCATTACCATGTTATGTAGCTAGTTGGCACTTACCCTATCTCCAATAAATATGCTTTATTTATTTTCTTGCAGCCTGAGGATTTCCGTCCTTCTAATGCATTAATAATCAGTAACATATAAAAAAAAAAAAATTGCTTGATGCAATTTTGCTTTATTTTTTGTCTGTTTTAATTAAGATTAATTAAATTGATGAATAGGCTTCTCGTGATGGACCAACAAACAAAGTTCGGGCAAGGATGTCAATTGCATCAGCTTTGATATTTGGTTCTGTATTCTGGAGGATGGGCAGATCTCAGACGTCAATACAAGACAGGATGGGATTACTTCAGGTGAGAGATGCCAGTATATTTTATCAGATCCTGTCAATAACTTTAATGTAGTTTCAACATGTACTCTTGATTGCGCATGAACGGCAGGAAGCGAATAACTGTTCTTTTCCTTTAGTTTGCTGTGCTCCATAGCAATATCTTTTTATTCTTTAACCAACTGCCCAGCTAATAATCTGTGGCCAGTGGCCAAGTAATCAAAATTGGGTGAGGATGCCATATTTCCAGCCAATAAAAAGTATCAAACATGAAAGTACAAGTCCCAAATTGATGAGACCACGGGGTGCCTAATCAATATCCTTTCCATTTTCATGTGTTATGCATAGGTTGCTGCAATAAACACTGCTATGGCTGCTCTCACAAAAACAGTTGGTGTCTTTCCCAAGGAACGAGCAATTGTTGATAGAGAGCGCGCAAAAGGATCTTATGCTCTGGGACCATACTTGCTTTCCAAGTTGATTGCCGAGATTCCTGTTGGAGCAGCATTTCCACTACTCTTTGGTGGCATCCTATACCCAATGGCTCGACTTCATCCTACCATTTCTAGGTGAATCTACCACTGTTTATGAGTTGTTTGCATATATGAGTTGCTGATTAGGGTAAAGCTATTAAGCTATTTCATGTGAACTTTCTCCACAAATTTGAACTTTTTTTTTTTTTCCCTCAAAGACGGGTCTCTCCTCACTGTAAGTAATTCTCTTCTCTTTTTTTGATAACCGAGAAATCCCTAAGGGCCCGTGGTGCAAGGTTCGGGATGATGGGCCCCGCTTTAAGTAATTAACAAGAAAGAACCTAACAATCAAAAGACTAAGTTACTAGCTGATCTCTGTGGCTTCTTCGAGTAAGTATGAAGAGATTGCATGTCTATGCATTTACCTGTGACTAATACTTAGATGTAGACAGAAAGGCCTTTAAGATACAATACCTCAGTAAATACATCAATTCAGGCACAGAAAAACTTGGCACTTAGAAAGAAACTTCTAATATCTTTATTAGAAATATCCACATTCCAGTAATATTTGTAGGTTGAATAGTAGGAGAGGATAACATTAATCTCAGTAATAATGAGTTCATAT
Source organism: Lycium barbarum (assembly GCF_019175385.1). Classification (NCBI taxonomy): domain Eukaryota; kingdom Viridiplantae; phylum Streptophyta; class Magnoliopsida; order Solanales; family Solanaceae; genus Lycium; species Lycium barbarum. Next base: position 133,086,137 of record NC_083341.1, read on the forward strand.
TTTTTATGAAAAAAAGAAGATGTGGTTAACGTTTATGAGTTGTCAAAATCTTTCTTGAATAAAGCAATTGAAATGGGGACACAAGTACGCATAGTTTTCCTCTTTCGTTAACTTTCTGAGCATCCTATTGATGACTTCATACCATCAGTAAGATGTCGTATAAGCTGCTTCACCAGTCACCTTGCAGAGCACATATTTGCCAGTTTCAACAATAGTATTTACTCTGAAGTTTTCCTGCGCCTTTATTGAGACAAGGGGCTTCGTCGTCCATTTTTTCACACTAGGGCATCCATTCGTTGTTTCTTGCATTTACTTTCCAAATTTAAGTGGCTCCGGGATTTTGCACCCATCCGGTGATAGCTACCTGTAGTTTTTGGTAACTGGTATATCAATAAAATAAGACACAAGTTTTTTAAAAAACAAAATAAAAAATAAGACACAAGCATTTAGTTGAAGAAAGAGGTTGGAAATTAGAACACACTCCATATTGAGTGCTGAAATCTTTCTGCTTTGGTTTATAGATTTGGGAAGTTCTGCGGGATTGTAACTGTGGAGTCTTTTGCTGCGTCTGCAATGGGCTTGACTGTGGGAGCTATGGTTCCAACAACTGAAGCTGCATTAGCATTAGGCCCCTCTCTTATGACAGTTTTTATTGTCTTTGGAGGGTACTATGTCAATTCAGAAAACACACCAATTATTTTTCGGTGGATTCCTCGAGTTTCTCTTATAAGATGGTATTAATGTCCCTCCATATACCTAGTACTTGGCCATTCCTTGAATTTTACTACTCTTAACTATCCAAGGAAATCAATACTTGGCGAATTTCGTGTTGCTTTCAGGGCGTTTCAGGGGCTTAGCATAAATGAATTTAGTGGCCTTCAATTTGAGCATCAAAACTCATTTGACATACAATCTGGTGAACAGGTGAGTGAAGACAGTGGACTCTTTTTATTCATAAGATTATCCTTTGAATTGCTCTAGTATCTTTTTGTAGAAACTTTTATGTATGAACATCAAATTTCAGATCATTTAACTTAAACTTCCATTAAGAAGGCAAAAGCTTCTCTAGTTTACCCCGAAAATCATGTTGGTGACCTTTGACTCTTTGTGCAATTGAAACCCTTAAACCTAGGGGCAGAGGCGACTAACGTTGGCTCCAGATGGCTGGTGAACCTTTTTAGTCTGAGTATTAGCATGACCGCTTAAAGACCAGTCTGTAACTGATAATCACAAATACTAAGGTTAACATGATAAACACACTATATCATTGTGATATCTTGTAGCAGTACTGCAGCCATTGTTTTCTCTGTTTTTTCATTTTTATTAACCTTTTCATGTTTTTGTTTTTCCATTTTTTAATCTTTATTTGGCAACGTACATTTTGGTTGTTTTCTCCTTTTGTTCTTCTTCGGTGTCCTCTGTCTGTTTGACACCTAGCCAACTTCTAAAACCTAACTAGCATCTTTGTTCAATTTTAGAGGTAGCATCATTTTAGACTAATGCAAAACCAAGCAGTAGGGTGATCGTAAACAGAGATAACAGGTAACCTGGAGAACTGACATCATACCTGAAATGTTTAGTAGACAACGCTAAAAGAGCTTCACATTTCAAAAAAGTGGGTACTGCTCCCTCTTGGATCTTCAGAAGGAGGTTTCATTGCAAGAATTTTTTTACTTCGCATCCAAACTTCAAGATGGAAACCATATCCTCCTTCGCTTCATCTTATGCTTACTGATCACAATTGCCAAGCATCGACAGTGAATCAAATTGTTTCCATCGTTATATGTCAACATCTTGAATTTCACTTATGCAGGCACTTGAGCGGCTATCATTTGGAGGCAGTCGAATAGGTGATACACTTGTTGCTCAAAGTAGAATACTAATGTTCTGGTATTACACAACTTACCTTCTCCTGGAGAAAAATAAGCCCAAGTATCAGCGTCTTGAACCTCCACCACGTCTCAAAGATATCGAGGAAGAGCCGGAGGAAGAGGCAAATCTCCAGCCCGCAAAGGCTGATGATTTGCTTGAACCAACTCAACAAGATGAATCTCCTCCCTTGGATGAAGGTAAACCCGACAAGCAGCAGGAATCTTCTCCTGCTGATCCACTTGATCTGTTTAACCTTGACGGATTATAAATTGCTTGGGAAAAAATGGATGATGTTGATACGAGATGTCCCACTTTCTCATTGATTTATCTCCTACAGGTGCTAATCAAAAGGAGATGCCTGTGCAGTAAAAGGAGGTCTTTCTTATGTGAGCTAATGAGTTGATTCTAGTATACAGTAAAATTCATCTCCTTCATGTATATTTAGGGGTCAAAAGCATTAGAAACTCCATGAAGATCGTCCAGAATAGTCTTGAAGTATGGTAAATACGAGATGAACTCAGATGTAAAGCTGCAAAGTTTAAACTTCTTAGCCTATTTTTATAACAAAAAGAGCTTATGGATAATTGGGACCAAATAATTTCTATGATGAGTTAGTAGGTCGTATCTGTGGAATTTTTCATCCTTGAAATGTATGGTTTTAGTTACAATGTTCTAATGATTAGACATGGTGAATATTTAGGGTGATCTTTCAGTGGGTAATTCGTGGGTATAATGCCTTTCCATATTGTCAGTGTTTATTCATAAAAGGTTGTTTATTATTGTCGCACCGCCATTGCCTAGCCGTCAATAAAGTGGATTTAAAGTGGTAAAAACCTTGGAGATCAGAGTTCAAAATCTAAGGGAAAAGTGCTAGGCAACAATTGTGTTGCCTAAACCTTGGTTGCCAGATTATTTATTTCATGCCTGTGTTGGGGAGAGATAGCATTTACTAAAGCAATAATTGAGTTCCTCGCTGTTGGCTGTTCGTTGTCTAGGATTATTGAGAACCATAACTAGACTTTTAAAGCTTGTTTGGCTAAGCAGTTTAAATCAGTTTACTTTGAAAAACTGCTTCTTATTAAAGTGGTTTTAAAAATATTTTGCTAGAGTAAAAATGTGTGTTTAGCTAGATTTGTTGAAAAGTGTGTTAATAATAATAATACTAAATTAGGCACTTTATTATAATAACAACAACGATAAAATTAAAGAAAAAGAAACAAGAACGCGGATCTCAAAACTGAAAGAATCATTTAACGTTGAGTAGAATAACATTCGAATTTGTTTGACTTTAAAATGAAAAATTAAAATTTGACCCCCAAAAATAATAATAAAAAATTAACTCTTAACAAAAGTAAGTCAACGTGCTTTTGGCTTTGGGTTAAGCACGTCTTAAAACTGAAATAATTATTTCAGGATTCTATAGTCAACTAGAATTTTTTTATTTTAGAACAAAAAAAGAAAAAGAAAAAGAAAAAAGAAACAGAAACAATATAGACTACCATGAAGTCCAACAAAATTTGTCTGCCATCTTTATTGTCTGCCTTTTTTTCTTTTTCTTTTTGAAATTTTCTTTTTATTAAATTTGTCGATGGTTCTTTTTGGGTTTTCTAACTTCACATACAAAAAGGTTCAGCCAAGATGTGCCGTAGGTTGAGCAATGAATTTGAAAATGAAGATGAAACATTGTCTGAAACTTTAATCATTCTAAACTAAACTCACAAAATAAACTTTTGGTTTTAAATTCTATACTAAGAAATTATTCAAAATGTCTTCTCTAAAATTATGTTTATCAAGTGCGATTTATAAGTCGAATTAAATAACACGATTTTGGCAGCTGCAACTGTAAAGTGCGACAATTGCAATGTATAAGTCTCGTTCGACAACGATTTATAAGTTGTTGTTTGTTTTGTGAACAAACGATTGATAAGTCACATTTACCTTTAATGAGAAACTTTTTACTCTTCTCATTTATAATATCAATATATTTAAGAATTCTTTACGATAACCTCCCCAAAGTTGAATCTTTTTTTTTAAAAAAATTATTTCGAACTCAGTTTTGCGTCAGCCAAACGAAACTAAATAGAATTTTGGGGCATTAATTCCATGGAAAATTCCAGCCTCCTACTCTTGCATCTATCCTTTTGTCCTGGGGAACACCCTGATTATCCGTCTTTCCAACTACTTTCTGATTTCATTTTCAGAATAAATTATGAATAGCTATTTAATTTATTATTTAATAGATATATTACATTTAAATCGTCCAACCCTACATGACTAAAATAAACTTTGCTTTTAGTCTGAATAAAATAAACTAGCTATGGGAAGATACAGAGAACTCAATTAAAAAAATGAACCGTCTTGCACAAAGTCAAGCCATATCCTGAA